>NC_057794.1:508058013-508358013 GCF_018294505.1 Triticum aestivum
TTTTTGTTCCACAACAAATTGTTGCTCCTTCTATCTCCCCCAATCAAGCACAACAGGTTATGTAGATATTGCATCTTGCAAGATGATTACTTACCAAACAAAATGAACAACGATGACACTGTACTTTAAGCAAGATGAATACTTCAAACAGATTCAACAACACTATTTAAGTACCAGTCCATAGATTAACCACACATGCAGCAAGGTTTCTACATTGGTTGCACTAGATGTCCTCTCAGCTAACAGGCATACATTAAATTAAAACTCCACCACAAAGTACTACTACATAGTCTGACTAAGCCTGTAAACCAGCCAGGGTTATGCAACTCAATACCTACTGCAGATCAGGCCTAGCAACATTGGACTGCAGATCAGGCCTAGCAACATTGGACTGCAGATTAATCACATCGGAAAGGTGTTTGCTGAAAGCCCATATCTATGGTGATGGAGCTCAGCATTTAGAAGTCTGGATCTCATCTTGTACCATGCCTATCAACATATGCCTGACATAAAATAAATAGACTGGAATCAAACATAGGAAAGTTAACAGCTATGTGCATCATTGAATTGCATATTCAAGTTTTTTACCTTCACAAGCTTTTCAATCTTTGTTCCAGACATGGTTATATAATCAGTTATCAATTCTTTAGTAGCTGGTACTTGATGCAGGTCAACTGTAGCAAGAACTTTGTCAACAGATTTTTTTACTATCAGTTTATGAGCATCTTTACTCAGTTTGCCTTCCTTCCAAATAGGTTTCAGCAACTCCTTCACATGTTCTGCCAAATGAATACGGAAATAATCTTTGGTTCTTTCAAAAGCTTTCACCAAAGTATCGCCATCCAGACTAGAGCGTTCCTTACCAGGTGCAACCAAGCCTGCAAACTCATTTGACCCTTTTGCCGACATATTCCTTGCCAACTTATCATAAATCAATGATTTGTTGATGTCTCCATCTATAACACCATTCCCAGCAGTGTGCTGACTTGAAATGCTGCAGGATATGTTGGAGGACTTGAGAATATTGCCACTCTCAACTTTGGGAGGGTTCATACTGTCAGCAAGTGGGTCATATGGACTATTTGAAGGTGATGTACTGTTGGGAAACTCAACAAGAGGTACAAAAGGCACTGAAGTTACCCAAGGGTCATCCTTGATTGGGGAAAGGTGCTCAGGCTGACATGAACTGCTTGCACGTAACCCAGGCCTAGATGTACCACAGCCCTTGTCAAAATATACATCTTTATGGAGACCAAATTTCTCGATACCAGGTGTTAACTGATGAAGGGACGTCATTCCTAGGTGAGTAATTCCTCGAGAAGGTTGGCTACCCAAGGAATGAACAGAGCTATTGTGGCCTGGACTTCTGAACCCTGTTATACTGTTTGAGCTGTATGAGGCAAAGCTTGAACTATGTTCTTTCTGATGTTTGTGAGGAAGATTTTCTGTTGGTCCACCATAAGCAGATCGCTTCTCACCATACTGGGGATAGTCAAATGAAACAGATGAGTAAAATGGTCGATGCCAATAATCAGAGACATGAGAATCACTTAGGCTGCTTGCTTTAGCCACATTCAGATCCGGCAACAGCTTTGCTCCATCTAAATGCAATCTACTTAAGGTTTCCCTGCCATCCAAGTAGCTATCAGAGGGCAAACTAATATGGTGTCCCATGAGACTAGGTTTGTGGTTTTTCCCTTGAACTGAGATCTGCACCAGCTCATTTACAGGAGGGGTAGGCTTTGTAGTCCAGAAATTATCAGTTCTGCAAGACCTCTCCTCTGAAATATTTAGGTTGGGCGAGTTATGAGCCAGCCCCCTATGATCTGCGCCATAAGAATGAATGAGGGTCCTATATCGCCCATAGTTGTGCAGATCATTCAAGTTGGATACACATTGTGCTTCAAATCCTTCTTCAGAGCCTGAGCACGGGTGGAGCAATCAAAAGTACTTAGATTTATAGAGCAATCAAAAGTTTGTGGCTGCAAGATATTATTTAAACATTATCCTATAAAAATCTCATACCTCTATGTTTCCCATAACCAACTGATGTGAGTGAACCAGCATTTTCTTCTTGACTCCACAGGTTACCAAAACCAGAACCCTCTCTTTCATGAGGAGAAGTGCAATTCTTTCCTTTCTTGCACTGGCCTTGAGCATTAAAGGTACCCGTAGGGGTTCTGGTTTTGCTCCCCAGATCTCCACCAGGAGATGAGCTACTAAATCTAGGTTGTGAATGTGTTGAGTGAATTAGTGAATCAAATGACTGTTTAAGAAGTGCAAGATAAAAGAACATTATGTCTTACATCAAACACCACAGCAAAGATAGAAATATTGTTCGAAGGTTCAAAATTCCTAGTGCACACAGAAGTAGCAATAATAATAGATGTACCTCCAAGCATTAGTATCTGGCATATCCGGACGTAGAAGATTGCCACTGCCAGCTTTCTTCAGATATTTGACATTGTTATGAGGCAGGAGTGTTGGCTCCTTTTCAGCAGTAGTCACTCCAATAAAACCTAGAAAATGTATGGTTATAATGAGATCCAAGTTTCAACATATACAACCAATTCATCTTAGTGATCTTCATACAAAATTCATACCGATATTCAACTTATTCGTACTAGCCATTCTATATTCCACCAATCAATTAAAACGCTTAATCTCAAGGAAACTGTTAACAGGCTCCAAATAGCAGAAACCCGATACTTGTACAATGTAGCTGACATACACCTAAAGGATTTTTTTTAGTCCAGCAGGCTGCTAACTTATACCATTACAATACATCAATCACTGACGAGAATCATTCCATGCAAGATTTCCTAGGAGTAAGAAATAAATTTGATTTAAGATCCCTATGACTGACTCCAGAACCAACTACTGTTGACTGAAGTTCAGGATTTCAATGTTTATTTTCCAGTTTGACTGAACCCTGGAGGCTGAAAAGCTTCTATTGATTTAAGCAAACAACAAATGGACATAGAAGAATGGTACGATCATGGGATATGGGATATAATGGTCCCAAATAAAAAAGGCTGCATAGAGTGTTAGCTTTACCATGGCAAAACCAATGATAAGTAAATAGGGTTGGAATCAGAGGATATAATAGGAGCAAACAAACCAGTTAGTGATAGCTTATAGCATGATACGGGCCAAATTTGGTACATACATGTTATGGATGTATTGGGCAATGGGCAATGACAGCAAGAGTAGCAACTTGGACAAGCTTCTGCTGGAATTTGTGGAGCCCAATTCAGCCAAGAATAATGGTACAGAAGGAGTCCAAGTGAAAGGATAAGTAATTATTATAAGACTAGAAGGGAGAGAATTAGGAAAGATTCCAGGAAATTATAAGAAGTCCAACCGTAATAGAAAGGTCTGCGGGGACCAAGGTCTTTCTTCCTTCTCTACTCCAATATTCACAACAATACGCTTAATACAATTCTCATGACTGAAAACAAGCCTTCCCTGCTACGAATGAGAAGGCCATTGGACTTGTCCATTTCATCCTTATATTTGTGAACCACAAGGTTGTGAGGGATGAGCTAATCAAATGTAAACCAAGATAATTCTCAAGATGGACCTATGACTATGAGTCATAACATGCCATGAAAACCTGTTGCATATCAGTATGCAAGCCTGCGAAACCGCACTCTTGTCATGAGCAATAGACTGAAAAACAATTGACCCTCTCCCTAACATCAGCACAGCAGTAATCACAAGATAAGCATAAGAAGGCACTTCACCATATATGCCAATCGGTTGACTTGATGGTCAACCAAATATTCCTACGTTCCTTCGACAAAATTAGCAACATCAGGGTTTGCCTCAACATTTACTGTGCTAGGCCGTTGGTTGACTAAAGCGGTAAAAAAAGGGTTTGTTTTTAATAAAAACCAAAAACAAGGAATCTGAACCATTAATCATTCATGAAAGGCAGAATTTTATAACTAATTGTTTACGCTTGCGTCACGCAACTTCACAACCAACTGCCCTAGATAGCTATATCCACGTGGTGGCGTAATCTATTAGGATATACAGAAACGGCAAAAAAGTGCCTCAAACAACACGACAAGCTGCTCCACTGATCTACTACATTGACATTGTGTCGAGCTACGATCTAGTTGCTGCTATACTGCGCAAGCTGCTTCACCTACTTAAATACACGCGTCGAGCTCCTTGTCGTATAGCAACTAGTCGTACCAATGACGTCACAAGCATAGAACGATACAAGTCATCAAGTCAACCATAGTCAGCAACAGAACTTCATAATAACCCATCTACCTAAAATAGCATAGCAATGCCAGCAACATAAACAAGCGCTAACGGCTACCATTGAAAAACAGGCGCCAAAGGCTAAGTTATGCAATTCAAGCATTCCAAGGCAAACCCTAGAAAACTGCATGCATAATTTCTCGCCTTCTACCAGATCTCCAACACCCCCTGATGCCAGATCAACTACCCAGCACCTCTCCTACACAAGCAAAACAACTTAATAGTATCAATCATCAATCAACCACACAAAGGATGTGCATTTTCCCCGCCGGATCTTACCATCCGCGCCTCGCCTGCACAGATCTAGCGTTTCAAAGCAATCACGCACCGAAACTAGGAGCACAGGCAGTACATTAACCGGTAAAGCATGCGTTTAGAGGGCGATCGAGGGGCAATACCATGAGAACTGCCGGCGTTCGCGTAGCCCCAGGCCCTCTTCAGCCCGGCCCGCTCCGCCGCCTCCTCCGGCGGGTTCATGATCTCCATCTCCACCTCCCTAATCTCGTCCTTCGCCGACAGCCCGCTCACGAGGCCGGCGGCGGTCGCCATCGGGGGCGACGGGCGACTGCGGTGCTGCGCTGCGCTGCGGCTGCGACGGGGGTTGGTGGAGGGGGGAGGGAGGGGGAGGGGTCGGCGGCGGCGAGGTGCGCGTGAGGGGGGTGGGGGGATTTGGGGGCAAAACCTCGGTCGCTTCAGTTTCTTACCCCTCTCCTATCTCTATCTCAGCTGCCCTCGCATCGCGTTTGGGTCGCCACGGCGACGGGGTGGCCGGCTATAAAGGGCCGTGCGTCCCGGTGCCGGCCCGCGCGCGTGGGTTTTGCGTTTCTGCCGATTCGGCGGTCCCGGCGGTATATTTCAGGACGCAAATCCATCAATAAAGGGCCTTCATTCATTGCTCCCAACTCGAAACATCGTGCAGCTTTCGGCTTTGACACTTGAAACTCGCAAGGTGCCCCGGACATTTGCCATGGGACACTACGTCTTCGGAAAACAGAGGATGAAAACTTGGGATGCTGTCTGTTACTCCTTCCGTTCAGCATTACTTGTCTCAAAAATGGATGATCTAGAATTAAAATACGTCTAGATACATCCATTTCTGCGACAAGTAATTCCGAACGGAGGGAGTATCTCAGAAAACAGGATGATCTTTCATGGTTTTGCGGAACCTTTCATGACTTTGCGCGGGTAATTTTAACAGGGTATTATTCCAAACGGAACGGGCTTTTCGCGGGTGATTTTAATGGGATATTATTCCAAGCGAAACGGGCTTTTCGTGGGTGATTTTAATGAAGTATTATTCCAATCGGAAAGACAAGGAGGGAACCCGCGGAGTTGTGTGAAAATGGAGGGCTCGAGGGGTTGCTTGGACGATGGCGGCTTGCAGACCTGGGTTTTTCGGGATTTCCATTTACGTGGGATGGTGAAAGAGGCGCGGAGGAAAATATTCAAGTCAGGCTAGACCGAGCCACATGTAATGACGACTTTCTGCAAATGGTTCCCGAGACGTGTGTCGAGCATGTTTTTGGCAGAAGAATCTGAACAAACTGCCCTTCTTATTCGTGCTATGATGACACCGGTCATGAGAAATAAAAGCAGGAAGAGGATATTAAGTTATGAGGAGGCATGGACCCGGCACGAGCTATATGACGCCATGGTTGCTGACGTGTGGCAATCAGCTGACCACGACCAAGCTGGTCTTCGTGGGGTGTGTAGCAAACTGGGCAGGGTCACCAGCAACATGCGAAGGTGGAGCCGGACGATTTTTGGATCAATCCGACGGCAGATAGTGAAGTTTAAGGTGTAGCTTTGTGATGCCAAGGAGAAATCCTTGTAAACCAGGTATATACAGGAGGTTAAGGAAATAGAAGATCAACTTTTTTTGACACAACGAGCCTCCCTCGTTGATTTCCATTAAAGAAACCGCCACACAAGCTACAAAAGTATGTTGATCAAAAATAAAGAAGAAAACATTTAAGCAAGGGCTACCACACGCAGGCGAAGCACAACATGTCCAGACAAAAACACCCAAGCACAACAAGACCAAATTAACATCCATTACAAAAGCTAAAACGCAATCAACGCCACAAGGAGGCCAACCACGCGCCAAACACATGTATACACAGCCTAATCACCATCATCCAACTCCTATTCTTCTCCTCACAGGATTCCAGCCACGCTTCCCAGAGAACACCTCTCGCAATACCTCCCTGATGCGAGCCACACCCATCTCAGTTGCGTTTCTGTCTGGGTTTTTCTGCAATATACTCCAAGACTTCTGAAAAGAGCATAGTTTATACACAACAGAGGCAGGATCATCAGGGTAAAATCTTGTCAAAACACGCCCTATTTATGGTCTTCAATATGACCTAGGATGTAGTAACGCCCCCCCCCCCCAATGAGGACTACCCTCATATACTTCCTAGGGAAAGACTGAATCCAGTCTCCCATTAAATAAAAAAAAATCTGTCAAGGGTTCTTTTTTATCAAAGGTGCACATCACCACCTGCCAGGCAAACCTGGCCATGGCACATTTGAACAACAGGTGATTAGTGTTTCTTTGCACCCACAGAAATAACACTCTTCATTCCCAGTCCACTCCCTCTTGATCAAGTTCTCTTTAATAAGTGTGCTTCTCTTAATAAGCAACCAGGAAGACTCTGATTTTGAGGGGAACTTTCAGTTTCCAGATCCCTCTAAACCCACCACAGGCAGAAGATTTGAGAGGCATATATAGTCCTTTCACCATAAATCTATTCTTGGTATTCAGCAACCATAGCATCTTGTCTTTCTCATAACTCAATTCCACTAGCTTTGTCAATTTCTCCCATTGTCTCAAATACTCCTTCCGTCCGAAAAAGCTTGTCCCTCAAATGGATGTATCTAGCACCAATTTAGTGCTAGATACATCCATTTGAGAGACAAGCTTGGGATAAGCTTTTCCGAACGGAGGGAGTATTCATCATACAATGTCCTTCTTAAAGTGAAACTGGACCAGCCAAAACTTTTGGCATTTTTCACAGTAATCATCTTATCAAAGGAAATGTTGTATAACCTGGGGAGTAGCTCTGCCGGCTTTTTATCCCCAAGCCACACATCTTCCCAAAATAGAGTTCTAGCACCATCTCCAACTACCCTCCTGGTCAGGCTAAGAAACAACTCTCTGACCTTCATCAAACCTTGCCAAAAATGAGAGCCACCATCTCTCACAAAAGCCAAAGGTACTCTCAGATTGGTATTTATTTTGCAGCATTTCCTGCTAGAGCGCTTCAGAATTCTCAAGTTTCCACATTCACTTCATTAAAAGACATTTATTCATGACCTCAAGATCCAAAATGCCCAACCCCCCATAGCTTTTAGTCATACAGATAGTCTGCTAGCTAACTGGGTGGTATCTTTTCTTCTCTAGTGTTTCCTGCCACACCATCATAGCTCTGCTAGCATCCATGTTCTTCAACACCCCCTTTGGTGCTTCCAAAAAGGAGAGCATGTACAATGGAATGTTACTAAGACAAGAATTCACCAAAGTGATCCTATCTCCAGTTCATAGCAAGTTCATAATCTAGCCAGCCATCCTTTTCTCAATTTTTCGCTCAACTGGGCCCACTGTGTGTTACTCAATCTCCTATCATCCACAGGGAGCCCCAAGTAAAGCAAAGGAAGGGACCCTTCTTTACATGTACATATCTCCATGTAGGCTTTCTTTTTTTCCTTTGCACCCCCAAGCAAAAAACTTCACTCTTGTGAAAATTTATCATCAACCTAGAAAAGTGTTAAAAACACACAACACAAATTTCAAATTTCTAGCTTTGTTCAGATCATCCTCAAGCAGAAATATAGTATCATCTCCATACTGCAGAACAACCAGTCGATCCTTAACCAAGTGTGGCATAAGCCCAGATATCAGTCCTTGCTCCTAAGCTCTCTTAACCAGGATTGCCAGACCTTCGGCAATGATATTAAAACAGTAAAGGTGACAGTGGGTCTCCTTGCCTTACCCTTTTGTGTGTTGAGAAATATGGCCTAATGTGGTCATTGACTTTGACTACAACTCTGCCCCCTCACACCAACTTCATCACCCGTCACACCAAACATCACCAAAGCCTTTAGCTTGCATCATTTGGTACAGAAAGGGCCACTTGACCTTGTCATAAGCTTTCTCATAATAAATTTTGAAAAGCACACCACTCATTTTCTTAGTTTTCATCTCATGTAGTATCTCATGCAAGAGAACCACACCCCTCCATGATGAACCTCTCCTTAATAAATGAACTTTTGATTGATGTCTACTACACAACTTTTATTCTTGTAGACTCTATTGGGCCTCCAAGCGCAGAGTTTTGTAGGACAACAACAAATTTCCCTTAAGTGGATGACCTTAGGTTTATCAATCCGTGGGATGTGTAGGATGAAGATGTGCTCTCTCAACCAACCCTGAATCAAATACAATAAATCTCTTGTGTCCCCAACACACCCAATACAATAGTAAATTCTATAGGTGCACTAGTTCGGCGAAGAGATGGTGATACAGTGTAGTATGGATAGTAGGTGTAAGTTTTTGTAATCTGAACAAATAAAAACAACAAGATAGCAAGTAACAAAAGTGAGTAAAACCGGTGTTGCAATGCTTGAAAACAACGCCTGGGGTTCATACTTTCACTAGTGCAATCTCTCAACTATGCTAACATAACTGAATCATATAACCGTCCCTCAACGTGCGACACAGAATTACTCCAAAGTTCTTATCAATGGTGAAGAACATAAGATGAAATTGTTGTAGGTAGCAAACTACCTCAAAGTTATCAATTACGATCAATCTATTGAGCCATCCCTATAAGTGTCGCAAACAGTCCTAAAGTTCGTACTAAAATAACACCATATGATACGCATCAATCAACTCTAATGTCACCTAGATACTCCAATGTCTCACAAGTATCCATGAGTTAATTATCCGATATGCATCAAACAATTTTAGATTCATAATATCCAATTCAACACAAATAACTTCAAAGAGTACCCCAAAATTTATATCGGAGAAAGTAAGACGAAAATGTGTATCAAGCTATGTGCCTAGATTACCCCATTGTCACCTCGGGAATCCGCAAGTTAATTACCAAAACATATATCAAGTGACTCAATAGAATACCCCATTGTCACCAGCGGTATCCACATGCAAGACATACATCAAGTGTTCTCAAGTCCAAAATAATCAATTCGATAATAATGAAACCTCAAAGGAAAAGACTAAATTCATCGCAGCAAGATAGAGAGGGAAGAACACCATATGATTCAACTATATTAACAAAGATCATGGTACATCAAGAACATGAGAGAGAGAGAGGGGAAGAGAGAGGGGGAGAGAGATCAAACACATAGCTACTGGTACATACCCTCGGCCCCGAGGGTGAACTACTCCCTCCTCGTCATGGAGACTGCTAGGATGATGAAGATAAAGGAAATATGCCCTAGAGGCAATAATAAAGTTGTTATTTATATTTCCTTATATCATGATAAATGTTTATTATTCATGCTAGAATTGTATTAACCGGAAACTTGATACATGTGTGGATACATAGACAAAACTAGGCCTGGGCGTTCGATATAAACCAAAAATTCGGTTTCTACCATTCGATGTTTATTAAATTTCGGTTAGTAAAAATAGAATCCGAAAATGCTAGCTAAATATAGCTAACCGAAATTCCGGTTAACTGAAGTTTCAGTGTGGCTTTCGGTTTTATACCGAAGAACCACACTTCAACTATCCATGCTTAGATTGTAGCAGTGGCACCCTCTTATATATATAGGCATCAAATTTGAATCATCCGTCCAGGGAGCGAGGTGGGACTAAAGGAGACAAGCCGGCTGTACGCACATGCATGCCACCAAAGAAGCACACGTGAACTGGGCCTTGCGTCCTCTTGCATGCACTTTGGTCAAAAAAAGAAAAGGTAGGCCCATGTCATGGGAGTTGCGCATGATGCGTTGGTGGGCGATCGTGGGAGCATCGACGCGTGACTCCCGGAAGACATTGTTGCACGCATGCACGTGTATTTGCATCGTTTCTTTTGCTGATTCACGTTTCTTCAGGGTTTTTTCGGTTAACCGAGAATAAAACCGAACCTACCGAATTTTGTTCGGTTAGTTGACATGAAAACCGAATTTTGTTGTGACACTAGAAAAAATCAAAAATTCGGTTTATTTGGTTTCGGCATCGGTTCGGTTTACAGTTTGTCGGTTTTTATGCCCACCTGTCGGTGTCAAAACCGGCGGATCTCGGGTAGGGGGTCCCGAACTGTGCGTCTAAGGCGGATGGTAACAGGAGGCAGGGGACACGATGTTTTACCTAGGTTCGGGCCCTCTTGATGCAGGTAAAACCCTATGTCCTGCTTGATTTATTCTTAATGATATGAGTATTACAAGAGTTGATCTACCACGAGATCGGAGAGGCTAAACCCTAGAAGCTAGCCTATGGTATGATTGTATGTTGTCCTACGGACTAAAACCCTCCGGTTTATATAGACACCAGAAAGGGTTAGGGTTACACAATGTCGGTTACAAAGGAGGAGATATACATATCTGTACTGCCTAGCTTGCCTTCCACGCCAAGTAGAGTCCCATCCCGACAAGAGACGAAGTCTTCAATCTTATATCTTCATAGTCCAATAGTCCGGCCAAAGGATATAGTCCGGCTGTCCGGAGACCCCCTAATCCAGGACTCCCTCAGTAGCCCCTGAACCAGGCTTCAATGACGATGAGTCCGGCGCGCAGTATTGTCTTCGGCATTGCAAGGCGGGTTCCTCCTTCGAATACACCACGGAAGAATTTGAATACAAGGATAGTGTCCGACCCTGCAAAATAATTTCCACATACCACCGTAGAGAGAATAATATTTCCACAAATCTGATCAGCTGACACGTTTTGGCAACATGACATTATGCCATGGCCCGGTGATTATTCGAACCCTTTCCTTTAACTAGCCCCGCACATAACGCGAGGCAGTTTTTTGACACGTCTTGTCAAAGCAGAGATCGTGTCCCCTGTATTACGGGATTCTCATCAATACGGTCGTGGGTAACCCAACCACGCCTAGGACTCCTAGATTTTAGGCAAGTCCCAAACGGCCATGAGGAGGACGCTTGATATTCACCCTCTTTATAAAGGGTCAAGGCTTTTACTTTTTTCCTCCCGCGCTCAATCGAATCCCTCCCCCGCCTCGAGTTCTAACGCTCAAAGCTTAGGTCAGGCGCTTCGAATCTTCAATCATGTCCGGATCCAGCCTCCAGGGCCGGTGGATGCCCTCCTCCGTCACGGAAGAGGATATCAAGAAGTTGAGGGAGGCAAGATACCTAACCGCTGAAGTCTCGCATCGGCTGCCCGCCCGAGGGCAGGTCGTCCCTACTCCTGAACCCAATGAAGACGTCGTCTTCATCTCCCACTTCCTCCGAGGACTAGGCCTCACTCTGGATCCCTTCGTAATGGGTTTGATGTTCTATTACGGGCTTGATTTCCACGATCTACCCCGGATTCCTTTCTTCACATCTCGGCATTTATTGTCGTATGTGAGTCCTTCCTCCGCATTACCCCTCACTTCGGCCTGTGGCTCAAGACCTTTGATGTGAAGCCGAAGACGGTCAAGGGGCAGCATGCAGCGTGTGGGGGTGCATTAGTAAGCAAGATTGCTGGAGCTCCGTGGCCAAAAGGTTCCTTTCCAGAGGTGTCTGGATTATGGCAACGGGAGTGGTTCTACATCACTGCTCCTAGAAGTGCCAAGTGGGTAGCTTCCCCCGCCTTTTGCTCGGGCCCTCCACCACAACTGATGTCATGGATCAGCAGGGGGCTGAGCTGGGGTCCAGCCAAGGATGTGCCCATACTGCAGAGCCGCATCCGGGATCTCTTCGAGGGAGATTTTAGTTTGGTTATGGTAGTGCAAGTCATGCTGGTCTGTCAAGTCCAGCCTTGCAAACGCCGACCCCTCCGTTTGTGGGAATTCAACCCAGAAGGACCGCGCGCTATTCAGAATTTCCTCGGCCTGACGCACGAGGAGATGTACAAATCATTCTTCGGACCCCAAACAGAGTGTCCGGATACTACCGAGGATGTGGGCCTGAGCAGCAACCGCACCGCCGACCAAGTAAGTAATCCTCTAGCCGAACACACTGTCTTTTGTTTATCATGACGTCATTCTGAGAAATCGCTCTCTGACCAGGACTGGCTAACAAAGGCGAAGATGATTCGGTGTTCGGCCCCCTTCCTGAGGGTTTGGACAATCCGATATTGGAAAAGATGCTCGAGCTAGCACCTTGCCCGGAGCTCTCAAAGGAAGATAAAGGGGGGAATAATGAGGGCGAAAGTGGGACCCTATCGCTACCAATTCCAACCGAGGGAATGAGCGCCTCCGTGAGGGAGGATAACCAAGGGGAAGAATCTGACCTTCTCTCGCTCCAGGGAAGGAAGAGGACTGCCTCTGAAGATCCGGAAACTAAGGCTTCCAAACGGGAGAAGAAGTCTCTAGCAGAGGGTCCTGCCATGGAAGGTGCTCTTGCCGCACAAAGCCCGTGCGGGGATCAGCCCTCTAACGAGTCGTAAGTGATCAAAATCTCCTTAATAGTAGAGATATCCTACCTTACTTCCGAGGAAAATAACCAAAGCGTTTATCTTGCAGTTTGGATCTTAGCCCCTCTCAACAGAGCTGTCTTCAGGGGACCTTCTTCCGAAGATGATGGAGAGCGAAATGCCTCCCCCGGACTCCCCCGCTCAAGAAGCGGGCGACCTTGAAGTGTCGTCACGGAGGGCCTCTCCGGATCCGGTGAGGCCAGAAGATAATCCTATAGTCACCCGAAGTCCCCAGCATCCGGCTCTTGAAGAGGGCAAACAAAAGAGTCTGGTGCCGTCTGGTATGCAGTCAGACGCGCTGAGGGATCTGCTGAAGCGAGCGACCATCTCGGAAGAACACCGTACGTTGATGGGTACGGTGATGGAAAGGATTTCGTCCGCTGAAAGCGGGTTGCATGACGCCTTTATGAGTCTACTAACGAGCTTTGAGGTACATAAAATGATATACCTTGGTGATAGTACCGCACATTTTTAGGTGTGCCCTGTGTAGATAGTAGCCCCTGAGACTCTGGTTGTCACCGAGAATGGCGGCAAACAGAAGATCATACTCCCAGGTAATAACCATACCGCCTTTATGTGCAGGTAGTGGAAGCTCCGGTGGCTAGCCGGACTCATGAGTTTGCCGAACTAAAGCGGCAACTGGATGCGGCGGATGCCGGCATCGAGCTTGTTAACAAGCGGCTTGACAAGGCACAGTGTAAGTGATATTTTCTGGTGAATGTCACATAGTAAGAGCAGCATGATGCCAATATCTTTAATATGTTGTGATTGCAGATGGAGCTGCCATCGTGGAGACCCTTCAGGCGGAACTTGCCCGGGCCAAAGAACAAGCAAGGAGTAGTAATGCAGCTGCTTTGAAGGCAGCCGAAGAGTTAAGAGCCGAGAAGGCCGCGCATTGCGAGAGCAAAGAGAAAATGGCCAAGATGGCTGTAAAGTTGAAAGACACTGCCAACCGTTGCCAGTTCCTTAAGGAAGAAAACCGAGCGAAGGCGATGGACCTCGAAAAGGCCACGATGGCGACCAAAGACACCCATTCTGCCATGAGAGCGAAGAAGGAGGAGCTGCGTGAAGCGTGTGACATTGTGGCTGGGAAGCCCTTTTTGCCGCGGAGGAAGTTCGGAGATCCACGGTATGCCCATCTGGATCGGTTGTGGAGTTCGGCAGACGCATATCTGGACTTGGCGGCGAGCGCTATCGATGCGGCCGAATACTTTCGAGATCAAACAGATCGTGAAGTGGACAAGCTGTTCTGGTCGTAGTTTAACGCTCCAGAGCGTCCGCTTCCATTGACCGATCAGCTAGTCGAATGGGCCGAACTTAATAGGTTGTCCGGACTCGCCATGAGGTCTATCATGGATCAGCTGTGGCCGGAAAGGCCAAAGCCGAACAGTTATTTTAGCCTGGTGCAGCAGTTCCTTGGTGCGGTGCCGCACATCAATGCGATGAAGAGGTCGGCGTGCATAGAAGGCTCGCGGATGGCCCTTGCCCGTGTAAAAGCATACTGGGCGGAGATGGATGCTACCACTGTCGCGGCGCAGGGTTCGGCCATAGGCCGAGTGGCTGCCGAGCACTATTTTGAAGAAGTTCTTGAGGGTGCTCGTTTGATAGAGGCCCAGTGCTCGAAGAATATTATGTTTGAGTAACATGTATTCTCATTGTAAAAACAATGTTTTATTAAATTTATCAAGGTTGTGTTTATACTTTTGCCCGAAAGTATTGTGATGCCTCATGTGCGGCCGTTTATGTATATATGTATATAACCTGAAAGATTGCAGTCGTCGGCTTCAGCCCCCACGCATACAATGCAGGGGTGTTCACAGAAGACGTGTATTCACACTTAATCCAACGTCTTGGTCCTAGTAAGGAGGTGATAGCGCAGCGAACTAGGCAACCGGACTATAATGCTTTAACACTTTCACTTAGCCATAGGAGTTTGACAGTGGGGCTACTATATAGTCCCTGGTGGCTCCGCACTCGTCCGGATTCAGGGTGCGTACATGCCTAGCCAGGAAACGGCCCTTCGTTAATGCGGAGGAATCCCTAAGATTCCGATTGGTCATCGAGTGGTTGACCAGTCTCATGCTATATCATGACAGTCAGTTTTCGGCTTTCTCTACTAAGGTGCTCGTCTAGATGAACCAGGGCACAATCGCAGTAGTTCTCCTGGTGCCGCCTTAGCCGTTAGAGCGGAACGTAAGGCAGCAAAACACAGGAGCCGTGCAAACCCAACATTTGACCAAAGACATGATTAGGAGCTGATGCATATAAGGCCAAACTCGCGACACCGAACACTCCCTAAGGTATTCGGTCTTTATGGTGTAAACCGGGTCTAAACAGTACCCTTTGTAATAAGCCCCTGGTGTCCAGGTACGTGCATTATTCTGGCGTGGCCACATGCCAAGACATCAGCATCCTTCTCGGTTGTACTGAGAATCCGAGGGATGTAAATCAATAAGAGACAGTAAAAAAAGTTTACGCAGGGTCTTAATCTAAAAAGAATCCTTGGAACGGGTCCCTGCTGCATGTCTGCGCCTGTGTCTCCATTGTGCCGTATTCTGGACGATGGATCTAATTGATTGCTAAACTGAAGGAACGATCTCTGTCGAAGATTCTCATTCTGAAGCAGGTGCCTAGCTCTGGAAGGATGGACGGCGGTTCCTTCAGATCCTAGAAAACGTCCGAAAAAACCGGCTACGGAACTACCGAGCAAAGGCAAAAAGACAATAAGTAGATACATAAGATCGAGTCTCTTAAAAAAAATCAGACAATGTTCAAGCGGCCTGTCGAGAGCAAAGCGCCAATGGCGCGCGAAGCGCATGCGGAAGGGGCACGGAGAAATAAAGAAGTGTGGGGGGGTGTAGCACGATGGTCATCTAAAAAAGAGAGGAACTTAATTGAAAAGTTGCCGTGCAAAACTTAAGTTATACTAAATAAACAATATATAGTTGAAAATGAGTGAAGGTGAGCCTTATTGCCACTTTTGCGCGCGCGTTGAGCCCCTTGTATTGTAATAGGGGTATAGCCATCAAACCTGTATTAATTACATATAGCTGAGCCGGACTCGTCTAGCCGTGTCCGTGGTCTTAACGACCTGTCAAATGCTTGAGTTGGTGAGGCCGTTTAGTGTGCGGCAGCCAAGGCGGCCGCACCGTCTTCGACGCGTAAGGAGCGCTCAATATTTCCATTTACAGTAATGATGCCACGTGGACCAGGCATCTGGAGCTTGAGGGAAGCGTAATGCGGTATTGCGTTAAAGCGAGTGAAAGCTTCGCGTCCGAGTAGTGCTTGATAGCCACTTTGGAACGGAGCAATGTGGAAGGTTAAATTTTTGCTACGGAAGTTATCGGGGAAGCCGAACATAACCTCTAGTAGCAGGGAGCCCCTGCAATGAGACTCCGGGCCTGGCGTTACTCCTTTAAAGGTAGTATTGCTGTGGCAAATTTTTGTTGGGTCTATCCCCATTTTGCGGATTGTGTCCTTATATATCAGGTTTAGGCTACTGCCGCCGTCCATCAGGACTCGTGTGAAGTGGTATCCGTCAATTATTGGATCTAATACCAAGGTAGCCCATCCTGCATTCCAGATACTTGCTGAGTAATCCTGATGGTCGAAGGTGATCGGTTGAGACAGCCAGTGGTAGAACTCCGCGGTGATAGGCCCTTGGGCATGTTTATCTGGGAGTGCCGATTTGTTTCTCCCCTTTATCACGTGTAACACGTTTACTATTTTGACTTCTGGTGGAAATTTCTTCTGTTCCCCAGTGTTTTGCTTGCAAGGCTCATCCTCGTCTTCGCTTGGTGTATCTTGCCCCTTATGTTCGGCGTTGAGCTTGCCGGACTGCTTGAAGACCCAACATTCTCTGTGGGTATGATTTGCAGGTTTATCGGGGGTGCTATGGATCTGACATATTTGGTCCAGGATTTTGTTTAAGCTGGACAATTCATCTCTAGTGCCTTTAGGGGGCGGCTTTTGCTGACCTGGCCGAGAGCTTCTAAACCCGGCGTTTACCGCCGTGCTCTTCGGGCTGTCTTCTTTATTCCGGCGCTTATTTTTTTGCTGCGTCGTGATTTCTCGTTTCCATCTCTAACTTCGGATGTACTTGGGTCGCTGGTGCTACATCGGGCTAGCCAGCTATCCTCGCCCACGCAAAAGCGGGTCATGAGGCTTGTTAATGCTGCCATTGTTCTCGGCTTTTCTTGGTCGAGGTGCCTGGCAAGCCATTCGTCTCGGACATTGTGCTTGAAGGCTGCCAAGGCCTCGGCGTCCGGATAGTCGACTATTTGGTTCTTTTTAGTAAGAAACCTGTTCCAAAGCTTTCGGACTGACTCTCCGGGCTGTTGAGTTATATGACTCAAATCGTCCGCATCCAGAGGTTGGACATAAGTCCCTTGAAAATTCGCCCGAAAAGCGTCTTCGAGCTCTTCCCAGCTTCCAATGGAGCTTTCGGGGAGGCTTTTGAGCCAGTGCCGAGCTGGCCCTTTGAGCTTGAGGGGTAAGTACTTGATGGCGTGGAGATCATCTCCTCGAGCCATATGAATATGGAGGATATAGTCCTCAATCCAGACTCCAGGGTCTGTTGTTCCGTCGTAAGCCTCTATGTTTACGGGTTTGAATCCCTATGGAAATTCATGATCCAGCACCTCGTCGGTGAAACATAGAGGGTGTGTGGCACCCCTGTATTTGGGTGTACCGTGGTATTCGGATGTTTGTTGTGTCGCATTGTATGTTGGAGCGCGCCTGCGTGGTCCATAGATGGATCTGGTTGTGCCATCCTTTTGATGTGAGCCCTTACGTGGATCGCGTACTGGTTTATGTGCGGCATCGATTGCCGCTTTATGTTGGCTATGAGGTCGTCTATCCGATCGGATGGCCATTTTATTTTTTAATTGTGGAGGATCTAAGGCCTCCTCATCGAATTCAGGTAGCAACTTTCGCTTTGGATAGCTCTTGGTGTGGCGATTACTACCGTACTTCGCTGCTGTGTTGAGTACTTCACTCCATTTGATTTTGAGTGTGTCTTGTGTAGCCTTGAGCCTTTGCTTCTGTTTTTTCAGACTCCTCGCCATGGCAACAAGCCTTTGGTGGGCATTATGTTGCTCCTGGCGCCTGTCCGGTGTGATGTCGTTTGGACTGTTATCTTCGACGGGGTTGGGTTGTTCGGCTTGATTTTCCGTGTTGCCGTGGTCGGGTAATGGTTCACCCTGCTCTAACGCTGGGTCTATGTGATCATTATTTCTGCCGAGGCGGGATTTGGAGCGGCGTTTATGCCGCCGCTTTGACTGCTACTCGAGGGAACCACCCTTCGCTGCGTCCTTCCTCATCGTTATTTTCTTTGGGTGTGTCCACCATGTATACGTCATGTGATGAGGTGGCTATCCAGTGCCCGGTGGGCAGTGGTTCCTCTTCGACTCCCGCATCGTCGTCCATACCGTCGATGTCTTTGGAGTCGAAGTCGAGCATGTCGGTTAAGTCATCGATAGTGGGTACTAAGTGGGTGGTGGGTGGGCGACAAATTTCTTCGTCATCCGCATTCCAATCCTGCCGGACATAGTTCGGCCAGGATCCTCCTGACAAGGAAAGAGACCTTAATGAGTTCAATATGTCGCCGAAGGGCGAGTGGTGAAAAATATCCACGGAGGTGAACTCCATGATCGGCGCCCAATCGGATTCGATAGGAATGGGCGCAGGCGGTTCAGAGTCCGTGGCCGGAGAAGGATCCAGCAGTTTGGCAACACGGCTCTCGTGAAGGGTAAGGTCGATATTCGGCTCGATCGCCGTAGAGGGTACGGCCTCCATGATGGGGTCTATCCACTCGTCCACGGATGGCGAAACTGGCTCCAAATCGAGGGTCGGAGCAGCTGCCGGTGCGATCTCCTGAATACGGTCCGATAGTAGAGCTAAATCGTACTCATCGTGGTCGCACGGTGCACAAGGCAGGGGCTCGAGTCCGTCGAAGATCAAGTCTCCGCGGATATCGGCCGTGTAGTTTAAGCTTACAAACCTGACTTGGTGGCCAGGGGCGTAACTTTCGATCTGCTCCAGATGACCAAGCGAGTTGCCCGCAGTGCGAAGCCGCCGAACACAAAGATCTGTCCGGGGAGAAAAGTATCACCCTGGACTGCATCGCTATCGATGATCGTAGGAGCCATCAAGCCTAACGGCGACGACACAGAGGAACTCTCAATGAAAGCACCAATGTCGGTGTCAAAACCGGCGGATCTCGGGTAGGGGGTCCCGAACTGTGCGTCTAAGGCAGATGGTAATAGGAGGCAGGGGACACGATGTTTTACCCAGGTTTGGGCCCTCTTGATGGAGGTAAAACCCTACGTCCTGCTTGATTTATTCTTAATGATATGAGTATTACAAGAGTTGATCTACCACGAGATCGGAGAGGCTAAACCCTAGAAGCTAGCCTATGGTATGATTGTATGTTGTCCTACGGACTAAAACCCTCCGGTTTATATAGACACCGGAAAGGGTTAGGGTTACACAAGGTCGGTTACAAAGGAGGAGATATACATATCTGTATTGCCTAGCTTGCCTTCCACGCCAAGTAGAGTCCCATCCGGACACGAGACGAAGTCTTCAATCTTATATCTTCATAGTCCAACAGCCCGGCCAAAGGATATAGTCCGGCTGTCCAGAGACCCCCTAATCCAGGACTCCCTCACCACCCCTAGAAAAAACACAGTGTCCCTAGTAAGCCTCTACTAGACTAGCTTGTTAATCAAAGATGGCTAAGTTTCCTAACCATAGACATGTGTTATCATTTGATGAACGGGATCACATCACTAGGAGAATGAAGTGATGGACAAGACTCATCCGTTAGCTTAACATGTTGATCATTCAGTTTTATTGCTATTGCTTTCTTCATGACTTATACATATTCCTTTGGCTATGAGATTATGCAACTCCCGAATACCAGAGGAACACCTTGTGTGCTATCAAACATCACAACGTAACTGGGTGATTAGAAAGATGCTCTACAGGTGTATCTGATGGTGTTTGTTGAGTTGGCATAGATCGAGATTATGATTTGTCACTCCGTATATTGGAGAGGTATACCTGGGCCCTCTCGGTAATGCACATCAATATGAGTGTGGGAGTCCTGGATTAGGGGGTCTCCGGGCAGCGGGACTATCTCCGTTGGCCGGACTGTTAAACTATGAAGATACAAGATTGAAGACTTTGTCTCGTGTCCGGATGGGACTCTACTTGGCGTGGAAGGCAAGCTAGGCAATATGGATATGGATATCTCCTCCTTTGTAACTGACCTTGTGTAACCCTAACCCTCTCCGATATCTATATAAACCGGAGCGTTTTAGTCCGTAGGACAACATCAACATACAATCATACCATAGGCTAGCTTCTAGGCTTTAGCCTCTCTGATCTCGTGGTAGATCTACTCTTGTACTACCCATATCATCAATATTAATCAAGCAGGACGTAGGGTTTTACCTCCATCAAGAGGGTCCGAACCTGGGTAAAACATTGTGTCCCCTGCCTCCTGTTACCATCCGCCTTAGACGCACAGTTCGGGACCCCCTACCCGAGATCCGCCGGTTTTGACACCGACATTAGTGCTTTCATTGAGAGTTCCTCTGTGTCGTCGCCGTTAGGCTAGATGGCTCCTACTATCATCAACGGCGATGTAGTCCAGGGTGAGACTTTTCTCCCCGGACAGATCTTCGTGTTCGGCGGCTTTGCACTGCGGGCCAATTCGCTTGGCCATCTGGAGCAGATTGAAAGTTATGCCCCTGGCCACCAGGTCAGGTTTGGAAGCTTAAACTACACGGCTGATATCCGTGGAGACTTGATCTTCGACGGATTCGAGCCTCTGCCTTGTGCGTCACACGGTCACGATGAGTATGATTTAGCTCTACCATCGGATAGTGTTCAAGAGATCGCACAGGCAGCCGCTCCAACCCTTAATTCGGAGCCATGTTCGCCTTCCGCGGACGGTGGATGGACCCCGCCATGGAGGCCTTACCCTCAGCGGCGATCGAGCCAAACATCGACCTTACCTTGCACGAGAGCCGTGCTGTTAAAACTGCCGGATCCTTCTCCGGCCACGAACTCTGAACCGCCTGCGCCCGTTCCTGTCGAATCCGATTGGGAGCCGATCATGGAGTTTACCTCCGCGGATATTTTTCAGCACTCGCCCTTTGGCGACATACTGAACTCATTAAGGTCTCTCTCCTTGTCAGGAGGATCCTGGCCGAACTATGTCCGGTAGGACTGGGATGCAGACGACGAAGAAATTCGAGGCCCACCCACGACCCACTTAGTAGCCACTGTCGATGACTTAACCGACATACTCGACTTCGACTCCGAAGACATCTACGGTATGGATGATGATGCGGGAGGCGAAGAGGAACCACCGCCCATAGGGCAATGGACAACCACCTCATCATACGATATATACATGGTGGATACACCCAAAGAAGGCAATGGCGACGAGATAGCGGAGGATGACCCCTCCAAGAAGCAACCCAAGCGTCGACGTCAGCGGCGCCGCTCTAAGTCCCGCCAAAGCAAAAGTGGTGATACCGGCACAGGAGACAATAATACTCCGGATAGTGCCGAAAACAACAACAATCCCCTCCAGCAAGATTTAGAGCAGGAGGATGGAGGAGCCAACCCTCCTGAGAGAGCGGCAGATGGAGAAGAGGAGGATGATAATTACATGCCCCCTCCGAAGACGAGGCAAGCCTCGGCGACGACGAATTCGCTGTGCCAAAGGATCCCGTCGAACAAGAGCGCTTCAAACGCTGGCTTATAGCCACGGCAAATAGCCTTAAGAAAAAGCAGCAACAGCTTCAAGGTGATCAGGATCTGCTAGCTGACAGATGGACTGAAGTCCTCGCGGCCGAGGAATATAAACTCGAGCGCCCCTCCAACAGTTACCCAAAGTGCAGGTTGCTACACCGACTAGAGGAAGAAGCATATGATGCGGCTGATCGGCCACCTCGTGGCCACGATAGAGAGGTATTCCAGCCAAAAACTCAGCCTGCACCCCAACGCCATTCAAATAAAAAGGCATGGGGAGATACGCTAGACCTGCGAGACATATTGGAGGACAAAGCAAATCATGCAAGATCGATCTACGGATCACGGGGGCGCGCCACTATGCGAGACGATAAACGTCACGCCAGATACAGTAAAAGTAAATCCGTCTGAACACAGCGGGCAAGACCCATTCGAGCTACGTCGCGATATAGCCCAATACAGAGGCGCCACAGACCCCCTATGCTTCACAGATGAAGTTATGGATCATCAAATCCCAGAAGGTTTCAAACCTGTAAATATTGAATCATACGACGGCACAACAGATCCCGCAGTATGGATCGAGGATTTCCTCCTCCACATCCACATGGCCCGCGGTGATGACTTACACGCCATCAAATACCTCCCATTAAAGCTCAAGGGACCAGCACGGCATTGTCTTAACAGCTTGCCAGCAGAGTCCATCAGCTGTTGGGAAGATCTGGAAGCCGCATTCCTCGACAATTTTCAGGGCACTTATGTGCGGCCACCAGATCCTGATGACTTGAGCCACATAATTCAACAGCCAGAAGAATCAGCCAGGCAATTCTGGACTCGGTTCCTAACAAAGAAAAATCAAATCGTCGACTGTCCGGATGCAGGGGCCCTAGCGGCTTTCAAACACAACATCCGCGACGAATGGCTAGCCCTGCACCTTGGTCAGGAAAAGCCGAAATCTATGGCAGCCCTCACGATACTCATGACCCGCTTTTGTGCGGAAGAAGACAACTAGCTGGCTCGCAGTAATAACATATCAAAGAACCATGGTACTTCGGATACCAAGGACGGCAATAGCGGGTCATGTCGCAACAAACATAAGCGCCGCATTAACAGCGATAATACCGAGGATACGACAGTCAATGCCGGATTCAAAGGCTGTAAACCCGGTCAGCGGAAAAAGCCATTCAAACAAAGTACGCCGGGTCCGTCCAGCTTGGACCGTATACTCGATCGCTCGTGTCAAATACACGGCACCCCAGAAAAGCCAGCCAATCACACCAACAAGGATTGTTGGATGTTCAAGCAGGTCGGCAAGTTAATTGCCGAAAACAAGGACAAGGGGCCACATAGAGATGACGAGGAGGAGCCCCGTCAGCCACACATCGGAGGACAGAAGAGGTTTCCTCCACAAGTGCGGACGGTGAACATGATATACGCAATCCACATCCCCAAGAGAGAGCGGAAGCATGCGCTTAGGGACGTATATGCGTTTGAGCCAGTCGCCCCAAAGTTCAACCCATGTCCCTCCTATCCGATCACTTTCGATCGCAGGGACCATCCCACTAGTATTCGTCATGGCGGATTCGCCGCACTGGTTCTGGACCCAATCATTGACGGATTTCACCTCACTCGAGTCCTTATGGATGGCGGTAGCAGCCTGAACCTGCTTTATCAGGACACAGTGCGCAAAATGGGTATAGACCCCTCAAGGATCAAACCCACAAAAACAACCTTCAAAGGCGTCATTCCAGGCGTAGAGGCCCATTGCACAGGCTCAATTACACTGGAAGTGGTCTTCAGATCCCCGGATAACTTCCGAAGCAAAGAGTTAATCTTCGATATAGTCCCATTCCGCAGTGGTTATCATGCACTGATCGGGCGAACCGCATTTGCGAGATTCAATGCGATATCGCATTATGCATACCTCAAGCTCAAAATGCCAGGACCTCGCAGGGTTATTATAGTCAATGGAAACACATAGCGCTCTCTCCGAATAGAGGAGCACACTGCGGCCCTCGCAGAAGAAGCGCAAAACAGCCTCTCAAGGCAATCCACCAGTTCGGCGTTCCAAGACCCGAACACCTTCAAGCGCGCTCGGAGCAATCGGCAAATAGACCGCCTGGCACGATCTGAGCTCGTGTAGCAATGCGGCCCCCACCCCAGTCCCAGCCAAGCGGCGAAGCTCGTGCCACGCGTACATAATTACGCATTAAAAATACCATGGGCACATGTGGGGAGGGGGGTCACACTGCGGCACGCCCCAAGATGCGGCTTAAACCACACTAGGGGCTTCTCG
This sequence comes from Triticum aestivum, assembly GCF_018294505.1. Classification (NCBI taxonomy): domain Eukaryota; kingdom Viridiplantae; phylum Streptophyta; class Magnoliopsida; order Poales; family Poaceae; genus Triticum; species Triticum aestivum. The sequence goes on from NC_057794.1 coordinate 508,081,961, forward strand.
TTTGGTTATTTTTCTCTTTTTTCAGGACCTTAATCTCTGGAAACCCTGTCTGGCAGCACTATTGTCGAACACATGATGCAGCAAACCAAGGAGGCAGAAAGCTACGTCACACCACAGAATTCCCAGGTGGATTACAATACCGAGCGAAATATTTGATTTAATACTGTTCCTCAGCATGCCCTTGGAAGGAACATAGTCCCACTCTTTGCTTATCGCACTATCTGTATCATTCTGCTTTAACGCACCTTTTTGAATAAACAATGCATAACATCACGACTATTATTGCATTCTTGTTATATATATGTGTGTGTGTTCATTAACGACGCCTTGCAACCGTACACTTTGGTACGGCCAATACACCAGGGGCTTACGTACCCCACAATATGGTGTGAAAAGTCCGAACACTTTCTCAAGTGCAGCACCCCGAACTTATAGCATTATACGCATCAGCTCCGAATCATATCTTTGGTCAAATGTTGGGTTTGCCCGGCTCCTATGTTTGGTACCTTACGTTCCGCTCTATCGGCTAAGGTAGCGCTAGGAGAACTACTGCGATTGTGCGCCGGTTCTGCCGGGCTTAGCACCTCAGTAGAGAAAGCTAAAACTGACTGTCATGATAAGGCGAGAGACTGGTCGCTGTTCGGTGAGGTTTTCGAGTCCCTAAAGACTTATGCCGCTTAGGGCGAGGGGTCGGCCCTGTCTGGCTTAAAGGCGTGTATCGCGCCCCGAATTCGGCCTTCCGAATACCAGGGGCTTCGCCGAAATTTAAAATTATAGAATTCTATGGCTAGTGAGAGTGATAAAGCATTATTAGTCCGGTTACCTTGTTCGTTGTGCTGAGCACCTCCCTCGAAGGACCCAAACATGGGAACAAGAGTGCTCAGGTTTATCGCGAACACCCCAGCACTCGTGGCATGGGGGCAGAAGCCGAGGACTAGCCATCTCTCAGATTGGATAAATGGCCAAACAGAAGGTAATATTTTAAATTCACACAAGCGTTGCATAGCGCATATGAAACAAGTTTTCATCATACAGGATCACACGAGCAAGTTTACTCAAATATTACATCCTTTGAACATTCATCCGCCACAAGACGGACACCCTTCAAGACACCCTCATAATAAATTTCGAGGGTGCGATGCTCTTTGCCCTGCGGCGGCCCTTCCTTGATCAGCTTCACGGCATCTAGTTTGGCCCACTGCACCTTCACATGGGCGAAAGCCCGGCGTGCACCTTCGATGCAGACGGACCGCTTGATGACCTCCAGCCGTGGGCAGGCATCCACAAGTCGCCTCACCAGACTGAAGTAGCTGTTCGGAAGGGCGTCGCCAGGCCATAGCCGGACTATAAAGCCCTTCATGGCCTGTTCGGCCGCCTTGTGCAGCTCGACCAGCTGCTTTAGCTGGTCACTCAGAGGCATCGGGTGTTCGGTCCCAGTATACTAAGACCAGAACAGCTTCTCTGTTGAGCTTCCCTCCTCGGCCTGGTAAAACTATGTGGCATCCGACACGCTGCGGGGCAAATCTGCGAATGCTCCTAGAGAGCTCCGAATTCGGGTAAGTAATCGGCAATTTACTTTTACATGCTTGCTCTTCATATAGAATGCCTTACCTGCCGCTATCTTCTTCATTGCGTCGATCTCCTGGAGGGCCTTTTGGGCTTCGACCTTGGCACTTTTCGTGCTCTTGAGGGCCGCGGCAAGCTCAGACTCTCGCGTCTTCGAGTCAAGCTCCAACGCCTCGTGCTTCGTCATGAGAGCCTGGAGCTCTTGTTGCACCTCGCCCACTCTTGTTTTTCTCGCTCGGTGCACTCCTTGGCCGCTTCATCTTCGGCCTTGGTTAGCGCTGCTTCAGGGTCGCCACCTCGGTCGTGGCCCCTGGCAGATATACGATGATCCTGTCATTTTGCAATCGCGTCTTTTATATATATATACATATCTATAGACAAGGTATTACTTACCCTTGTTCTCCTCGAGCTGCCTCTTGGCAAGGCCGAGCTCTTTCTTGGACCCCTCGAGATCCTGCTTCAGTATGGCAACCTCCGTAGTAAGTGCGATGGACGCCAGTAGTGAGGCATGCATACGCATATTGACATACTTATATTAGACTCCCGTGATATTATTTGATCCTCTGTTCGGCTTTTCTTTGTGAACACCGAACAAAGCATCAGGGGCTACTGTCTATGCGGTAATATTTTTCCTATATTTTAAAACACTTACCTCAAAGCCTGTTAGAAGGCTGGCACAGGCTTCAGTCAATCCGCTCTTGGCGGACTGAACCTTCTGGACCACCGCACTCATAATAGTACGGTGCTCCTCGTCGATGGAAGCGCTGCGAAGCGCTTCCAGCAGATTGTCCGGCGCCTCTGGATGGACAAAGGTCACCGGCACAGGCGTCTTGCCCCTCTTAGAAGGAGGCCGCCTGCCCGAGCCCGGAACCACTGGAGGTTCCGGCGCGGTGTTCGGCTGAGGGCCGAACTCGGAGCTCTCAGGGGCCTTGTCCCCTCGGCTCCCGGAGTCCGGGAGGCCGCCTTGAGGCGCCTTCGGGACTATCTCCCCTCGACCCGGTGCCTCGTGAGACAGCACCTCGGCGTCGTTCGCGGGATGAGGGAAGGTGGCGGTTGGGACTGGATCGCTATCCATGTCCGACGAGCCCAGGGAGCCGTCCGATGATACATCGATACTAGCTCGTGGCGGCCTGCATAATTATGTTCGGTGTTAGGGAAAGCAGTGCGACAAAGGAATGCTACGAGTTACTCTGGTATTCGAATACTTACGATCTCCCCAGGGGCTTGGCCCTGGGCAACCACTCGTCTTCGTCATCATCGGCAACGGTGGTAGAGTAGTCCAGAAGGAGAGTTCTCCCCTTCTTGGACCCTTCGGCCCCCCAGTTGGGGTGGCCTTCCTTTTCTTGTCTCCCTCGCCTGGAGGGGGAGCATCTTCTTCTTCCTCCTCGTCTTCAGGGGAGGAGTGTGCTGCAGAGTTATCGGACGATGAGTCCGATAACACCTAGCGCCGAGAACTCTTTCGGGTTCCCTTGGTCTTCTTGGTCTTCTCCGGCGCCTTGTAAGGAGCCGGAGTCAGCATCTCCGTCAGGAGAGCGCCCGCAGTGTCTTCGGGCAAAGGGGCCGGACAGTTAATCTGCCCTGACATCTCCACCCAGTCCTGTCAAAGGCATGGGGATTAGACCCCGCACATGATTAAGCTAGGGGAAATAAATGTCCTACGAGACGTATTGAACTCATCGAACACGCTAGGTGCTTCGCTCTTAGTCCGCGGTCCTCGGCGAGAGAAGGAGGGACCTCGGTGCCCTTGAACAGCACCTTCCAGACGTCCTTGTGCGTCATATCAAAGAGCTCGCTCAGAGTCTGGTGCCGGGCCGGGTCGAACTCCCACAAGTTAAAATCCTGTTGTTGACACGGGAGGATCCAGCGGATGAGCATAAACTGGACTATGTTGACAAGCTTGAGCTTCTTGCTTGCCATACTCCGGATTCATTTCTGGAGTCCATCCAGCTCCACCGATGAACCCCACGACAAGCCCTTATCTTTCCAGGAAGTGAGCCGTGTAGGGAATCTGGATCGAAACTCGGGGGTTCCCGCCCATTTGGCGTCGCGCGGCTCGGTGATGTAGAACCACGCTGATTGCCATCCCTTTATTGTCTCCACAAAGGAGCCTTCAAGCCATATAACGTTGGGCATCTTGCACACCATGGCTCCGCCGCATTTTGCTTGTTGGCCTCGTACCACCTTCGGCTTGATATTGAAGGTCTTTAATAACAGGCCGAAGTGGGGCCGGATGCGGAGAAAAGCCTCACACACGACGATGAACGCCGAATTGTTGAGGACGAAGTTTGGGGCCAGATCATGAAAGTCCAGCCCGTAGTAGAACATGAGACCACAGACGAATGGATGGAGGGGAAACCCTAGTCTGCGGAGGAAGTGGTGGAGGAAAACTACCGTCTCGTGAGGTTCCGGGGTAGGGACAATTTGCCCCGCAGCGGGCAGCCGATGCGCGATATTCGCGGCTAAGTATTCGGCTCCGCACAGCTTCTTGATGTCCCCCTCCGTGACGGAGGAGACCATCCACCTGCCTCCTGCTCCGGACATGGTTGGAGAAGGTTGAGGTGGGAAGTGCGGACTTGGGCGCTAGAGCTCGAGTGTGCGAAAATGAATGAGCAAAGGAGGAAGAAGGCATGGATGAAAAGGTAAATCCTTATCCCTTTATATGGGTAGACGAAACTAATCATCCCCACTAGCCTGGTAAAACTTGCTTATCCCCCAAGCGCCGTAATCAATGGCGTGGTTGGGTTACCCACGCCCGTATTGATGAGAATCCCATGATAAGGGGACACGATCTTTTCTTTGACAAGATGTGTCGAAAAACTGCCTCGCGTTACGTGTGGAGCTAGTTAAAGGAAATGGTTCTAATAATCACCAGGCCATGGCATAATGTCGTGTTGCTAAAACAAGTCAGCAAATTAGATTTACGGAAATATTATTCTCTCTACGGTGGTATGTGGAAATTATTTTGCTGGGTCGGACACTATCCTTGTATTCAAATCCTTCTGTGATGTATTCGGAGGAGGAACCCGCCTTGCAATGCCGAAGACAATACTGAGCGCCGGACACATCGTCATTGAAGCCTGGTTCAGGGGCTACTGTGGGAGTCCTGGATTAGGGGGTCTCCGGGCAGCCGGACTATCTCCATTGGCCGGTGAAAGCACAAGTGCTCCCTGGGTGGTTTTGGTAATTAATGTCAACATATCTCTTGTTGGACTAACACTTTTACCTAGTATGTTTCAGATAAGTTCAACAATGGAGTGGCATGGACTAGAGGATGTGGAACCCTTTCAAGATGCTAAGGACAAAGGATTGGCTCAAGCTTCAAGATCAAGACTCTACATTTTCTATTTTAGTGATCCAAGATCACATTGAGTCTATAGGAAAAGCCAATACTATCAAGAGGGGATGAGGTGTTGCTTAATGGCTTGCTTGCTCAAAGTGCTTAGTGATATGCTCCAAAACCCTCAACTACCTTCCCACATCCACATATGACCTAAACCAAAAGTCAAACTCGGCCCCACCGATTCTATCTATCCGGCGCCACCGAGTTTCAAATGTCATAGCCACTGCCACAAACCCTAGCACATCGGTTTCACTGATAGGGATCTCGGTCTCACCGAGATGGGATTGTAATCTCTCTATTTCCCTTCGTAACATTTTGGTCTTACCGAGATGAGCGATCGGTCCCACCAAGATTGCAATGTAAACTCTCTGTTTCCCTTTTGTAACATTTCGGTCTCACCGAGATGAGCGAATCGGCCCCACCGAGTTTACCTGACCAACTCTCTGGTTAGCTTATTACCAAAATCGGTCCCACCGAGTTTGTGTAATCGGTCACACCGAGATTATGTTATGCCCTAACCCTAACCATATCGGTCCTACCGAGTTGCATCTCAGTCCCACCGAAAATCCTAACGTTCACTAGGTTTGCTGAATCGGTCCGACCGAGTTTAACCATTCGGTCCCATCGAGTTTGGCAAATTGTGTGTAACGGTTAGATTTTGTGTGGAGGCTATATATACCCCTCCACCCACTCTTCATTCGTGGAGAGAGCCATCAGAACATACCTACACTTCCAATACACATTTTCTGAGAGAGAACCACCTACACTTGTGTTGAGGTCAAGATATTCCATTCCAACCATATGAATCTTGATCTCTAGCCTTCCCCAAGTTGCTTTCAACTCAAATATTCTTTCCACCAAATCCAAATCCTGTGAGAGAGAGCTGAGTGTTGGGGAGACTATCATTTGAAGCACAAGAGCAAGGAGTTCATCATCAACACACCATTTGTTACTTCTTGGAGAGTGGTGTCTCCTATATTGGCTAGGTATCACTTGGGAGCCTCCAACAAGATTGTGGAGTTGAACCAAGGAGTTTGTAAGGGCAAGGAGATTGCCTACTTCGTGAAGATCTACCGCTAGTGAGGCAAGTCCTTCGTGGGCGACAGCCGTGATGGAATAGACAAGGCTGCTTCTTCGTGGACCCTTCGTGGGTGGAGCCCTCCGTGGACTCGCGCAACCGTTACCCTCCGTGGGTTGAAGTCTCCATCAATGTGGATGTACGATAGCACCACCTATCGGAACCACGACAAAAACATCCGTGTCTCCAATTGCGTTTGAATACTCGAAACCCTTCTCTTTACATTCTTGCAAGTTGCATGCTTTACTTTCCGCTGCTCATATACTCATTGCATGCTTGCTTGATATGTATTGTGTTTGTTAAACTTGTGCTTAAACTCCACTTAAACTTAAGAATATTAAAAACTGCAACTTTTGGCACTTAGTGTCTAATCACCCCCCCTCTATACACCTCTTCTCGATCCTTTCAATTGGTATCAGAGCTTTGGTCTCCATTGCCTTGGTTTAAACACCATTGGAGGAAGATGGATGTGTTTACTTTGGGGAGTCTTAGACATAGAGTGCCTATTCTTGATGGAGAGTATTTTCATGAGTGGAAAAATGAAATGCTTGAGATTTTCAATGAATATCATTTGAACAAGTACATTACTAGCCCTTATGCACCTCATGTTGATCCTTTGCACCCTACCCTAGATGAAGATATTGACATGATTCGCAATCTTAGAACTGTTGAGCTCATCATTAGAGGCTTGCCTAGAAACTTGCTTAGATGTTTGCCTACTCTCAAGTGTGCCTACACCATATGGAGATTTCTTGAGGAACGATTTCCAGATTATTCCTTGAAAAATTTAAACGAAATTCTCCATAAGTCTATTGCCTTGAGTAAGATGAACTCTAGTGATCCTAGCTTTGGTGATTGTCTATTTGAGCTTACCAATCTCATGCGTGCTAAAGGAAATGTTGGAATCATTAGCGATATCATATCCGAAGCTATTAGAATTCATAAAGGTAACCATTGTGATGATCATTTATCTAATGAATTACCCTCTCTAGGAATTGATCAATCACAAGATGATGTTGAACATGGATACTATGATGAAGATGATGATAGTGACGATGATCTTGATGATGCAATGAGGCATTTTGGTCTTATGGCAAATCTTTACGGCCACATGGCTGGAGGAAAGGAATGGGTCCTTGATAGTGGATGTACTGATCATATGACCGGAGATAAAGATATGTTCCGTGAGCTTGCTGAAAACGACGGCCCTCGAAAATATGTCACTTTTGGTGATAATTCAAAGGGTAAGGTGGTTGGCCTTGGTAAGGTGGCCATCTCACATGATAGCTCCATACAAAATGTCATGCTCGTTGAATCCCTTGGATACAATTTACTTTCAGTTTCTAGACTTGCGGATTTCGGTTTCAATGTCTTATTCACTGAAGTAGATTGCCAAGTGTTTCGTAGAGACAATCATAAAATGGTCTTTACCGGTATACGTAGAGGATATCTTTACATTGTTGATTTCACTAAAAAGGCTCAACCTAGAACTTTCTTAATTACCAAATCTTCTAAAGGATGGTTGTGGCATAGAAGACTAGGTCATGTTGGTATGCGAAATCTTGATAAGCTTATTAAAGGTGATCATATCCTTGGAATAAAAGATGTCACATTTGACAAGGATAGACTTTGTAGTGCTTGTCAAGCAGGGAAACAAGTTGGAGGAAGTCACCGTGCGAAGAACATCATGACCACAAGAAGACCACTCGAGCTACTTCACATGGATCTCTTTGGTCCAAATGCCTACAAGAGTCTCGGTGGTAACTCATTTGGTCTAGTCATAGTTGATGATCTTTCAAGATTTACGTGGGTGTTCTTTCTTGATGACAAATCGCAGGTCCAAAAGATCTTCAAAAACTTCGCTAGGAAGGCCCAAAATCAGTTTGACGTGAAGATCAAGAAGGTTCAGAGTGACAATGGAACGGAGTTCAAGAACGCAAATGTGGACACCTTTCTTGATGAAGAAGGGATTTCACACGAGTTCTCGGCTACGTACACACCTCAACAAAATGGAGTTGTTGAAAGGAAGAACTGGACTCTTATCGAGATGGCAAGAACGATGCTTGATGTGTACAAAACGCCAAAGCACTTTTGGACGGAAGCGGTTGAGACAGCTTGTCATGCAACAAATCGCTTGTATCTTCACAAGCTACTCGGCAAGACGGCATACGAGCTCCTCACCGGTAACAAACCCCAAGTTGGATACTTTCGAGTATTCGGCTCAAAGTGCTACATTCTTGATAAGCATCGTCATTCTAAATTTGCTCCTAAATCTCATGAAGGTTTCCTACTTGGTTATGGCTCAAACTCTCACACTTACCGTGTCTACAACAATTTCACCCGAAAGGTTGAAGAGACGGTAGATGTGAAGTTTGATGAATCTAACGGCTTGCAAGTAGAGCAATTGCCAATTGATGTAGGAGACAAAGACCCTTCGGAAGCAATTCAAGACTTGTCCATTGGCAAGATTCGTCCAACGGAAGTGAAGGAGAGTACCTCGTCCGTCCAAGTGGAAGCTTCTACCTCACGACAAGGTGAACCAAGAGTTGATACGGAAGCATCCACAAGTGGGACACGCCAAGATGAAGAAAACGAGGAAGCGCACCAAGATGAACATCAACAACCTCCTTCTCCACCACGAAAAGAGGACGACAACGTCAACAATGAAGAAGGCCAAGAAGAAGCACAAGATGAAGAGGATGTTCCACCCCGACCCAAGCAAAAGCTTTCACGAGTTCGAGCAAGAATTGCTAAGGATCATCCCGTCGAGCAAATCTACAATGATATCCAAACCGGGAGAATAACTCGCTCTAAAACTCGCTTAGCTAACTTTTGTGAACATTACTCATTCATCTCTAGCATTGAACCTATGAAGATTGAAGAAGCATTGGAGGAACCGGACTGGATAAATGCTATGCATGAAGAGCTACACAACTTTGAGAGAAATCAAGTGTGGACATTGGTCGAGAAGCCCGACAACAACCACAACATCATTGGTACCAAATGGGTATTTCGCAACAAGCAAGATGAAGATGGACAAGTGGTTCGCAACAAAGCACGTCTCGTCGCCCAAGGCTACACACAAGTTGAAGGTATGGACTATGGTGAGACATATGCTCCCGTTGCTAGACTTGAGTCCATTTGCATCTTACTTGCTTATTCTAATCACCATGATATCACCTTGTACCAAATGGACATTAAAAGTGCTTTTCTAAATGGCAAAATCGAGGAGGAAGTTTATGTTAAGCAACCTCCCGGCTTCGTCAATCCTAAGAAACCTAATCATGTTTACAAACTTCACAAAGCCCTTTATGGTCTTAAACAAGCTCCTAGAGCATGGTATAAATGCTTGACCAAGTTCCTTATTGAAAAAGGCTTTGAAATTCATAAAATTGATTCTACTCTTTTTACTAAAAGGGTTAATGGAGGACTATTTGTGTGCCAAATTTATGTTGATGATATCATATTTGGTTCAACTAACCCTCATTTTAGTGAGAAGTTTGGAAAGCTAATGTCGGAGAAGTTTGAGATGTCTATGATGAGTGAACTCAAATTCTTTCTCGGTTTGCAAATCAAGCAAACTAAGGAAGGTACATTTGTCTCTCAAACAAAGTACACCAAGGACTTATTCAAGAAGTACAATATGCAAGAATGCAAAGGTATGACTACACCCATGCCTATTAGTGGACATCTTGATTTGACCAAAGATGGTGAACCGGTTGATCAAAAGGTTTATCGCTCTATGATTAGTTCATTGTTATATCTATGTGCCTCTTGTCCCGATATTATGCTAAGTGTGTGCATGTGTGCACGATATCAAGCTGCTCCTAAAGAGTGTCATCTTAAGGCTGTGAAAAGGATAGTGAGATACCTAATCCATACACCAAATGTTGGCATTTGGTATCCTAAGAGGTCCTCTTTTGATCTTGTTGGCTACTCCGATTCGGACTATGCCGGAGACAAGGTTGATAGAAAATCCACTTCGGGTACTTGTCAATTCCTTGGTAGATCTCTTGTATCTTGGCTCGGTATCCTTATCCACCGCCGAAGCGGAATACATTGCTGCTGGTTCATGTTGTGCTCAATTACTTTGGATGACCCAAATTCTTAAAGATAATGGGATATATGTGAAACATGTTCCTTTGCTATGTGACAATGAAAGTGCTATTAAGATTGCTCACAATCCCGTGCAACATTCTCGAACTAAGCATAACGAAGTTCATCATCATTTCATTCGAGATCATGTTGCAAAAGGGGACATTAACCTTAAGCATGTTCGCACCGATAAGCAATTGGCGGATATATTCACTAAACCACTTGATGAGAAAGTGTTTTGCAGGTTGAGAGGTGAATTGAACATCATTGATGCTTCAAACTTGGAGTAGGAACTCCATTTGATACATGCGGGGCATGAGCCTATGACTAATCCTCGATATTTCTCTTATGATGCTATTCATATGTCTTGGATATATTTGTACCTTGCATGGTATCTAACCCGTGTGGGTACTTGGATGAATCTAAATCTATGAGATTGCCACACACTCACATCTTGAGCAATTTCTACATCACCAAGTCTCTACACAATGGTGGTTGAAGACAAGGAAGCACGAAACCATTCAAACATATCCTTTGGCAAATTATATGTTGAGTCTTATGATTGTCATTTTGGATACACGAGTGCTCTTCCTTGCAAAGCTAACCCATGTAGGTAGATGAACTCAAACTCCAAGTGGTGCTCCCAACTCTTGATGAACTACACCAACCTTGAGCAACCCACACAAGTACAACTACATGATCAAGATCAACACCACCACCCAAGGTATGTTATTCCATCTTAGAGAAGCTTTACTCCAAGTCATGAGCCAAAGCAACTCGACAAGATGTGAATACATCAAGATGCTTAAACGAAAAATGTTAACCCCATTTTGAGCTTAAACAATGCGTATGACCTATGATCAAGTGCTCTCACTTGACTCCTAAGTCAATATACTCTAACATAAGTGACTTTGTCACCGACCATTTCTAGATGAAGTTCTCTAGTGTTTCTCCGTGCTTTTGCCTCTTGCATATTTGTTTCCCCTTTCAAAAAAACTTCATCTAGAACTTTTAGTTTCTTTTCTTTCCTTTTGTTCTGCATTTTCTGCATCCAATTCATTGCAAATCTTTTAGTAAATTCCTTGCATATCCTTGTTAGATCTTACTTGTCTAGTGAGCTGAGGTGACAAATGGTTTCACTCTAATGAACTCGGTCACACCGGTTTGTTCTCTTCGGCCCAACCGAAATCTTTCGGTGCAACCGAAGCACACAACTCGGAGTCACCGATTCCATCACAGGAAAACCAACTTGCCACTTATTCCTGATTTCTGTTTGCTCCAGCTCCACTCAATGATTCTTGTCCTCTACCAGCATCATATTAGACATGCTGCTTTTCTCTGTGACTTGAGGACCAACCCATTTGTATCACATGTCCATAAGAGCCCTTCTTGGAAATTGATGTCAAAGGGGGAGAGAGAGATCACATCAAAGCTTAATCCTTCCTATAGGGGGAGAAAGAGAGAATACTCAGGGGGAGAGAGTTTCTCAACTAGGAGAAAGTAATATCATCAAAGACCCCAGATGCTTGGTGTTCAAGAGGAGAGATGTCACATGTCTTTAAGAGGGGAATACATGTTTGGTTGCTTGCTTTAGCTCAAGCTCTGTTGTTTTCTTTTTTGTTGCTCTAATTTTCTGTTCCCTATCTTCTCCCAATATCCCATGCAGATTCAGGGGGAGCAAGACATCTAAGGGAAGGAAATCTCTGATTTTATTGCATATCTTTACCTTTGGGGACATGTCTATATCAAATGTGGTACTTAGTACTCACTCTACATGTCATCCCAGTCTTGGTTCTCTTGTGGTTTCTCTTGCTTGCTCTGGTCAGTAGGTGTATCTGTGTTATTTAACCTTGTTTGCGCAGGTTCATCCCATCCTAAGCCAACTCAAGACCACAAGGTAAGTATATGCATCACAGTCATGTGAATGAGAAATTCTTGCTGATGTACATACTGTTTGCAAGAAGGACTCATGAGCATGAAGGTACATTTCTCACATTCACATCATTTGCTCTGATGCATATAGCCAAGATACATGTAACACATTGCTTACTCTGTCATGTTTACGCATTCACATGCTCCTATATTCAATATTCACATGATTGCATACATGTAGGGGGAGCCTATGCATGTTACATGTCTTTCCAAAGCTTTACTTGCTATTCTCTATATCTTTATCTAAAGCTTTGATGTATGTTGTCATCAATTACCAAAAAGGGGAGATTGAAAGCACAAGTGCTCCCTGGGTGGTTTTGGTAATTAATGTCAACATATCTCTTGTTGGACTAACACTTTTACCTAGTATGTTTCAGATAAGTTCAACAATGGAGTGGCATGGACTAGAGGATGTGGAACCCTTTCAAGATGCTAAGGACAAAGGATTGGCTCAAGCTTCAAGATCAAGACTCTACATTTTCTATTTTAGTGATCCAAGATCACATTGAGTCTATAGGAAAAGCCAATACTATCAAGAGGGGATGAGGTGTTGCTTAATGGCTTGCTTGCTCAAAGTGCTTAGTGATATGCTCCAAAACCCTCAACTACCTTCCCACATCCACATATGACCTAAACCAAAAGTCAAACTCGGCCCCACCGATTCTATCTATCCGGCGCCACCGAGTTTCAAATGTCATAGCCACTGCCACAAACCCTAGCACATCGGTTTCACTGATAGGGATCTCGGTCTCACCGAGATGGGATTGTAATCTCTCTATTTCCCTTTGTAACATTTAGGTCTTACCGAGATGAGCGATCGGTCCCACCGAGATTGCAATGTAAACTCTTTGTTTCCCTTTTGTAACATTTCGGTCTCACCGAGATGAGCGAATCGGCCCCACCGAGTTTACCTGACCAACTCTCTGGTTAGCTTATTACCAAAATCGGTCCCACCGAGTTTGTGTAATCGGTCACACCGAGATTATGTTATGCCCTAACCCTAACCATATCGGTCCTACCGAGTTGCATCTCAGTCCCACCGAAAATCCTAACGGTCACTAGGTTTGTTGAATCGGTCCGACCGAGTTTAACCATTCGGTCCCACCGAGTTTGGCAAATTGTATGTAACGGTTAGATTTTGTGTGGAGGCTATATATACCCCTCCACCCACTCTTCATTCGTGGAGAGAGCCATCAGAACATACCTACACTTCCAATACACATTTTCTGAGAGAGAACCACCTACACTTGTGTTGAGGTCAAGATATTCCATTCCAACTGAGGGAGTCCTGGATTAGGGGGTGTTCGGATAGCCGGACTCCTGGACTATGAAGATACAAGATTGAAGGCTCCGTCCTGTGGCCGGAAGGGACTTTCCTTGGCGTGGAAGGCAAGCTTGACGATACGGATATGAAGATCTCCTACCATTGTAACCGACTCTATGTAACCCTAACTCTATCCGATGTCTATATAAACCGGAGGGTTTTAGTCCGTAGGAAACATACACATCAACAATCATACCATAGGCTAGCTTCTAGGGTTTAGCCTCCTCGATCTCGTGGTAGATCTACTCTTGTACTACCCATATCATCAATATTAATCAAGCAGGGAGTAGGGTTTTACCTCCATCGAGAGGGCCCGAACCTGGGTAAAACTTCGTGTCCCTTGCCTCCTGTTACCATCCGGCCTAGACGCACAGTTCGGGACCCCCTACCCGAGATCCGCCGGTTTTGACACCGACACCAACCATATGAATCTTGATCTCTAGCCTTCCCCAAGTTGCTTTCCACTCAAATCTTCTTTCCACCAAATCCAAATCCTGTGAGAGGGAGTTGAGTGTTGGGGAGACTATCATTTGAAGCACAAGAGCAAGGAGTTCATCATCAACACACCATTTCTTACTTCTTGGAGAGTGGTGTCTCCTAGATTGGCTAGGTGTCACTTGGGAGCCTCCAACAAGATTGTGGAGTTGAACCAAGGAGTTTGTAAGGGCAAGGAGATCGCCTACTTCGTGTAGATCTACCGCTAGTGAGGCAAGTCCTTCGTGGGCGACGACCGTGATGGAATAGACAAGGTTGCTTCTTCGTGGACCCTTCGTGGGTGGAGCCCTCCATGGACTCGCGCAACCGTTACCCTCCGTGGGTTGAAGTCTCCATCAACGTGGATGTACGATAGCACCACCTATCGGAACCACGACAAAAACATCCGTGTCTCCAATTGCGTTTGAATACTCGAAACCCTTCTCTTTACATTCTTGCAAGTTGCATGCTTTACTTTCCGCTGCTCATATACTCATTGCATGCTTGCTTGATATGTATTGTGTTTGTTAAACTTGTGCTTAAACTCCACTTAAACTTAAGAATATTAAAAACTGCAACTTTTGGCACTTAGTGTCTAATCACCCCCCTCTAGACACCTCTTCTCGATCCTTTCAGCCGGACTGTTAGACTATGAAGATACAAGATTGAAGACTTCGTCTCGTGTCCGGATGGGACTCTACTTGGTGTGGAAGGCAAGCTAGGCAATACGGATATGGATATCTCCTCCTTTATAACCGACCTTGTGTAACCCTAACCTCTCCGGTGTCTATATAAACCGGAGGGTTTTAGTCCATAGGACAACATCAACATACAATCATACCATAGGCTAGCTTCTAGGGTTTAGCCTCTCTGATCTCGTGGTAGATCTACTCTTGTACTACCCATATCATCAATATTAATCAAGCAGGACGTAGGGTTTTACCTCCATCAAGAGGGCCCGAACCTGGGTAAAACATTGTGTCCCCTGCCTCCTGTTACCATCCGCCTTAGACGCATAGTTCGGGACCCCCTACCCGCGATCCGCCGGTTTTGACACCGACAATGAGTCTTGCAAGCAATGTGACTAATGAGTTAGTCATGGGATGATGCATTACGGAACGAGTAAAGAGACTTGATGGTAACAAGATTGAACTAGGTATGATGATACCGACGATCAAATCTCGGGCAAGTAACATACCGATGACAAAGGGAACAACGTAGAATATGTAGGAGCCAATATGAGCATCCAGGTTCTGCTATTGGTTATTGACTGGAATGTGTCTCGGTCATGTCTACATAGTTCTCGAACCCGTAGGGTCCGCACGCTTAATGTTCGATTACGATTTGTATTATGAATTATGTGATTTGATGACCGAAGTTTGTTCGGAGTCCCGGATGAGATCATGGACACGACGAGGAGTCTCGAAATGGTCAAGACATAAAGATTGATATATTGGACGATGTTATTCGAACACCGGATGAGTTCCGATAGGTACCGGATAGTTATCGGTGTGCCGGAGGGTTATCGGAACCCCCCGGGGGAACTAATGGGCCTCGATGGGCCTTAGTGGGAAGAGAGGAAGGGCCAGGAGGGGTTGGCTGCGCCCCCCCTTGGGTCCAAATTGGACTAGGGGAAGGGGGCGGCGCCCCCCCTTTCCTTCCCTTCCCCCTCTTCCTTCCTTCTTCCCCTCTTCCTTAGGTGGAAACCGGTTCCCCTCTCCTGGCGCGCCCTAGGAGGGCCGGCCGCCTCCCCTCCCCTCCTTTATATACGGGGGTAGGGGGCACCCTAGAACACACACGTTTCTCTTAACCGTGTGCGGTGCCCCCCTCCACAGTTACACACCTCGGTCATATCATCATAGTGCTTAGGCGGAGCCCTGCGCCAGTAACTTCATCATCACCGTCGCCACACCGTCGTGCTGACAGAACTCTCCCTCGGCCTCAACTGGATGAAGTGTTCGAGGGACGTCATCGAGCTGAAAGTGGGCTGATCGCGGAGGTGCCGTACGTTCGGTACTTGGATCAGTTGGATCATGAAGACGTTCGACTACATCAACCACATTACTAAACGCTTCCGCTTTCGGTCTACGAGGGTACGTAGACACACTCTCCCCTCTCATTGCTATGCATCTCCTAGATAGATCTTGCGTGATCGTAGGATTTTTTTTGAAATACTGCGTTCCCCAACAGAAGATGGCCTTCGGTGATGGTTTCCCCCTTCGACAGGGAGTTAGAAAAGGCCTCCAGATGGGATCTATTCGAAACAAAGGCTTGTGGCGGCGGAGTCAAAGTTCTAAGTTTATTTCTGGGGGTCTATATATTTATAAGAATTTTCAGTGTTAATTCCACGCAAAAAGGAGGTACAAGGGGCCCACAAGTCAACATCCCCCATACCCTCCAGGGCGCGCCTGTTGCCTTGTCACCACCTCGTGGGTCTTATGATCCTTCCACAAAGCTTTGGGGTCTATTATGTTCCAAAAAACATAAAAAAGTTTCGTCGTGTTTGGACTTCATTCGGTATGAGTTTTCTGGAAAACCAAAAACAAGCAGAAAACAACAACTGGCACTGGGCACTAGGTTAATATGTTAGTCCATGAAAATCATATAAAAATGCACCAAAACCATATAAAATTATTGCAAACATGGCATGAATATTTCATAAATCGTAAGTACGTTGGAGACCCAATTAGATCATGAAAATGATATCGAACAATCTTTTTCTTGGATTGTACTACAAGACCGTATTTATGATAAGAGATGATTCTTTATCCTCATTAATAAAACAATGTGCCACATAAACAAAAGCTGATGTGGAAGAGTAAGAGAAGTCATCACACAAGAGCATTTGGAGATGTCTTATCTTGTAAAAAAATATTTATCATGTTTTAGAAAATCTTAAGAAATTGTCATATTGAAAAAAGTAGTATTATTTACAATTGTCATGTTAAGTCTTGGGACATGTGCAAAAAATGAAACAAATATAACATATAAGGATGCCATTTTAGTCTCTCATGTTTTTTAGTGTAGACCATAAGTCTATTCGCTTTGAAAAAATATGTAAGAGATACAACACAGATTTTTGGCATAATCTCGTTCACCCTTCAACTAAGTTCCTCTAGATAATTTAATCCACAAGTGCTTAAGAGCCTTGAGGATGATATAATTGTGGATATGTTCATGAGCACTAATGTGTCATGTTTTTCTACATGCCTTTCACACCCTAACATATGGTTTTATGTCTCTATCAAAGAAAACTCTTCCATGCATTCACGGCAAGCAAGTGTTGTCTAGAATAAATATAATGTAGTGCTAGATCAAAAACTTTGCATTGATTATCTTTGCTTCACTAACACTTACACAATAACCATGCCACCGCTATAGCTATACTAAGTTTTCAGGTCAAGATGTGGAGGGCTATCTAAGTGTACCGATCATAAGTAAACCAAAACCTTCTTGTTATTTCGGTTTAAACAATTGAATTCCTTATGATTAAGATTTCTCTCTATGTTGCTCGACGACGATCAAGTTTAAGCTTGGGGGAGTTGTTGAGTGATATTTCTACACTCATTCACCATTGTTTAAACCGAGATATGTCATTTAAAAAAGAGATATTCACTCCGATATTGCTACTAATGACTTATAAATGCAAAAGATTCCACAAATCCTCTCTTTGATGTGTTTTCATAAAAAATGGGCTAAAAGGAAAGAAATCACGTGTGAACATAGAAAGAAATGAAAATGAAGAAAGAGGGGATCAACAGGAGGCGTGCCAAAAGAAACAACACAAAAGACGACGTTTCATACGACCACGGGCGCTCGTATGGCTCGGATTTCAAGGCAGATCGTCTACCTAAACAACTTCTATAAAGGGGACCCCATCGAAATGTAAATGGGGGGGGGGGCGTCGAGCAAAGCCAGAATAGAACCATATTTATCTACTTACCCTATCCGCCGCCATTTCCATCTCCATAGCCACCATCACCACCATAGTGCTTCTTCATCTGGTTCATACTTGTAATCATGCATCGCACAAGGCATCCATTGTAAGACATATTTGCAATCAATCAATCTTCAAGATGTGTTCTATTTTTTTTAGTATCATGATCTAATCTCTATGTATGAGTAATCCGGTAAGGTACGGTTTGAGGCATAAGCCTTGCAACCTTGTGTATTTATTGTGGGGATCAATGGAAGGGCTTTGAATTAACATCCGTATGTGTGAAATAAAATTGTTTCATAGATGTCTCTTGTCTTGTTCGCAATCTTTATCCCTGCAGGTACCCAAGATCATGGAGATCGAGCACCGGTGAGGCTAGGAGCAAGGAGAACGTCAAGTATTATACAGAACACCGGTGACAGTAAGGTTCAGTACGGTAACATGAATCTAATCCTTGGGAATTCATGAGGTGTAGTTATAAAACTCCCACAACTTTTGTCTGATTTCATTATCTTAATTATCGAGACAACCTCGTGCGACGGATAGGGCCTGCAGTAGGACAACTGATTCTTGATGCATGACTCATGCCAGTCAAGATGTTATTTGGACACATCCCCCACTTTGATTCGTAACAAGCACATGTCGATGAGTGACTTCCAACACACAAATTAAGATCATATCTGGTCCCAACACAAATACATGGTTGTAAGCATTAAGACCTCACATGAGTACCTCTTTTTATTATAACTGTTTGAATCACTGGTTGCTTGATTAATCCGGTCAAAAGTTGGAATTGATCCTTTAATAAAAGCTGGTTAGAGACCATCACTTCAAGGGAATCTTCCTCTCATGGGTTCGATAACCCAAGGTCACCTATGGGGAAATAGGTGTGGGATACACTTTTCTGTTCCATTACTGGATCACTAAAAGGAGGTATCAACAGCCCATCGCTGCACAGCGCAGCCCCGCGAGGCAGGCACGGGCACTAAGGTAGGGGCGGTGAGGGTGCTCCTCGGGCCCTGGTTGCTGCATAAATGGAGTAAGGGGGACGATGAATGACTGGAATGGCGATTGGCGGCCACCGACGAGCAGCGAAGGAGAGCAGCCCAAGAGTGGCGCAGGACGCGATGATACGCCAGCAGAAAGCCGCAACACCGGGGGCAAGGATGCCATGAGAAGCGAGCTGGGCCGCGATCAGCATGTCCAGTGACACCCCAACCACCAGGACGGTGGCGACGCAACCCACTTCCATGCAAGGTGTGGCCTTTCTCCGGCGAAGCGTGAGCGGAGCTCGACGGCCTGGAGCACGGGCAGGACCGCACGCGAGCGGCAGAACCCCCACTCTTGGGGATTGAGCCAACTACGGCGATGGTCCTGGCCACTTGCTTCCGGGAGAAAGGCGGTGGGACGACGTCCTGATGCTCGATGGCGAATCCGGCTACCCGCTCCACCTCTTAGGCGATATCTGCTACCTCTTGAGCATGCGTTGGTTTTCCCTTGAAGAGGAAAGGGTGATGCAACAAAGTAGCGTAAGTATTTCCCTCAGTTTTTGAGAACCAAGGTATCAATCCAGTAGGAGGTAACACGCAAGTCCCTAGTACCTGCACAAACAAACAAGAACCTCGCAACCAACACGATAAAGGGGTTGTCAATCCCTTCACGGTCGCTTACGAAAGTGAGATCTGATAGAGATAATAAGATAAATATTTTTGGTATTTTTATTGTATAGATTGGAAAATAAAGATTGCAAAATAAACAACGATAGAAATAGCAAGTAGATAGGAAAATAATATGATGAAAGATAGACCCGGGGCCATCGGTTTCACTAGTGGCTTCTCTCAAGATAGCAAATTCTACGATGGGTGAACAAATTACTGTCGAGCAATTGATAGAAAAGCGCATAGTTATGAGAATATCTAGGCATGATCATGTATATAGGCATCACGTCCGCGACAAGTAGACCGAAACGATTCTGCATCTACTACTATTACTCCACACATCAACCGCTATCCAGCATGCATCTAGAGTATTAAGTTCATAAGAACAGAGTAACACATTAGGCAAGATGACATGATGTAGAGGGATAAACTCAAGCAATATGATATAACCCCCATCTTTTTATCCTCGATGGCAGCAATACAATACGTGCCTTGCTGCCCCTGCTGTCACTAGGAAAGGAGACACAAGATTGAACCCAAAGCTAAGCACTTCTCCCATTGCAAGAAAGATTAATCTAGTAGGCCAAACCAAACTGATAATTCGAAGAGACTTGCAAAGATATTAAATCATGCATAAAAGAATTCAGAGAAGAATCAAATATTGTTCATAGATAATCTTGATCATAAACCCACAATTCATCAGATCTCGACAAACACACCGCAAAAAGAATTACATCGAATAGATCTCCAAGAGAATCAAGGAGAACTTTGTATTGATATCCAAAGAGAGAGAGAAGAAGTCATCTAGCTAATAACTATGGACCTGTTGGGGATATGACTATTAGGTATGACCCGCCCAGGAGGGGCCGGGTCATCCCTATGGCAATTCATCTCTATGAAGCCCAAGAGCATATTAACAATAGCGGTTCATAGGTAGGATTAGTAGAAGGCCCAAACCCGAAGGCGGCTTAAGGCCCACGGATATAAACCGCCATGTATGTAAACTTGTATTGTAAGGTATGTAAGAAAGGTCACCGAGCCAGATACGTTGTATGAGCCGGCCGGGACTCTGTAGGCCGTAGGGCGTCAACCCATGTATATAAGGGGACGACCCGGCGACGGCTTAGGACAAGAAACAATAGATCGAGATCCAGGTTAAGCGTATCTGCTCCCTGCTCATCGAAACCCTAGCAATACCACCTCAAACTGGATTAGGCTTTTACCTTCATCGTAAGGGGCCGGACCAGTATAAACTCCTCGTGTCCTTCATCCTGATTAACCCCTTTAAGTTAACCTCATTGCGATGGCTCCACAACTAAGTCCTCACACTAGGACATCTGCCGTGACAATTCCATGACAGTTGGCGCCCATCGTGGGGCTATCGCAAGATGGTTTCAAGTTCTTAGAGGGCAACTTCGAAGGGATCAAGGGATACGCCGTGGGACGGATGACCAAGAGTCGTCGCGACAAGCTCTACATCGATGATGCAGGCTAGGGCCCCGAGGCCGGCTCAATTGAGTACGGTACCGAGTCCCCTTCGGCGGAATTCACGTCTTCATCGGCAAGATCGGCGAACCGGGCCCTGAGCCAGACATCTGCATCGACATCATCGAGACGGCTCAGCGTGCGAGACCCGCCCGGGTTCGGCCCGCCATGAATCGTGCCTTCGTGGGATTTATCCATGGAGCAGAATTTGAGGATAGATCGGCATCTGGTGATGAGACCGTCGTTTACTCTGATGGCGAGTCATCCACTAGCGAGACCGAGTCATTGTATCAACTGCAAGATGGCTGGCTTGGAGGCTATTCCGATGGCGACAGTATTCCGGACCCCCTGCGAGCCGCCAAATCGGGTTGCAATTTTCATGACCGGTACACAACCCGTGCATCACTCATTGACGACAGCAGAGCTAATTTCTGGGCCAGCGGCGGCAGCGGCTGCCGGGGCAGGATGCCCTGAGCGCCTGTCGGCTCAGGTCTTAACCGACTTATTGGATAAGCTGACAGCGCTGTTAATAGCGGTGGTTAACCCGGCAGATCAAGATCAGCATAATGCGGCGGTCACGAAGTTGCGTGATGAGATAGCACAGGCCAAGGAGGAGCTAAACGCAGAAAACGCTAGGATGGCCAAGGAGCGGGCTGCTTTGGATGCTCAGGCATAGCGGATTCAGTCACAGTCTTACCGGCTCATGCTAGATCGGAACGCTTCAAATGAGGTCATGAGGAGGAGGCATCAGACTCGCCTGCCCTCGGTTTACGAGGCAAGAAATCTCTTTAACACGCCAGGAGCAGGAACCAATAACCCGTCAGTGGTAAACCAGGTTGAAGCACCTGGGATGGGTATGCCGGTTCAGCCACGCACGACAGTCCCACCTCGTCAGAACAATAACCCGCCGCAGCACGTGCCGACGCCACCGGGTCATTATTCTAACCCTTTGGATAATATGATCGCTACGTCGTCATGATTGGCGGCTCTCCCAGTAGATGGTGAGTCACCGACGGCGGTTGAAACACGGAGGGCTAGAGAGCTTCTTCATACAGCACTGACTCAGGAGCAGGCTTATTCTTACAGTCGTGACAAGATTCACTCCACCCCTCGCCCGAGCCGGAGTTACAGCAGACATATTGATGAGCCGGCTGTGTCAAGCAGTGGACGGAACCGTAACCCGCCTCGTGGACATAACCCGACAGGCGGAGGTGCTGATGCTCAGAACATAGTGGATCAAGGAAGAGCACGTCGAGAGGCCGAGCTGGCGGCACAGTATGCGGCCCATCAACCTACTCCGGTTCATCCAACCACTTCTGTGGAGCTAGGTGTGACCTTTGGAAATTTGGGCGTGCCATGCTTAGTACCGGATCGACGTAATGAGCGTCTGCCCAAGGATTTCAAGGGTCCTCGCAAGGTGCCTAACTATACAGCTGATTTAAGTCCCGAGGCATGGATTGAGAGTTATGAGATGGCCATGGAATTGCTAGATGTCAGCGAGGCTGCATGTGCTAAATATTTCCCCCTGATGTTGGAGGGAACGGTCCGCACTTGGTTGAAGGGGCTCCCTGCCAATTCCATCGGGTCATGGGCCGAGTTAAAGGCCTGATTCATCTAGAACTTCAAGGATACATGTAAGCAGCCCATGTCAATTGTGGATCTAGCCTCCTGTGTCCAAGAAGAAGGTGAGTCGACAACCCATTGGGCGCACCGGGTCTCAACAATCCTGCACTCATCGGATCGCATCAATGCCGACTCAGTGGTGTTGATGTTGGAGAACAATTGTTGTTTCACGCCCCTAAAATAGAAATTAGGACGGCTTAAACGCCACTGCAATGACATGGGGACACTCATGGCGGCTCTGGTTAAGTATGCCAACTCTGATAGTACCAAGGACCCCGAGTCCAATGACAAAAAGCCGGGGAAGGGAAAGAAGAGCAGTAACACCAAGGGGCGGCAGCATAACCTGGCGAACCAGGGAGGCAACGATAAGCGCAAAGCCGATAATAGTTTTGACTTTGTGGCTAACACCAATGCACAGAATAATGGTCAGCATTGTAAGGGTAAACTGCCCCCATGGACCGGAGGATCTGGTGTCAATCTTGAACAGATATTAAATCAGCCCTGCCCAAGACATGGTGCGCGAGAAAGACCGTCCGGGCACCTCTGGAAGGATTGTTACATTATGAAGGAGTACAAGAATTCCAATCTTTTTCAAGACAATCACGGGCCAGGTGGCGGTTCAAGATCCGGCTCTCACAGACCGAGTTATGGAGCTGGCGGCTCTAACTCGGGGTTCCAAGGAAATCAAGGTAATCACGACAACCAGGGTGGTTATAATCAGCAGAATAATCAGGGGAGTCAACAACAGCAACAGTCTGGTTATCAGAGCAACCCAAAACAGTTGAATAGTGGAAAATATCATGTCTTCACCACTAGCTTATGTAAGCGTGACCAGAAGCTTCATAAGAGGGCAGTCAATGCTATTGAGCCGGTAGTTCCCCATTACTTACGCTGTCTGAGCAGCTGATACGTCTCCAATGTATCTATAATTTTTGATTGTTCCATGATATTATATTATCAACCTTGGATGTTTTATATGCATTTATATGCTATTTTATATGATTTTTGGGACTTACCTATTAACCTAGAGCCCAGTGCCAGTTTCTGTTTTTTTCCTTGTTTTACAGTATCGCAGAAAAGGAAAATCAAACGGAGTCCAATTGACGTGAAACTTCACGGAACTTATTTTTGGACCAGAAGAAGCCCACGGAGTATCGGAGATGGACCAGAAGAGTCCCGGGCTGCCCACGAGGGTGGGGGGCGTGCCCACCCCCTGGGCGCGCCCCCTGCCTCGTGGACAGCCCGGAGATCCGCCGACGTACTTCTTCCTCCTATATATATATCCATATACCCTAAAAACTTCGGGGAGCAGAATAGATCGGGATTTCCGCCGCTAGAAGCCTCCATAGCCACCGAAAACCAATCTAGACCTGTTCCGGCACCCTGCCAGAGGGGGGAACCCCTCACCGGTGGCCATATTCATCATCCCGGCGCTCTCCATGACGAGGAGGGAGTAGTTCACCCTCGGGGCTGAGGGTATGTACCAGTAGCTATGTGTTTGATCTCTCTCTCTCTCTCGTGTTCTTGAGGTGATACGATCTTGATGTATCGCGAGCTTTGCTATTATTATTGGATCTTATGATGTTTCTCCGCCTCTACTCTTTTGTAATGGATTGAGTTTTCCCTTTGAAGTTATCTTATCGGATTGAGTCTTTAAGGATTTGAGAACACTTGATGTATGTCTTGCGTGGGATACCCGTGGTGACAATGGGGTATTCTATTGATCCACTTGATATATGTTTTGGTGATCTACTTGCGGGTTCCGACCATGAACCTATGCATAGGGGTTGGCACACGTTTTCGTCTTGACTCTGCGGTAGAAACTTTGGGGCACTCTTTGAAGTTCTTTGTGTTGGTTGAATAGATGAATCTGAGATTGTGTGATGCATATCGTATAATCATACCCACGGCTACTTGAGGTGACATTGGAGTATCTAGGTGACATTAGGGTTTTGGTTGATTTGTATCTTAAGGTGTTATTCTAGTACGAACTCTATGATAGATCGAACGGAAAGAATAGCTTCATGTTATTTTACTACGGACTCTTGAATAGATCGATCAGAAAGTGTCGTGGAATTGTCACGGCAGATGTCCTTAGTGTCAGGACTTAGTCGCGAGGCCAGCGCATCTATGTGGTAGCTTGAGAGGGGTTGAGTGGGACGAGAGACGCGAGGTTTTACCTAGGTTCGGCCCCTCACGGTGGAGGTAAAAGCCTACGTCCTGCTTCATTGATATTGATGATGATAATGATCAAGGTTACAAGAGTGCTCTATCTTGAGAGCTATTGTCTAAACCTAACTTGGCCAACTCGTGGAACTTGTGAATCTTGTCCCTTTTGGGGAGCCTTGCCCCTCCTTATATAAGTTGAAGGGGCCGGCCTACATGTAGAGTCCTAGTAGGATTAGGACTAGTCTCTTTTCTATTACAAGACGGATAGCAATCCAGGTCTTGTTCAAACTGTTTAAGTCGGCCTGCTGGGCCACCTCCCATGAAGGGCCGTGGCCTACCTACATGAGGATACCCATGTTCCATATCCACGACAGTAGCCCCCGAGCTTTCGGGTGGCTCGAAGATTCGGGCGGAAGGTCTTGATTTTGTTGATGCTTTTGTCTTCCTTGAACGTGGAGCTTTTTTCCGGCTCATTGACGTAATGGATGCCGAAATGTGGATGAAGAGATTGTCGGGTCATGAAGCATCGACGTTGATGTTGTTGGGTTGTCCTCCGAGGCGGGATTCTGTCTCCAAGCTGGGTCTTCCCTAGCCAGGTCTTTCCGAATTTTTTCCAACTCCCATAGTATGTATATCATCTATAGCCCCCGAGCGCCGGGTTTGTTTAGGCCTTTAACAATCCGGTGGTCTGTGAACTTGTGTTTTGGTAACGAACAAAGTCCGTTTTTTCATAAATTCTGGCTTGATAGCCCCCGAGGCTTGAGGCGACACGAGGAGTCGTCTTGAGGCTCTTTGTTCCTGAAATAAAACACATGAATGCATTACATCATTCGTGATGTATAAAAAAATTAAATAATAATTTTGATGAATTTGTCAACTTGTGTTCAAGTTGTTAATCGTTCGACTCGACTAAGTAGGCTTTCGCGTGGACTTTTTTCATGGAATATGATATGTTCAGGGCCGACAAAATCCATGATAGGCATCAGAGTCGATTGACAATACCATACCCACTACTTGGTCGGTTACGAGTTGCATCTAACTTAGTAAAGAACAAACATAAAATTATTTTGCTGATATGTAAGGCACCCATGTTTGAACTGTGCATCGTGGCAAATAGTCCTCTTTGGTAACCTTACAACTCAACTTTATGAGAAGAAACGATAGCCCCCGAGATTAACTCAAAGGTGCCGGATATATTTAATTGACTGAAAAAATGAAATTTAAATATAAAAGTGACATAGCTTGTTTTTATGATGTGGCATAAGCCAGCGGACCATTGGGGTCGATCGCAACGAGGCAGTAGATGATCCCGCGTAGGAGTCCCAAATCGGTAACCCAGCTGACGGTTCGAGCCGGCGGCGCAAACTGGAATTTTTGAAGACGTGTAGCCGAAAAAACCGCCGAACAGGAGAATAGATGGCGTAGTGCAAGCCAGCTTGGTTGATGTTGATTAAGCTCTCCTGTCCATGGCACGACGCCACTTTGGTAATGGACTTTGTCCTGCATAAAATATATTGAAAGACAGAGTAACTGTTTTCAATCAAATTAATATGCACTAAAATAAATCGGACGAATATCACCTGATATGATCGCACCAGATGGTTCATGATAAGCTGTCAGTACTGTTACAGAATTCCTCCTGTTCCTTCTATCCATCGAGAAGGATTAACACCTAGCCACTTTGATTTTTCATCCAACCAGGCCTTTTTGTTCTGTTTTCTTATCCAGATGCGCAAGCCACCACGGCAGCTGAACAACATCAGTCGGCAGGATGCAGGAGGCCCTCGAGCAGGGACGGGTTAGGTAAACGCTTTGCGGCCGACGGCCGTAGCGGAACGAGGTGGTTGAAGGAAGTCCTCGGCAAGGCAGAGGAGGAGTGTGACGACTTCATTGGCGGGTCAGTACGGGCGGTAGAGTCAATAACGGGGTCAGAGTGCCTCTGCGAAGCAATAACTCAACACGGTCGAGGTAGAAGCGAGTCCAGCATTGGCTCGGACAATGGTGAGGGCGATTTAGGCGCGGAGACAGCTCAGGGCCGGGACGAGCGTGCCTGGAAGGTGACATCGACTCTGTTTTGAAGGCGTGATAGCAGCTCTAAAGAAAAAGACGCGGCCACGGCACCGGCGACTTCGGACCGCATCGACGGGCGGAGGAACGGCGGAGCGACGGCGGCTTCAAGCAGGTCGTGGCCGCAGAGGTACAGCAGCGACGGCCACTCGGCGGTAATTCGGAGACAACTTGCCGTTGGCGACTTGTCGGTGGAGGCAGGTGCCACCGCTGCGTAGGGGCGCCAGCGGCTCGAGGTACTGGGGCGGCAGGTCGCTTGAAGCGAAACCACAATCTTGGCCGTATCCATCTCTGAATCATGGTCGTATCCAATTCCGGGTCGCCGCTGGTCTGGAGACCCACGTTGATTTGATCCTGTATCTGTAGTAGTCCTTGATCTCTGTGTTGGGATTAGTACACCCCTTGACGTGATGGCTGTCCGATTCACTTTCCTGATTGCCACCAATTATGATTTTTCTCTCTTGACGTGAAGTGTACTAGTCGATGTGCTAGTATACATCGTTTGTGCGAACATAACAGTGGATCGCTTCCAATAACTGTGGATTTCCTTCGGTTGTTTTGCGATCAGAAAGATCTAGAAACAATGGACGCAAAAACTTACACAGATCCTTCCAAACAGGCTATTTTTCATTGTAAACTTCTCGATCCTTGTGAAAGATCCCTTCAAGAACTCAACACCACCGTGCGCCGGCCCCACGGTGGGCGCCAACTATCGTGGAATTGTCACGGCAGATGTCCTTAGTGTCAGGACTTAGTCGCGAGGCCAGCGCATCTATGTGGTAGCTTGAGAGGGGTTGAGTGGGACGAGAGACGCGAGGTTTTACCTAGGTTCGGCCCCTCACGGTGGAGGTAAAAGCCTACGTACTGCTTCATTGATATTGATGATAATAATGATCACGGTTACAAGAGTGCTCTATCTTGAGAGCTATTGTCTAAACCTAACTTGTCCAACTCGTGGAACTTGTGAATCTTGTCCCTTTTGGGGAGCCTTGCCCCTCCTTATATAAGTTGAAGGGGCCGGCCTACATGTAGAGTCCTAGTAGGATTAGGACTAGTCTCTTTTCTATTACAAGACGGATAGCAATCCAGGTCTTGTTCAAACTGTTTAAGTCGGCCTGCTGGGCCACCTCCCATGATGGGTCGTGGCCTACCTCCATGAGGATACCCATGTCCCATATCCACGACAGAAAGGATAACTTTGAGGTGGTTTCGTACCCTACCATAATCTCTTCGTTTGTTCTCCACTATTAGTGACTTTGGAGTGACTCTTTGTTGCATGTTGAGGGATAGTTATATGATCCAAATATGTTATTATTGTTGAGAGAACTTGCACTAGTGAAAGTATGAACCATAGGCCTTGTTTCCTAGCATTGCAATACCGTTTGTGCTCACTTTTATCATTAGTTACCTTGCTGTTTTTATATTTCTAGATTACAAAAACCTTTATCTACCATCCATATACCACTTGTATCACCATCTCTTCGCTGGACTAGTGCACCTATATAATTTACCATTGTATTGGGTGTGTTGGGGACACAAGAGACTCTTTGTTATTTGGTTGCAGGGTTTTTTGAGAGAGACCATGTTCATCCTACGCCTCCTACGGATTGATAAACCTTAGGTCATCCACTTGAGGGAAATTTGCTACTGTCCTACAAACCTCTGCACTTGGAGGCCCAACAACGTCTACAAGAAGAAGGTTATGTAGTAGATATCAAGCTCTTTTCTGGCGCCGTTGCTGGGGAGGTTAGCGCTTGAAGGTATATCTTTAGATCTTGCAATCGAATCTTTTTGTTTCTTGTTTTAGCACTAGTTTAGTTTATAAAAGAAAATTATAAAAAGGAATTGAGTTTACCTCATATGCTTCATCCTTTTAATGTCTTTCGTGAGAATAAGGATTCCGATAATTGTGCTCAAGTGCTAGAAGAAGAATGCATTAGAATGTTTAGCACTGAATCTTTGTATGTTGAGCATGATTACAATGTTGTTAGTATGAATTCCTTGGATATCTATGATGCTAATGATATGCAAAGCCACAAGCTTGGGGAAGCTATGTTTGACGAAGATGATATTTTTTGTCCCCAAGTTTTGATGAGCAAATTTATTATGATGAAAGCATGCCTCCTATTTATGATGATTATATTGATGAAAGTGGATCTGGAGAGGTCATGACTTTATTTTGTGATGAATCCACTATTTCGGAAGAGGTTCCAATTGATTATGAGAACGAAGTTGCTATTTATGATGATTATTGTGATGACTTGTATGCTATAAATAATAATGATATCCATGAAACTTGTCATCATTATTTTAGCTTTCAATTGGATTATGCCTCACATGATAGTTATTTGTTGAGTTTGCTCCCACTACTATTCATGAGAAGAATTTTGCTTGTGTGGAGAGTAATAAAATTTCTATGCTTGTAGATCATGAAAAGAATGCTTTAGGTGCTGGTTATATTGTTGAATTCATTCATGATGCTACTGAAAATTATTATGAGGGAGGAAAATATGCTTGTAGGAATTGCAATAATATCAAGTTTCCCCTCTATGTGCTTAAAGTTTTGAAGTTATGCTTGTTTTGCCTTCCTATGCTAGTTGATTATTGTTCCTATAAGTTGTTTGCTCACAAAATCCCTATGCATAGGAAGTGGGTTAGACTTAAATGTGCTAGTAATATTCTTCTTGATGCTCTCTTTATGTTCCAATTCTTATCTTTTATGTGAGCATCATTGAAATCATCATGCCTAGCTAGGGGCGTTAAACGATAGCGCTTGTTGGGAGGCAACCCAAATTTTTATTTTTGCTCCACACTTTTTGATCCTGTTTACCAATAAATAATATATCTAGCCTCTGTTAGGATTGAGTTTTTATGTTTTAATTAGTGTTTGTGCCAAGTAGAACCGTTGGGAAGACTTGGGGAAAGTCTTGTTGATCTTGCTGTAAAAAAACAGAAACTTTAGCGCTCACGAGAATTGCTGCCATTTTTTATTGGAGAGTGCTATTTAGTTAATTATTTTTGCAGATGATTAATAGATAAATTCCTCACATCTAGAAATTTAGTTTAGAATTTTTAGGGTTCCAGAAGTTTGGGTTAATTACAGATTACTACAGACTGTTCTGTTTTTGATAGATTCTGTTTTTCATGTGTTGTTTGCTTATTTTGATGAATCTATGGCTAGTAAAAGAGTTTATAAACCATAGATAAGTTGGAATACAGTAGGTTTAACACCAATATAAATAAAGAATGAGTTCATTATAGTACCTTGAAGTGGTGTTTTGTTTTCTCTCGCTAACGGAGCTTACAAGTTTTCTGTTAAGTTTTGTGTTGTGAAGTTTTCAAGTTTTGGGTAAAGATTCGATGGATTATGGAACAAGGAGTGGAAAGAGCCTAAGCTTGGGGATGACCAAGGCACCCCAAGGTAATATTCAGGGACAACCAAAAGCCTAAGCTTGGGGATGCCCCGGAAGGCATCCCCTTTTTCGTCTTTGTTCATCGGTAACTTTACTTGGAGCTATATTTTTATTTACCACATGATATGTGTTTTGCTTGGAGTGTCATTTTATTTTATTTGGTTTTGCTTCTGTTTGAATAAAATACTAAGATATGAAATTCTTAAATGTTAGAGAGTCTTCACATAGTTGCATAATTATTCGACTACTCATTGATCTTCACTTATATCTTTCGGAGTAGTTTGTTGTTGCTCTAGTGCTTCACTTATATCTTTTAGAGCATAATGGCGGTTTTATTTTGAAGAAATAGATGAACTCTCGTGCTTCACTTATATTATTTTGAGAGTCCTAAACAACATGGTAATTTGCTTTTGTTATGAATTTAGTCCTAATATGATGGGCATCCAAGATGGGTATAATAAAAACTTTCATATAAAGTGCATTGAATACTATGAGAAGTTTGATTCTTTATGATTGTTTTGAGATATGAAGATGGTGATATTAGAGTCATGCTAGTTGAGTAGTTGTTAATTTGAGAAATACTTGTTCTAAAGTTTGTGATTCCCATAGCATGCACGTATGGTGAACCGTTATGTGATGAAGTCGGAGCATGATTTATTTATTGATTGTCTTCCTTATGAGTAGCGGCCGGGGACGAGCGATGGTATTTTCCTACCAATATATCCCCCTAGGAGCATGCGCATAGTACTTCATTTTGATAACTAATAGATTTTTGCAATAAGTATGTGAGTTCTTTATGACTAAGGTTGAGTCCATGGATTATACGCATTCTCACCCTTCCACCATTGCTAGCCTCTCTAATACCGCACAACTTTCACCGGTACCATAAACCCACCATATACCTTCCTCAAAACAGCCACCATACCTACCTATTATGGCATTTCCATAGCCATTCCGAGATATATTGCCATGCAGCTCTCCACCGTTCTGTTTATTATGACACGCTCCATCATTGTCATATTGCTATGCATGATCATTTAGTTGACATTGTATTTGTGGCAAAGCCACCGTTCATAATTCTTTCATACATGTCACTCATGAGTCATTGCATATCCCGGTACACCGCCGGAGGCATTCATATAGAGTCATATTTTGTTCTAAGAATCGAGTTGTAATTCATGAGTTGTAAGTAAATAAAAGTGTGGTGATCATCATTATTAGAGCATTGTCCCAGTGAGGAAAGGATGATGGAGACTATGATTCCCCCAGAAGTCGGGATGAGACTCCAGACTAAAAAAAGAGGCCATAAAAAAGAGAGAAAAGGCCCAAATTAAAAAATGAGAGAAAAAGAGAGAAGGGACAATGCTACTATCCTTTAACCACACTTGAGCTTCAAAGTAGCACCATGATCTTCATGATAGAGAGTCTCCTATGTTGTCACTTTCATATACTAGTGGGAATTTTACATTATAGAACTTGGCTTATATATTCCAATGATGGGCTTCCTCAAAATGCCTTAGGTCTTCATGAGCAAGCGAGTTGGATGCACACCCACTTAGTTCCTTTTGTTGAGCTTTCATGGCAATCCCTACTCACTCACATTGATATCTATTGATGGGCATCTCCATAGCCCGTTGATACGCCTAGTTGATGTGAGACTATCTTCTCCCTTTTTGTCTTCTCCACAAACACCCTTCTATTCCACATATAGTGCTGTATCCATGGCTCACGCTCATGTATCGCGTGAAGATTGAAAAAGTTTGAGAACATCAAAAGTATGAAACAATTGCTTGGCTTGTCATCGGGGTTGTGCATGATTTAAATATTTTGTGTGGTGAAGATAGACCATAGCCAGACTATATGATTTTGTAGGGATAGCTTTGTTTGGCCATGTTATTTTGAGAAGACATGATTGCTTTATTAGTATGCTTGAAGTATTATTATTTTTTATGTCAATATTAAAGTTTTGTCTTGAATCTTATGGATCTGAATATTCTTGCCATAATAAAGAGATTTACATGGATACATATGTTAGGTAGCATTCCACATCAAAAATTCTGTTGTTATCATTTACCTACTCGAGGACGAGCAGGAATTAAGCTTGGGGATGCTGATATGTCTCCAACATATCTATAATTTTTGATTGTTCCATGCTATTATATTATCAACCTTGGATGTTTTATATGCATTTATATGCTATTTTATATGATTTTTGGGACTAACCTATTAACCTAGAGCCCAGTGCCAGTTTCTGTTTTTTTCCTTGTTTTAGAGTATCACAGAAAAGGAAAATCAAACGGAGTCCAATTGACCTAAAAATTCACGGAAATTATTTTTGGACCAGAAGAAGCCCACGGAGTATCGGAGATGGACCAGAAGAGTCCCGGGCTGCCCACGAGGGTGGGGGCGCCCCCACCCCCCTGGGCGTGCCCCCCTGCCTCGTGGACAGCCCGGAGATCCACCGACGTACTTCTTCCTCCTATATATATATATATATATATATATATTCATATACCCTAAAAACTTCGGGGAGCAGAATAGATCGGGAGTTCCGCTGCCAGAAGCCTCCGTAGCCACCGAAAACCAATCTAGACCCATTCTGGCACCCTGCCGGAGGGGGGAACCCCTCACCGGTGGCCATCTTCATCATCCCGACGCTCTCCATGACGAGGAGGGAGTAGTTCACCCTCGGGGCTGAGGGTATGTTCCAGTAGCTATGTGTTTGATCTCTCTCTCTCTCTCTCTCTCTCGTGTTCTTGAGGTGATACGATCTTGATGTATCGCGAGCTTTGCTATTATAGTGGGATCTTATGATGTTTCTCCCCCTCTACTCTTTTGTAATGGATTGAGTTTTCCCTTTGAAGTTATCTTGTCAGATTGAGTCTTTAAGGATTTGAGAACACTTGATGTATGTCTTGCGTGGGATACCCGTGGTGACAATGGAGTATTCTATTGATCCACTTGATGTATGTTTTGGTGATCAACTTGCGGGTTCTGCCCATGAACCTATGCATAGGGGTTGGCACACGTTTTCGTCTTGACTCTCCGGTAGAAACTTTGGGGCACTCTTTGAAGTTCTTTGTGTTGGTTGAATAGATGAATCTGAGATTGTGTGATGCATATCGTATAATCATACCTACGGATACATGAGGTGACATTGGAGTATATAGGTGACATTAGGGTTTTGGTTGATTTGTATCTTAAGGTGTTATTCTAGTACAAACTCTATGATAGATCAAACAGAAAGAATAGCTTCATGTTATTTTACTACGGACTCTTGAATAGATCGACCAGAAAGGATAACTTTGAGGTGGTTTCGTACCCTACCATAATCTCTTCGTTTGTTCTCCACTATTAGTGACTTTGGAGTGACTCTTTGTTGCATGTTGAGGGATAGTTATATGATCCAAATATGTTATTATTGTTGAGAGAACTTGCACTAGTGAAAGTATGAACCCTAGGCCTTGTTTCCTAGCATTGCAATACCGTTTGTGCTCACTTTTATCATTAGTTACCTTGCTGTTTTTATATTTTCAGATTACAAAAACCTTTATCTACCATCCATATACCAATTGTATCACCATCTCAGATTTGGTAGCTCAACAAGTCTCTCGCGCTTTGGATTCTAAGGATCCACTCATGGCGGCTTATCGACAAGAAGTGGATGTCATTGCTGGTCATTTCAAAGGTTATCAAGTTGAGCATGTGGATCAGAGAAAAAATGAAGCGGCTGATGCCTTAAGCCGATTGGGTTCTCAATGTAAACCGGTGCCGCCTAATGTTTTTATTGATGTTTTGCATAACCTATCGGTCAAGTTACCCACAGAGGAGGATTTGGCTATTCCAGACCCGGAGGCTCAGTTGGTGGCAGCTCTTCATGTAATTCCTGATCGGACAGTCCCTTATTTGGCTTATATGACCCGGGGTGAGTTACCTGAGGATGAAACCTTAGTCAGGCAGATATCTCGGCGGTCTAAGTCAATGACAATTGTTAATGGAGAGCTACATCATCGCAGTGTCACAGGGGCATTTCAACATTGTGTTTCTCTAGAAGAGGGTTGTGAGATCCTGCGTGAGATTCATGAAGGAGACTGTGGTCATCATGCCAGTTCAAAATCTCTTGTAGCCAAAGCTTTTCGTCATGGGTTTTATTGTCTAACAGCTCATGCTGATGCATAGGACTTGGTCAGCAGGTGTGATGGAGCTCATGGGTCGGCTCAAGAATTGAGGATGATTCCAATTACTTGGCCGTTTACAGTTTGGGGGCTTGATATGGTTGGACCTTTCAAAAGATCCAAGGATAAGAAGACCCACCTTTTGGTGGCGGTTGATAAGTTCACTAAGTGGGTAGAGGCACAACCAGTCAGTAAGTGTGATGCAGCAACGACGGTTTAATTCATGAAGAAGGTGATCTTCCGTTTTGGCTTTCCACACAGCATCATAATAGACAATGGCACTAATCTCTCTAAGGGTGCTATGGAAGAATTTTTTCAACGTGTGCATATCCAGCTTGATGTGTCGTCAGTGGCTCACCCCCAATCTAATGGTCAAGCTGAGAGAGCCAATCAAGAGATCTTGAAAAGGCATCAAGCCCCGGCTTATGGTTCCCCTGTAGAGGACGCCGGGTTGTTGGGTAGAGGAGTTACCTTCCGTGTTATGGAGCATTAATACCACCCCTAATAGATCTACGGGATACACGCCTTTCTTCATGGTTTACGGAGCATAAGTGGTTCTCCCTAGTGACATCCGTAATGACTCACCTCGTGTGGCGGCTTATGTTGAAGCTGACAATGAAAAAGCACATCAAGAAGCACTTGACCTGTTGGATGAAGAGCGTGACATCGCGGCGGCTCGTTCGGTGATTTACCAGCAAGATCTGCGCCATTATCACATCCGCCGGGCTAAAACTAGAACTTTCCAAGAAGGCGATCTGGTGCTCCGGCTTATCCAGGATCAGACTGATATGCACAAGTTATCCCCACCTTGGGAAGGACCCTTTGTGGTCAGCAAGAATCTGAACAATGGGTCATATTACCTTATCGATGTTTGAGACCATAAGGACTCACGCACGTCGGAGGAAGAGACCCGCCGGCCGTGGAATATTGCTCATCTTCGGCCTTACTACACTTGAGCTACTAGCTCTTCTAATGTACATATTTTGACAATGTATATATTATGATCAATATAATAAAGTCGGCATCCCTGTTAAAGCAGGGCCTCTGTCGTTTTTTCTCTTTAAGTAACGAGTTTTTTGGTAACTTGGGGGCTTCTGCTTTATACAGCAAAGTTATGATTACCCTTTGATCCAGCTTATCGGCCACACATAAAAAAACTTGGGGGCTTGCTACCCAGGTTAAAGGGACCAAAGAGAGTCTGTTGCAATAGCACAACTCAAACATAGGTGCCCCTTGAGCACAGCTCAAAATATTGCTTGGGGGCTCTTTTGCTCTAAAGAACAAAGAGTTTTTATAACCCTTGTAATAGGCTTAAAAGACAGGCTTGGAAGCCAGGTGTATTCACCTAAAACCCCGGGTTATCCTGCCTTTTTAAGTAAGCCACTCCGCCCAGGTAATCCTGGAATGACTCGCCGAACGTTTGACAAGTCAATCTTATGCAGACACTGAACTTGTCAAAGTTAAAATGACGATTGGTTATGTGAGGTCCATCTTATAAGGTTTGTATATAGGTTTAACTCAATGGCCTGGCAGCCCATGAAAAGCCTTGTTTTTCGGCCTGGCAGCCCATGAAAAGCCTCGTTTTTTGTTGGTTTTTTGTTCGACAGTTTCTTTCTTTTTGAGGTTTATTTGATACGGCTTATAAAGTTTTATGATTATAATTCACCGGTGTTTATTAACCCGGCCTGGCTTTTGACTATAAGTCGCCTGTATGAGATAATATCCGATGTTTATTAACCCGGCCTGGCTTTTGAATATAAGTCGCCAGTATGAGATGAGATAATATCCGGTGTTTATTAACCCGGCCTGGCTTTCTTTATAAACCGGCAATCTCTGATAATTACCAGTGCTCAAAAATTTGGGTTATCACCCTTACCGCACTGGCTTGGTAAACCAACAGTGTGATCAAATATCACAGATATGACATATTTTCAATCATATATGGTTATTATTCAGTTTAGCCTTGGTTATAAACTATGATAGTTTCCTATGGTTTATATCGGGCATTATAACCCGTCCAGCGGTAAACCGCCAGGACACTTTTCACCTGTTGTATGCAGGAACAGATTCAAAATTTCTAATATCATAAAGCATACATGGCATATCTTAACATGGAAGATGAATAGTGTCATGCACAACAAAATATGCACGATGGTATAGTAGAATAAGAGTTTACAACTAGCCTATTACAAGGCGCTTGGTGCCCAAAAGGATAATTGTTTTTAAGTCTTGCAGAAAGCAGATGATAAACTGGCCCCGGGTCATGAATCTTGGCCTGGCTAGCTTGAAGGTTGCGATTCATCCCTTGCCGGTTCGTCTTCCTCCTCCACCGCCTGGAGGTTGGGTTTGGACTAGTCAAAGCCACGCAAGGCGATGAATTCAGCTTTGTCATCAATCAGATCAAACGGGTCAATATCAGGGGCGGAAGTGTGCTTATGAATCGGAGGAATTAAATCCATCACTTTATACGAAGGAGTTTGCATCTTCTGATTATCTGCATCATAAGCCGGTTGGTACTTGGTGAGATTGGTCTCTTCAGCGATGATTGTTGCATGTGGACGAATCTCTTTGACACAGGCGGCAAAGTCTTGTTGGTCAAAAGGGGTTCCATCTTCCTTCAGACTAGGGTACCCACTAGCTACATCTGCCGGGTCTAGTTCCGGTACCCATGCTTTGGCATGGCTCAAGGCTGTTACAGCTCCGGCTCTAGCACAAGACCGTTTGATTTCTTGAAACCTGGTGGGCAAGATGGACAGTTTCTTCAAAACATCACTTAACAAGTCTGGCCCTTGATTCGTTGGGGAGATAGTAGCGAGAGTCCGCTGAGCTCCAGTGCATAATTGCTCAACAAGCGTATAAACCGCCTTGAGCTTCACCAGTGTGTCTTGGCTGAGATTGCTGCTCCTGGGACCTGAAAAAATTCAAACAATTGGTTAAGTGGCGGCTTACATTATGACGACAAATACTTACTTTGGGCGAATAGCAAGGGGACTTACCGAAGATAGCAGAAACCATCTGAGACACACGTTGTTTTAAAGCGGTGAGTTCAGTGGTAGCTTCTTCAAGAGCCGCCTCTGCCTTCTCAGCATGCTGTATCAAGGCCATTTTTTCTTCAGCCCAAGCCTTTTTGTCCTCATCAAAACTGGTCTTCAATTTTTCTGACTCAGACACACTGAACTAGAATTTTGATTCTGCCTTCCGGGTCTCATTTTCTTGAGCCACCATCTGAATCTTAGCATCGTTCAATTGAGACTCTAGTTCAGCAGTAGCAGCCTGCATACAACACAAGTTTATCAACATATTTCAAGGCGGATTACAACAGTTAAGTCCCAAGCACTTTGCAAGCAAAACCACTTGGCACTTGGGGGCTAATGTCTGTCAACGCAACTTTTTCAAAGGAAATGGCTTTTCTAAAGTCCCAAGTGCTTTGCAAGCAACAATACTTGGCACTTGGGGGCTAATGCATATTGCTTGTCTCTTCCTAAAGATGAGCCGGGTGAGCTATCAACAGTCTCAACCGACTCATGGGGGCTATACAGTTCAGTTCAGTTCTTTTACCGTGATCAATAGGACCGGCTCATTCTTACTGATTAAACCGGCCCTTGGGGACTAAAATGCAAAATTATGCTACTATCAGCATCCGCGTTAGTTGTAAACTGGACTTGAAGGGAGTCTAGGACAGAAGCTTGTAAGTTTTTTAAGTCTACAGATCATGCAATCCTATCATAATCAGAAGACTTGGGGGCTGGCAAGATATATAACTTATATAAGCTGGAGAACGTACCTCATACTTCTGGTGCATCTGTTTGACCATCTCAATTTCTAAGTCATGGCTGGAGTGTACTTGACTGAGATAATGAGATAATACTTCACTATTACTCAATTGAGCATATTTGGAGACATCGAACCTCACTTTCCGTCTTTCCATGACTTCTTGTTTGGTAGAATGTCTCGCTAGTACAGTTGGATTCCCCGGTTCAGTAAATCCGGTGCCAGTGATTAAAATGTCATCACCATGAGTCTCTGGCGGGTTAACTGAGCTTGACAGTTCAGTAGTTGGCGGATCAATAGTGGTTTCATCAACAAACGACTCAGGTATCTCAGGTTGAGCATTGGGAGCGGAATCTTCTGGTTGTTTAGGGTGTTCTGGTACAAAGGTTGGCTGGTCCGGTTTAGCGGCTTTCGGATCCTCGGGCGGCTTTGTCACCTTCGCTTTCTTGTTGGGATTTGCTTGACTGCTAAAAGGAATTTGGACAAGTTAACATACTTATGAAGATACAAAGGTACATAAGAGAGATAATTATTCTTACCCAAGGGCAGTCTTGAAAGCCGACAATTGAGTCTACGATGAGTCGCCAGAAGAAGAACGAGAAATCTCGTGCAAAAATGGAATCAATGGAGTTGAGTGGTTAACGAAAGAAACCCACCGGTAAATAAAAGAGTTAAGGTTAAAAAGAACCTCATTTTGGCGTTTTTGAGGAGTGTTTGGTAAACCGGAGGATAAATCTTCACCTCCGCTGGTCCGGGTCTGGCGGCGGCTCTCATGTTGCTGTCGTTTCAAAAGAAAATGAGGATCTAAATAAGCCAAGGGGTGTGAAAACCTTACTTTCCGGGTTACCCGCCGAAGTTTCTGCCTTGGTAAAGGTTCTGAGTCAGAGGAAGTAATAATTACTGTTGGAAATATGCCCTAGAGGCAATAATAAATTAGTTATTATTATATATTTCATTGTTCATGATAATCGTTTATTATCCATGCTAGAATTGTATTGATAGGAAACTCAGATACATGTGTGGATACATAGACAACACCATGTCCCTAGTAAGCCTCTAGTTGACTAGCTCGTTGATCAATAGATGGTTACGGTTTCCTGACCATGGACATTGGATGTCGTTGATAATGGGATCACATCATTAGGAGAATGATGTGATGGACAAGACCCAATCCTAAGCCTAGCACAAAGATCGTGTAGTTCGTATGCTAAAGCTTTTCTAATGTCAAGTATCATTTCCTTAGACCATGAGATTGTGCAACTCCCGGATACCGTAGGAGTGCTTTGGGTGTGCCAAACGTCACAACATAACTGGGTGGCTATAAAGGTACACTACATGTATCTCCGAAAGTATCTGTTGGGTTGGCACGAATCGAGACTGGGATTTGTCACTCCGTGTAACGGAGAGGTATCTCTAGGCCCACTCGGTAGGACATCATCATAATGTGCACAATGTGACCAAGGAGTTGATCACGGGATGATGTGTTACGGGACGAGTAAAGAGACTTGCCGGTAACGAGATTGAACAAGGTATCGGGATACCGACGATCAAATCTCGGGCAAGTATTGTACCGCTAGACAAACAG
Source organism: Triticum aestivum (assembly GCF_018294505.1). Taxonomy (NCBI): domain Eukaryota; kingdom Viridiplantae; phylum Streptophyta; class Magnoliopsida; order Poales; family Poaceae; genus Triticum; species Triticum aestivum. The sequence goes on from NC_057794.1 coordinate 508,121,653, forward strand.
AATTGTATACGGGATTGATTGAATCCTTGACATCGTGGTTCATCCGATGAGATCATCGTGGAACATGTGGGAGCCAACATGGGTATCCAGATCCCGCTGTTGGTTATTGGCCGGAGAGTTGTCTCGGTCATGTCTGCATGGTTCCCGAACCCGTAGGGTCTACACACTTAAGGTTCGATGACACTAGCGTTATAGGGAATAGATATATGTGGTTACCGAATGTTTTTCGGAGTCCCAGATGAGATCCCGGACATCACGAGGAGTTCCGGAATGGTCCGGAGGTAAAGATTTATATATGGGAAGTCCTGTTTTGGTCGCCGGAAAAGTTTCGGGTTTTATCGGTAATGTACCGGGACCACCGGGAGGGTCCCGGTGGTCCACCAAGTGGGGCCACCAGCCCCAGAGGGCTGCGTGGGCCAAGTGTGAGAGGGGACCAGCCCCAGGTGGGCTGGTGCGCCCCCCACCAGAGCCCAAGGCGAAGAGAGAAGGGAAAAAGGGGAAACCCTAGGCTCAGATGGGCCTAAGGCCCACCTAGTGGTGCGCCCCCCTCTCTCCCCCCTTGGCCGCCCCCCTAGATGGGATCTAGGGCTGGCCGCCACCCCTAGGGGTGGAAACCTAGGTGGGGGCGCAACCCCTCCCCTCCCCCTATATATACTTGAGGTATGGGGCTGCCCAACACGTGTGATTTGCTCTCCCTGTTGGCGCAGCCCTACCTCTGTCCCTCCTCGTCTCTCGTAGTGCTTGGTGAAGCCCTGCTGGAGTCCCACGCTCGTCCACCACCACCACGCCGTCGTGCTGCTGCTGGATGGAGTCTTCCGCAACCTCTCCTTCTCCCCTTGCTGGATCAAGGTGTAGGAGACATCACCGGGCTGTACGTGTGTTGAACACTGAGGTGCCGTCCGTTCGGCACTAGGATCATCGGTGATTTGGATCACGACGAGTACGACTCCATCAGCCCCGTTCACTTGAATGCTTCCGCTTAGCGATCTACAAGGGTATGTAGATGCACTCTCCTTTCCCTCGTTGCTTGATTACTCCATAGATTGATCTTGGTGATGCATAGAAAATTTTGAATTTCTGCTACGTCCCCAATAGTGGTATCAGAGCTAGGTCTATGCGTAGTTTCTATGCACGAGTAGAACACAAAGCAGTTGTGGGTGTCGATATTGTCAATTTACTTGCCGTTACTAGTCTTATCTTGATTCGGCGGCATCATGGGATGAAGCGGCCTGGACCGACCTTACACGTACTCTTACGTGAGTCTGGTTCCACCGACTGACATGCACTAGTTGCATAAGGTGGCTAGCGGGTATCTGTCTCTCCCACTTTAGTTGGATCAGATTCGATGAAAAGGGTCCTTATGAAGGGTAAATAGAAATTGGCATATCACGTTGTGGTTTTCGCGTAGGTAAGAAATGTTCTTGCTAGAAACCTATAGCAGCCACGTAAAAACTTGCAACAACAATTAGAGGACGTCTAACTTGTTTTTGCAGCATATGCCTTGTGATGTGATATGGCCAAAAGGATGTGATGAATGATATATGTGATGTATGAGATTGATCATGTTCTTGTAATAGGAATCACGACTTGCATGTCGATGAGTATAACAACCGGCAGGAGCCATAGGAGTTGTCTTAATTTATTTATGACCTGCGTGTCAACATAAATGTCATGTAATTACTTTACTTTATTGCTAAAGCGTTAGCCATAGTAGTAGAAGTAACAGATGACGAGACAACTTCAAGAAGACACGATGATGGAGATCATGATGATGGAGATCATGGTGTCATGCCGGTGACAACGATGATCATGGAGCCCGAAGATGGAGATCAAAAGGAGCAAAATGATATTGGCCATATCATGTCACTATTTGATTGCATGTGATGTTTATCATGTTTTACATCTTATTTGCTTAGAACGACGGTAGCTTAAATAAGATGATCCCTCACTAAAATTTCAAGAAAGGTGTCCCCCCTAACTGTGCACCGTTGCGAAGGTTTGTTGTTTCGAAGCACCACGTGATGATCGGGTGTGATAGATTCTAACGTTCGAATACAACGGGTGTAAGCTAGATTTACACAGCAAAAACACTTAGGTTGACTTGACGAGCCTAGGATGTACAGACATGGCCTCGGAACACGGAAGACCGAAAGGTCGAGCATGAGTCGTATAGAAGATACGATCAACACGAAGATGTTCACCGATGTTGACTAGTCCGTCTCACATGATGATCGGACACAGCCTAGTTGACTCATATCATGTTTCACTTAGATGACTAGAGGGCTGTCTATCTGAGTGGGAGTTCATTAGATGAACTCAATTATCATGAACATAGTCTAAATTGTCTTTGCAAATATGTGGTAGATAAATAGCTCACGGTGTAGCTCCCTGTTTCAATACGTTCCTAGAGAAAGATTAAGTTGAAAGATATTGTAAGCAATGATACGGACTGGGTCCATAGTCCGAGGAGTGTCCTCACTGCTACACAGAAGGCTTACGTCTTTGATGCACCACTCGATGTGCAAACCCCTACAACATCGTCTGTGGATGTTGTGAACACCTGACAGACACGTCCTGATGACTACTTGATAGTTTAGTGCACCATACTTTACGGCTTAGAATCGGGATTCCAATGATGTTTTAAACGCCATAGAACATATGAGATGTTCCAAGAGCTGAAATTGGGATTTCAGGCTCATGTCCGTGTTGAGAGGTGTGAGACCTCTGACAAGTTCTTTAACCAACAAGATGGAGGAGAATAGCTCAGCTAGTGAGCATGTGCTCAGAATGTCTGGGTGCTACAATCACTTAAATCAAGTGGGAGTTAAACTTCCAGATAAGATAGTGATTGATAGAGTTCTCTAGCCACTATCACTAAGCTACTAGATCTTCGTGATGAACTATGACATGCAAGGGATGGAGTTGATCCCGGAGCTGTTCGCGGTGCTTAAGACCGCAAAAGGTAGAAATCAAGAAGGAGCATCAAGTGTTGATGGTTTAACAAGACCACTGGTTTCAAGAAGGGCAAGGGCTAGAAGGGAAACTTCATGGATGGCAAACCAGTTGCCGCTCCAGTGAAGGAACCCAAGGTTGAACCCAAACCCGAGACTAAGTGCTTCTATTGTAAGGGGAACGGTCACTGGTAGCGGAATTACCCCAAATGCATGGTAGATAAGAAGGCTGGCAACTTCAACAAAGTATATACGTGTTATTAATGTGTACCTCGCTAGTACTCCTGGTAGCACCTGGGTATTGGATACCGGTTCAGTTGCTATTACTGGTGACTTGAAGCAAAAGCTACGGACTAAACGGAGACTGGCTAAGGGCGAGGTGACGATGTGTGTTGGAAGTGTTTCCAAAGTTGATGAGATCACCATCGCACGCTCCATCTGCCTTCGGGATTAGTATTGAACCTAGATAAATGTTATCAGGTGTCTACGTTGAGCATGAATATGATTAGATCATGTTCATTGCAATACGGTCATTCATTTAAGTTAGAGAATAATGGTTATTCTGTTTACATGAATGATACCTTTCATGGTCATGCACCCTATGTGAATGGTTCATTGAATCTCGGTCGTGGTAATACACATGTTCACGCCAAAAGATGTAGAGTTAATAATGATAGTACCACTTTCTCGTGGCACTGCCGCTTAAGTCATATTGGCGTAAGATGCATGAAGAAACTCCATGTCGATGGATGTTTGGAGTCACTTGATTTTGAATCGCTTGACACATGCGAGCCATGCCTCATGGGCAGGATGACTAAGACCCCGTTTTCAGGTACAATGAAACGGGCAAGTGACTTGTTGGAGATCATGCATGCTGATGCGTGTGATCCAATGAGAATTGAAGCATGCAATGGATATCGCTATTTTCTCATCTTCACTGACGATTTGAGTAGATATAGGTATATCTACTTAATGAAGCACAAGTCTGAAACGTTTGAAGAGTTCAAGCGATTTCAGAGTGAAGTTAAGAATCATCATAACAAAGAAGATCATGTTCCTACGATCTGATCAAAAGGGGATTTTCTGAGTTATGAGTTTGGCAATCACTTAAGACATTGTGGAATTGTTTCACAGTTGAAGCCACCTGAACACCACAAGGTAATGGTGTGTCCGGACGTCGTAATCGAACCTTATGAGATATGGTGCGATCTATGATGTCTCTTACCAATCTACCGTTTTCATTTTGAGGTTATGCGTTAGAGACAGCTACATTCACTTTAGATAGGACACCATCTAAGTCCATTGAGACGACGTCGTATGAACATTGGTTTGGCAAGAAACCAAAGTTGTCGTTTCTTAATGTTTGGGGCTGCGATGCTTAAGGCTTCAACCGGAGAAGCTCGAACCCAAAGCGGACAAACACATCTTCATAGGATACCCAAAGGTGACAATAGGGTATACCTTCTATCTCAGATCTGAGGGCAAATTGTTTGTCACTAAGAACGGGTCCTTTCTCGAGAAGGAGTTTCTCTCGAAAGAATTGAGTGGGAGGAAGATAGAACTTGATGAGGTTGTCGAACCTTTACTTCAACCAGGGAGTGATGCAACACAGAAAGATGTTTTCTGTGGAGCCTACGTCTGTTGAAGAGGAAGTTAATGATAGTGATCATGAAGCTTCGGATCAAGTTGCTATCGAACCTCGTAGGTTGACAAGGATATGTACTACTCCTGAGTGGTACGGTAATCCTGTCTTAGATATCATGTTGTTAGACAACAATGAACCTACGAGCTATGGAGAAGCGATGGTGGGCCCGTATTCCGACAAATGGTTAGAAGCCATGAAATCCGAGACAGGATCCATGTATCAGAACAAAGAATGGACTTTGGTGGACTTGCCCAATGATCGGCAAGCCATTGAGATAAATGGATCTTTAAGAAGAAGACGGATGTGGGCGGTAATGTTACCGTCTATGAAGCTCGACTTGTGGGAAAGAGTCTTTTCACAAGTTCAAGGAGTTGACTACGATGAGAATTTCTCACCTGTAGCGATGCTTAAGTCCGTCGGAATCATGTTAGCATTAGCTGTATTTTTCGATTATGAACTCTTACAGATGGATGTCAAAACAAGTTTTCTTACCAGTTTTCGTAAGAAAAGTTGTATGTGATACAATAAAAGGTTTTGACGATCCTAAGGATGCTAAAAGGTATGCTGGCTCCAGCAATCCTTCTATGGACTAGAGCAAGCATCTCGGAATCGGAATATATGTTTTGATGGAGTGATCAAAGCTTTTAGGTTTATACAATGTTTGCTAGAAACTTGTATTTACAAGAAAGTGAGTGGGAGCACTACAATAAGTATATGTGGATGACATATTGCTGATTCAAAATAATGTAGAATTTCTGGAAAGCATAAACGGTTGTTTGAAGAGTGTTTTTCAAAGGAAGACCTGGATAAAGCTGCTTACATATTGGGCATCAAGATCTATAGATAGATCAAGACGCCTGATGATACTTTCAAAGAACGCACACCTTGACATGTTTTTGAAGGAGTTCAAAATAGATCAGTCAAAGAAGGGGTTCTTACCTGAGTTGTAAGGTCTGAAGTTGAGTAAGACTCAAAGATTGACCACGGCAGAAGAAAGAGGAAGGACAAAGGTCGTCCCCTATGCTCTTGTCATAGGCTCTATACGGTATGCCATGCTGAGTACCGCACCTGATGTGTGCCTTGCCACATGTCTGGCAAGAGGGTACAAAGGTGATCTAGGAGTAGATCACCAGATAGCGGTCAAAATTATCCATAGAGGAATAAGGAAATGTTTCTCGGTTATGGAGGTGATAAAGAGTTTGACGTAAAGATTTACGTTGATGCAAGCTTAACACCCATCCGGATAGCTCTGAGAAGAGATACCGGATACGTATAATGGAGCAACAATTTGGAATAGCTCCAAGTGGAACGTGGTAGCAGCATCTACGATATGACATAAAGTTTTGCGAAGTACATAGGGATCTGAATATGGCAAGACCCGTTGACTACAACCTCTCTCACAAGCATAACATGATAAACCCAAAACTCATTGAGTATTAATCACATAGTGATGTGAACTAGATTAGTAACTCTAGTAAACTCTTTGGATGTTGGTCACATGGCGATGTGACCTGTGAGTGTTAATCACATGGCGATGTGAACTAGATTATTGACTCTAGTGCAAGTGGGAGACTGTTGGAAATATGCCCTAGAGGCAATAATAAATTAGTTATTATTATATATTTCATTGTTCATGATAATCGTTTATTATCCATGCTAGAATTGTATTGATAGGAAACTCAGATACATGTGTGGATACATAGACAACACCATGTCCCTAGTAAGCCTCTAGTTGACTAGCTCGTTGATCAATAGATGGTTACGGTTTCCTGACCATGGACATTGGATGTTGTTGATAATGGGATCACATCATTAGGATAATGATGTGATGGACAAGACCCAATCCTAAGCCTAGCACAAAGATCGTGTAGTTCGTATGCTAAAGCTTTTCTAATGTCAAGTATCATTTCCTTAGACCATGAGATTGTGCAACTCCCGGATACCGTAGGAGTGCTTTGGGTGTGCCAAACGTCACAACGTAACTGGGTGGCTATAAAGGTACACTACAGGTATCTTTGAAAGTATCTGTTGGGTTGGCACGAATCGAGACTGGGATTTGTCACTCCGTGTAACAGAGAGGTATCTCTGGGCCCACTCGGTAGGACATCATCATAATGTGCACAATGTGACCAAGGAGTTGATCACAGGATGATGTGTTACGGGACGAGTAAAGAGACTTGCCAGTAACGAGATTGAACAAGGTATCGGGATACCGACGATCGAATCTCGGGCAAGTATCGTACCGCTAGACAAAGGGAATTGTATACGGGATTGATTGAATCCTTGACATCGTGGTTCATCCTATGAGATCATTGTGGAACATGTGGGAGCCAACATGGGTACCCAGATCCCGCTGTTGGTTATTGGCCGGAGAGTTGTCTCGGTCATGTCTGCATGGTTCCCGAACCCGTAGGTCTACACACTTAAGGTTCGATGACGCTAGGGTTATAGGGAATAGATATACGTGGTTACCAAATGTTGTTCGGAGTCCCGGATGAGATCTCGGACGTCACGAGGAGTCCCGGAATGGTCCAGAGGTAAATATTTATATATGGGAAGTCCTGTTTTGGTCGCCGGAAAAGTTTCGGGTTTTATCGGTAATGTATCGGGACCACCGGGAGGGTCCCGGTGGTCCACCAAGTGGGGCCACCTTCCCCAGAGGGCTGCGCGGGCCAAGTGTGATAGGGGACCAGCCCCAGGTGGGCTAGTGCGCCCCCCACCAGGGCCCAAGGTGAAGAGAGAAGGGAAAAAGTGGAAACCCTAGGCTCAGATGGGCCTAAGGCCCACCTAGTGGTGCGCCCCCACTCTCCCCCCTTGGCCGCCCCCCTAGATGGGATCTAGGGCTGGCCGCCACCCCTAGGGGTGGAAACCTAGGTGGGGGCACAGCCCCTCCCCTCCCCCTATATATACTTGAGGTATGGGGCTGCCCAACACGTGTGATTTGCTCTCCCTGTTGGCGCAGCCCTACCTCTCTCCCTCGTCTCTCGTAGTGCTTGGCGAAGCCCTGCTGGAGTCCCGCGCTCGTCCACCACCACCATGCCGTCGTGCTGCTGCTGGATGGAGTTTTCCCCAACCTCTCCTTCTCCCCTTGCTGGATCAAGGTGTAGGAGACGTCACCGGGCTGTACGTGTGTTGAACACGGAGGTGCCGTCCGTTCGGCACTAGGATCATCGGTGATTTGGATCACGACGAGTACGACTCCATCAACCCCGTTCACTTGAACGCTTCCGCTTAGCGATTTACAAGGGTATGTAGATGCACTCTCCTTTCCCTCGTTGCTTGATTACTCCATAGATTGATCTTGGTGATGCGTAGAAAATTTTGAATTTCTGCTACGTTCCCCAACAGTTACCTCTTCTTCGACTACTTGGCTGGTGCCCGTGTCATCCTAGCAAAAGTTAGTGTCAATAAGGTGGTTGAAAAGCAAGCCAAGAGAGTCGAGGGCTACCTCCGACTCAGATATATCGTCCAACTTAAGAAGATCAGAGGCGCTTTGTTTCTTCCTAGATCTCTTGCTGGTCTTTTTGGCGGCTTTCCCGATAGCCCTAGCCTTTTTGACAGCTTCGTGATCATATTCTGCTTTCCAGAATTCAGATTTAGCCTGCGGAAGGATAACATATTTGAGTTCATGCAATGTTTAAGTGATGAAGTAAGGAAAAAGAAATCAAAGGACTTACCTCTGGCGCCGGGTTAAGCTTGCAAAAAGGATTCAAACCCACTTTGATGCAGTCTTCAAATTTGCTATTTACAAGCGTGGTTGCCATCTCAACGATGCCCTCTTCAGTCAGACACAGAGAGCTATGACGTAAGGGATCGTCTGTTCCTCTGGTATAAGTACACATCAAGCCAGATCGGCGGCTTAAGGGTATGATCCGCCATGCGACCCAGCAGTGGATTAAGTCGACTCCGGTTAAACCGTTTCCTAGCAAGGCTTGAACTTTTCTGATTGTAGGGACAAGTTTTTTGCCTTCGGCGGCGGTAAGTTTATGAGGGAGTTGATAACTTGAGTCGAGACGCTCAACACAATAACCTGGCAACGGATTTTCATTAGACGGGGAGATATCTTTGCAGTAGAACCATGTTTGATTCCAGTCCTTGGGATGGCTTGGCAGAGCTACTTGAGGGAAGATGGCATCTCGTCTGTGTTGAATTGAAATCCCGCCAAGTTCCAAGCTGGGCCCATTTGTGAACTTATTATGTCGGTTCAGGTAGAAGTATTCCCTGAAAAGCTCAACACTAGGCTCTTCTTGAAGGTATACCTCACAGAAAACTTGAAAGTTACAGATGTTTGATATAGAGTTGGGTCCAATGTTTCTAGGCCAAGTTTCGAGTAGATGATTTTTCATATAAAAAACTTTTTAATCCGAGTTCATATGCAAAAGTTATGCCCATTTTACAAATTTCAGAGAGATTTTGCAAATAAAGTCGAAATTCATATTTGTAAATTTTCCCAACAACTAGACCACATATCACATAGGAAACTTATTTTTTTAATTTTTTTGACATTTCCATCATTTTCTTTTATTTTTTAAAAAACTGAAAAGGCGGTCCACGGGGGGGGGGGGGGGTTGCATTCGGTACGTTTTGGGTCAAGTTAGTAATGGCGCACCGTGGGAGTGGTGCGCCATTACTAGTTAAACTAGTAATGGCGCACCACACCCACGGTGCGCCATTACTAGTTTTGAAAAAACAATAAAACAAATTCTGAAAAAATTTTAAAAAAAACTTAGTAATGGCGCACCAGTTGACAGTGCGCCATTACTAGTTTTAACTAGTAATGGCGCACCAATGCCATTACTAGTTTTGAAAAAATAAATAAAAAATTTTGGATTTTTTTTTAAAAAAATAACTTACTAGTGGCGCACCGTGGATGTGGTGCGCCATTAGTATTTGGACACTAATGGCACACCAACACATGGTGCGCCATTAGTATATACTAATGGCGCACCACATGTCTGGTGCGCCATTAGTGTCATTTCCATCTATAACCCTTTTCCTAGTAGTGATAGGCATCAAATTTGAATCATCCGTCCAGGGGAGCGAGGTGGGACTAAAGGAGACGAGCCGGCTGTACGCACATGCATGCCACCAAAGAAGCACACGTGAACTGGGCCTTGCGTCCTCTTGCATGCACTTTGGTCAAAAAAAGAAAAGGTAGGCCCATGTCATGGGAGCTGCACATGATGCGTTGGTGGGCGATCGTGGGAGCGTCGACGCGTGACTGCCGGAAGACATTGTTGCACGCATGCACGTGTATTTGCATCGTTTCTTTTGCTGATTCACGTTTCTTCAGGGTTTTTCAGTTAACCGAGAATAAAACCGAATTTTGTTGTGACACTAGAAAAAAAATCAAAAATTTGGTTTATTTGGTTTCGGCATCGGTTCGGTTTACAGTTTGTCGGTTTTTATGCCCACCTGTCGGTGTCAAAACCGGCGGATCTCGGGTAGGGGTCCCGAACTGTGCGTCTAAGGCGGATGGTAACAGGAGGCAGGGGACACGATGTTTTACCTAGGTTCGGGCCCTCTTGATGGAGGTAAAACCCTACATCCTGCTTGATTTATTCTTAATGATATGAGTATTACAAGAGTTGATCTACCACGAGATCGGAGAGGCTAAACCCTAGAAGCTAGCCTACGGTATGATTGTATGTTGTCCTACGGACTAAAACCCTCCGGTTTATATAGACACCAGAAAAGGTGGGGGCCCAGCGCGGCCCATCTTCATCAGCCCAAGCTCAAGACCCTCACGAGGGGCCAAGCCTCACGGGGCGGATGACAAGAAGCTTCCTCAGGAGCGGCCTCATCAGGCAGGCTCGCCAGGAGGCGGAGAGATCAATGCAAGGGTACCTCGCGAGGATCCCATGACGCAAGCCATGACGATCAAGGCCAGGCGGGCGCCAGGCGGGCACCGGCCTGCGCAGGGTCCTTGTTTCCCCTTTGGTGCAAAGGGGGCAAGCACAGGCCAAGGTATCAGGCAAAGGTTACCATTCCGGTGCAACGAGACCAAGACCAGCCGGACGGCCGGACGCAGGTCACCGTGGAGCCCAAGACAACGTCATCACTAGTGCTTTTGGCAGCTGAAGACCACCTTTGGTCAGGATAACTTGTACTAGATGTTCCCCTTCAAAATGGCCAATTGTTGGCGCCCTTCCCGCTCAATTATTCAGGGAGAGGCCCAGGGCCTCTATAAATAGAGCTAGCCACATAGAGTAGAGGGACATCGAGAGATCTAGTAGAACCCTAGCACAGAGAGAGAGGCGACGGAACTTATCAACCGGCTCAAGAACCCTAGCAGTTCATCGCACCAGCTCAAGAACACCCCTCGCGAGGCTATTCTTCCCTTGTACTGTTCATCATTAGCCCCAGAGGCAATCCACCACACCACACACTGGAGTTGGGTATTACACCACAACGGTGGCCCGAACCAGTATAAACCTCGTGTCTCTTGTGTTGTTCATCATTTTCATCTTAGTTCGCATGAGAGGATCGGACGTAGATCGGTAGGGGAGAGATCTCGGCGCGCACCCCAGTGTTCGAACCTCAAGGGTCTGCCGGAACCCGAAATCCGACATTTGGCGTGCCAGGTAGGGGTGCACCGGAATCTTTCTTCCGCTGTTCGCGTGTGATCTTCCGTCGTGTCCATGGCTGACGCTCGTCGGGCTCGTGCCGAGCGCCGGGCTGCTTGCGCCACTCGCGTCGCCCAGACGGTGCCCGTCGGCGGCCCCCCTCGTCGTTCCCCGTCGCCCACCGCCAACGCCGCCACCGGCCCAGCGGGGAACGAGCAGCAGGCCTCGTCCCAGCATCCTTCGGTGCGGCGGGATGTCCGCACCGCCACCCCATCGCTGACTCCAGCTGGCTCATTGTCCAACGCCCATCGCGCACCCATGGATGCGCACGCCTCACTGCTCTTGGCGCGGGAGCTCCTGCACTATCTCCCCGTCGATGACCTCTACGAGGACTGGCTCGCCCGCATCACCGAGCTCGTCAGTGCCTCAGGGGGCTCCCCCTTGCGGTCCCTCTCGCTGCCTCGCCCTCCGTCCCATGCAGGGGGCGAGGATCAGGAGGCGCCTCCGCCGCCTCCTCCCCAAGAAGGTGCCTTGGCTCCAAGGCGCGCAGCCCCGGGGTGGGACCCTCCACGTCCAGCGCCTGCGCAGCAAGAAGGGAGCTGCGAAGAGATCCCATGTCCCCAGGAAGGTGCTCGCGCGCTCCCAGCGCCGGCGCGCCAAGACCGCGCCCCAGCGCCTCCACGACAAAACCCCGCGCTGCTCCCAATGGCGGTGCGTGGTGACCCGCAAGAACAAGTCCAGCACCAGCAAAGGGCGCCGGTGGCCACGGCGGGCTGCCTCGCCTTCACCCCCGAGCTGCGCGGCGTCACATGGCCAGGCAAGTTCAAGCCTGACCTCCCTCCCCGCTATGATGGCACAGCGGACCCCGTGGAGTTCCTGCAGCTCTACGAGCTGGGCATCGTAGCCGCCAACGGAGACGAAAAGGTCATAGCGAATTGGTTCCCCATGGCGCTCAAGGACGGCGCCCACACCTGGTTCCTGAACCTGGCTCCCGGCACGATCTCCTCTTGGAGCGAGATGCGCACCCGCTTCATCGCCAACTTCCAGGGCACTCGCGACCGCCCCCCAGCCGTGAGCGACCTGCACCGCATCAAGCAACAGCCAGGAGAAACCCTGCAGAAGTACATCCAGCGCTTCAACTACGCTCGCCTCAAGATCCCCAAGGTGACTGAAGAAGCTATCATCTCAGCTTTCTCCAACGGCGTGCGCGATGTCAAGATGAAGGAAGAACTAGCAATCCATGAAGACCTGTGCACATCCCTGGAGCTCTTCAACTTGGCAACCAAGTGCTCCAGGGTTGAGGAAGGGCGTCTCTCCCTCCTCGAGCTCCCGGCAGCCGACCCAGAAGAAAAGAAGCTCAAGGACAAAGACGTGAAGCGCAAGGGGGCTGCCGTGCTAGCAGCGGAACCGGACACCAAGCGAGGCAGGGATCAGCCTGAGTCATCCAAGGGCGGACGGTACTGCGTGTACCACGACCTCCACACCCACAACACCAACGAATGTCAAGAGCTCAGAGCCGTGCGAGATGGGCGAATCGGCCGACGCCCAGAGCGCAATGATAGGGGCTATGGCCGAGGAGGAGGAAGAGGTGGCGAACGATGGGAAGACCGTGGCCTTCGCCAGGGATGGCGTGACCGCCCTCGCGAGGACCGCTGGCAGGACCAGCCTCGCGAGGGAGGCTGGAGGGACCAGCCTTGTGAGGGCCACACGCACGGCAACGCAGGCCTCCCTCCTCTGCCGCCTCCACCAAGGAGGAACGAAGACCAACACCAAGACGATGGGGCTGGGGGCTTCCAAGAGCCATGTGCAATTGCTTGCATCTTGGGTGGGGCCCAGGCCCCAGCCTCACAACACATCTTCAAGCAGTTTGCTCGCGAGGTGAATGCAGTCCTTCCCAAGCTTGAGGCCACGCGCCCTCTCAGGTGGTCTACATGCGCGATCACGTTCAGTTCCGCAGACCAGCTCAAGTGTGCGGCAATGGCCGGAGTCCTCCCGATGCTTTGCTCCCCAGTCATCAGCAACGTGCAGGTCACCAGGACCCTCATCGATGGCGGGGCAGGACTCAACGTCCTGTCCGTCGAGACGTTCGACAATCTCTAAGTGCCGTACGACCAGCTTCAGCCGACCAAGCCTTTCTCAGGAGTCACTGATGGTTCCACTGTTCCAATTGGGCAAGTTCGCCTTTCGGTCACCTTCGGGCAACGCAACAACTACCGCACCGAGCTCATCGACTTCGACGTTGCTCACATCCACCTGCCGTACAACGCCATCCTCGGGTACCCAGCCCTAGCCAAGTTTATGGAAGTAACTCACCATGGTTACAATGTCCTCAAGATGCCAGGAAGCGGTGGAGTCATCACCGTACCCTGTGAAGAAAGGGACGCAGTGTGCTCGCTTGAGAGTGCGTTCCAAGCCGCAGCAATCGAAGACCCAGATCACAGGAGCGGGAGGCCTCCCGAGGCGACCCTCAAGAAGAAGAATACCTCACCTGGCCTGAGCCACAAGGAGGCAGGCACCTCCGGAGGTACTACATCAGGATTCGCGCCCGATCAGGGAGCGCCACCCTCTCACGCATAGGAAGGTGCGCCTGGCGCCCTCCTCAGGCAGGGCTCGGGGGCTCTCTCTTGGAGAGCCGCCGACCTTGCCAAGGTCACGGGGGAGGCGCTCGTGGTGCTTTCAAGCACGCTTCCCTCAGGAAGGAACAAGTCAAAGGAGACCAAACCCTCAGGAGTTCATCGCAAGGAACACCCATGAGCTACAAGAGTCCAGAGTCATGCGCGGCAGCTGCCGCTTACCTGCCGTGGCCCCACATCCGGGCGAGGATGGAGGACTGCGCGTCTGCGTCGACGTACCAGGGCTCAACCGAGCTGCGTCCTAGGAGCGCCTATGGCCATCGGCCGAAGGGCGCTACGTGGGGCCACCTCACAGCTACGTTCGCATGCCCTTTGGCCTGCCGAGCGCGATCGCCGCACATCAGCGCCTGTTGAGGAGCATTCTGGAGGCTCAGGAGGTCAGGCATCGCGCGGTCCTGGCAGAGGTGGCGATGGTCCCCGAAGACCTGCATGTGCCACCGGAGCCACCCGAGGCCCCTGGGCCTGGGGGCTCATGAGGGCCGACGTCTTCACCGCGCATCGCTCGCTTCCTCAGCATCACTTCATCTTCAACAGCACCAGGTGACATCTTTCAGAGTTCTACTTTCAGCTGGGAGCGCCCACAGGGCTGCACCATTCCCAGGCCGCGTGGGTCCATCCCCGCGGCATGTATCCATTTTGTTTATGATCTTTACTTACCTCGCTGGGGGCGCCCCTCGGGCTGCATCATCCCCACGCCGCTCGGGCCCGACCCAGCGGCAGTTGCTTTTCCAGCATTTACCCTAGGATGAAATTGTTCTTTCATGCTTAATCTGATTCCCATAATTATCACCTATTGCTTGTCGTCATGCAAAGCGCTTGCACGTTAAAAGGGGGGCGCTTGAGTATCGCGACTCATGGGCTCTTACTGGCTCTCCAGCCCTCACCCCCTGGCCTTGACCCACGGCATCGCGACCTGTCATACCAGCGGCGGCTGAGCTCGCTCGGGGGCCGGGACCTGAGGACGTAGAGCATTTGCATTCTAACAACCCTGCAGGAACACACCAATTGATAAAGGCCCAGAGCCAGGTGCAACCCGCCTTGAGGTAGGGCCTCGTGAGTCCCGCGCTGGCTCACGGGTGCCCAGATACACGTCTCCTAGCCTTACCGCGCTGGCCACGTGTCAGGGAGGGGCTGTACACGCCCCGGGGGCTCCTCCCGGAGGGGAGCCCCCTCCCACGCACCAGTGGAAGCACCATGCTCCGCGCTGGCTGACGACACTGCCGAGGAGCGGCTATGCCCGTACACATACAGAAGCGCTATGCTCCGCGCTGGTGATAAAAAACTGAGAGCGGCCCACGGCCGTACTAACCTCGGGGAGCCCAAAGCTCGGTGTCTGGCACCATCGCAACACCTCACCTCGGGAGTGTCGCGCGAGGGGGCTGGACACGGGGGCTACGCCCGGGCCTCGCCCAAGCGCACGCCACCCAGCCAGGTCCCTTGGACCTGGTCGTCGCGCGCCACTCCCCGAGCGGAGCCAAGGTACGAAACCCGTTTGAGCGTCTAGGGGGACTCCTGAGCATCGCGACTCGGGAGCCTAACTTGCCGCATAGCCCCTCACTCCTTAGTCTCGTCCTTGGTTTCCGGTCGGGGCTAACGCTGGGTGAGGTACACGGGGGGCCGGGCCCTGCCGACGTAGAACGATCAATCCACTCCTCGCTCCCCCCTTCCCTACTTGTTGCTCGCGCGTCAAGGGGGACTCCTGAGCATCGTGACTCAGGAGCCTAACTTGCCACGTAGCCCCTCACTCCTTAGTCCCGTCCTTGGTTTCCGGTCGGGGCTAACGCTGGGTGAGGTATGCGCGGGGCCGGGCCCTGCCGACATAGAGTGTAAGCAAGTAGGAGAGGAAAATGCAAATTCCAGGAAATTCAAAGCAAATATTACAAGCCATAAGATTGTTCCACAACGCCAAAACACAAGTTTAAACGCCTCCGCGAGGCATGGTGCATGTGCAGGAATAAAACAGGATGGAAGCCGCGCAGGGATCACTCCCAGTAATGCCGTCACCGGTGGTGGAGTCATGCTGGACGGCTTCGCCTCTCGAGGTCGCAAGGTCGGCGGCACCGCGCCCGGGCAGGACGCTGGGGGAGCGGAACTTCCCCAGCAAAACCTCGGCTCGGCCTTCCATGGCCTCAGCGGCAGCAGCGACATGGTCGCCGCTCACGGGCTCCAGCAGGCTGTCGAAGTCGATGTTGGGGTCGCGCAGGTAGACATGGCTGAGGACATGCGTCAGCGCCGCAGAAGACAGGGCACGCGCCTCGGCCTCGACCATGGGGCCAAGGCCATCTGCGACGTCCTCAAGCGCATCAACCAGGAAGGGGAGCAGCTTGGCGGGGCCGTCCTCCGCACCAGCTAACGGCTCCTCCAGGCCGCTCTCATACAGCATCTTCAGTATGGCACGAGCCCTCTTCTCCAGCTCCGCGAAGGCCACCCGGTCCTCCATCAGGACCTTCGCCTTGGCGTCCAGCTCGGTCCTCTCCGCCTTTAGCGACCGCTCCAGCGTCTCCAGTGCTGTGGCAGTCATCAAGCTTGGTGTCCCGGTCCTTGGCGGCGGCCTCCCTGGCCTTCATTTCCTTCTCCTTCTCCTGGCGGTTGTGCACCTCCTTGGCGAGCTCGTCGCGCAGGCCTTGCAGCTCGGCCTCAAGCGCCTTGTAGCGGCCCTGGGCAGTTGCAGCGTTGCCCAGGGCAGCGTCGCGAGCGGCCTTGGCTTGGTTAGTGGCCCGCTTCTCCTCGTCGGAGGACGACACGGCCTAGCTCAGCACCGCCCGGACAGAAGCAGCAGAACGGGCCCAGCCAAAGGCCAACTCCAGGCGCCCGGCCACCGGACGAGGGTCCATGCTCAGGAGATCCTCTTGCAGTTGGCTCAGCTCATTGGCAACCTGGTCCAGGACAGCGACAAAGGGAGCAGAAGAGACAAGAACCCGTGGAGCAGGCGGAGAAGATGGCAGCATGACCACGGCTTGGCAGGAAGGGACCTCCTGAGCCTTGGCCGCCACGGCCGCAGCGTCGGGCACAGTCGACTCCAGGTCTAGCGGGTCCACGTGGGCTGACTCCTCGCCGTCCTCTCCCCCAACAGCTGAAGGCGTCGCCTCGGCAGACAGATTCGCCCCAAGTAGGGCCGCAGAAGCCTCCTTCAACCTCTTGGCCGCAGGTGCCGGCCTGGTAAAAGAGCGCAAACATCAAGCCTCAGCAGCAGAAACCAAGCACAACATGAATCGAGCACTTACTGGACGCCGTCCGTGGACTCAAGCAACCTCCGGCCAAACTTGAAGCCCGAGAGCCTCCAGCGAGGGTCAGCCTTGGGGGGCCCGGAAGTAGAAGGCGCGTCAGGAGGGATGGAGCTAGCCTTGGACCCCCCAGGGACCAGAGCAGACCCTGGGGGAACAAGGCTCGACCCGCCCTTCCTCGTGACCAAGGAAGAGCCCTCCTTTCCTCGCCTGGCGCTGGCCTCGTCGTCGTTCGACATGGAGCGGAGGGCTTGGGACCTGCGCCGAGGGAAGGACTCCCCCCAATCCTCGCCAGTCTCCTCCGAGTCGGACGCTTCCTCCTCCGCCTCTTCTTCCTCCTCTCCCCCGCTGGAGCTGCCGGAGGACAAGTTCACCGTCGCCAAGACCGCCAGATCTTCGGGAGCTGCCGCGGGCACCAGCCCCTCACCGTTGAAGGTGGGCATGGCGTTCACCACCTGCTCCCAGTCGTCACGAAGGAACAGGGGGACGGGGGCGCCCACCGGGCTCGTCACGTCTCCCCCAACCAAGGAATGGAGGGCCGCAGCCAGATCCTCGTCGGTCAGGGCCTCGGAGCTCAGGCGCAGGGCGACGTCTGGTCCTCCAAGCCTCCACAGTGGGAGCGAGTGCTCCTGGAGCAGAGCCACCCGGTGCTCCAAGAACTCCCTCAGGAGCGTGGCCCCGGTCAGCTTCGCCGCCTCCGAGTTGCTTGGCCTCAGGTCCGCGTTCATCCTCCTCAACACCGCCTTCGCGCGAGAGTCGACGAGCTCCGCACTGGACTATGCGTCAATGGACCTAGGTTGCCCCGTGGGCAATACCAGACGAGGGTGGAGGCGCCCGGCATCCATCATGACCCACTTGCTCCGGTAGCCTTCGATCCTCTTCCCAGGCTTCGAGATGGCGTTGGAGATGGAATATGCAATGAAGCTTGCGCATGCGGAGACCTGAGCGCCAGAAACCCGGAGGGAGAAAAAGTGGCACAACAAGGCCACCGAGGGCTTCACACCAACATGAGCCTCGCAATAGTAGGCGAAAATCGCCAGGAGAAGGACATAGTTGGGGTGGAGATGCAAAGCCTGCAAATTGTATTGGCGGAGAATGACATGGACGAACTCAGAGAAAGGAGGCACCAGACCGGCGACAATGGCGCTCATGAAGAACGGGTAGAAGGTGCTCCCTTGCCCTTAGGCTGGTCAGAGCCGACCTTGAGCACAGTCGCCCCCTCGCTGCCCTGCGCCATCGTCATCAGGCGCGCGAGGGTGAGGTTCTTCTCCGACAAACTCGGGGAATCCAGGGCCGGCGAGTACCAAGCATCAGCCGGGGACTTGCGAGGCGCCATGGCGTGCCGGATGCGAAGGATTGAGACGGATCTGGAGGATTTTGGGAGCAAGAGGAAGGAGAACAAGAAAGGGGATCTAGGGCAAGACGGACAAGAGCAGGGCAAGTAAGCCTAGCCAGGGCACCCCCTTTTTGTCAGTCGTATAGTTGCCGAGGCGTCGTGGGAAGCGTGGACGCTCACGTCCAATCAACCGCCACACGGCGCCCAAGGCCGCAGGCTGTTAGGGCCCGCGACGCTTCGTGCTTGCCCCTTTGCTTCTCTGCTAAGCCAAGCCCGCGCGCGCCTTGGGCCCGGGGGCTACTGTCAGCGTTCTGGGAACGGGGGTCCCCAGACTTGCCTGCCTGCGGCCTGCGGCGTGGCTCAGGTGGGGGCCCAGCGTGGCCCATCTTCATCAGCCCAAGCTCAAGACCCTCGCGAGGGGCCAAGCCTCGCGGGGCGGACGACAGGAAGCTTCCTCAGGAGCGGCCTCATCAGGCAGGCTCGCGAGGAGGCAGAGAGATCAATGCAAGGGTACCTCGCGAGGATCCCATGATGCAAGCCATGACAATCAAGGCCAGGCGGGCGCCAGGCGGGTGCCAAGCGGGCGCCGACCTGTGTAGGGTCCTTGTTTCCCCTTTGGTGCAAAGGGGGCAAGCACAGGCCAAGGTATCAGACAAAGGTTACCATTCTGGTGCAACGAGACCAAGACCAGCCGGACGGAGGTCACCGTGGAGCCCAAGACGGCGTCATTACCAGTGCTTTTGGCAGCCGAAGACCACCTTTGGTCAGGATAACTTGTACTAGATGTTCCCCTTCAAAATGGCCAATTGTTGGCGCCCTTGCCGCTCAATTATTCGGGGAGAGGCCCAGGGCCTCTATAAATAGAGCTAGCCACACAGAGTAGAGGGACATCGAGAGATCTGGTAGAACCCTAGCAGAGAGAGAGAGAGAGGCAACGGAACTCACCCTAGCAGTTCGTCGCACCAGCTCAAGAACACCCCTCGCGAGGTTGTTCTTCCCTTGTACTGTCCATCATCAGCCCCAAAGGCAATCCACCACACCACACACTGGAGTAGGGTATTACACGACAACGGTGGCCCGAACCAGTATAAACCTCGTGTCTCTTATGTTGTTCATCATTTTCATCTTAGTTCGCACGAGAGGATCAGACGTAGATTGGTAGGGGAGAGATCTCCGCGCGCACCCCAGTGTTCAAACCTCAAGGGTCTGCCAGAACCCGAAATCCGACAAAGGTGCTCTTAGTGATGATGCATGGAACCCAGTTACCGGTCGTAATTGTCTTTCGCGGCATGGTGAAAGGACAACCTAAAGAAAGGGAATAATGTGCCGGCTCAAGTTAGTTGGTGGGATTACAAGTTAACAATTGCAGTGCATGTTCAGAATGGAGGCTTAAGCGAGGGCTAATGATATATGAAGTAACGACAAGTTGGCAGAATAAGCCGCCATGACTAAAGGCATTCAAGATCTACCAAGAGCAAAATTTGCTAAGTATTTGAACAAACAGGTTCCACGGATTGAGGCTATAAATCTGGATCTATCATTGTTCAAAAAAGGGAATAAATTGAAACCTACAAATGTGACAGTGGAAAAGCAGAGGTTCCCTAGAGGAAGATCTGTCGCGATGAGGATATATTCTAGTATTAGAAATAGGCGCTAAAACTACTACCGCGCAACATTTATGTGGTTTTCGGATATAGTCCATGGATCTAAACAAAGAGAAAGAAGGGCGGCGACGAACACCGATGAAACCTAATGGTAGATCTATGGCGAAAGAAAAGATGGCTTACTGATGCTGTTAGGGCAGCGGAGTGGCACCGCGGTTTTCTGGTCTGTTCAGGGTGATGCAGCGGCCGAAGTTAAGGTCAGAGACGAAGGTTGACGGTGGTGGAGCTCGTGAGGGTCGGTGCATCACGAGGAGGAAGAAAGTGAGAAGGAGAAAGAGAAGAATGAAAGGTGACTCTGTGGTTATATTTATAGACTCGGAAGTACAAACGGCAGGCGCGAGAATCGAGGAATGGTAAAATGGATATGTGATGGCATGGGCGCCTCGATTTTCGGAGGGTCGGTAAAGAAAGAGATTTATTAAGATTTGGATTCTGTGTAGCATTAATTGTAGATGACGTCATGGTGGGTTATCGCAAATTTTGGACACGACGTCATGGCG
Organism: Triticum aestivum; assembly: GCF_018294505.1. Lineage (NCBI taxonomy): Eukaryota > Viridiplantae > Streptophyta > Magnoliopsida > Poales > Poaceae > Triticum > Triticum aestivum. The sequence goes on from NC_057794.1 coordinate 508,142,172, forward strand.
GGTTACAATATTTCACAGTAAGAGGAGGAAGGATTTTTCTAAGTGTTGAAGATTGACATGAACAAATTCGAATCAACCTGGGGCCTAATGTTGGGGATATGACAATTAGGTATGACCCGCCCAGGAGGGGCCGGGTCATACCTATGGAAATTCATCTCTATGAAGCCCTAGAGCATATTAACAATAGCGGTTCATAGGTAGGCTTAATAGAAGGCCCAAACCTGAAGGCAGCTTAAGGCCCACAGATATAAACCACCATGTATGTAAACTTGTATTGTAAGGTATGTAAGAAAGGTCACCGAGCCGGATACGTTGTATGAGCCGGCCGGGACTCTGTAGACCATAGGGCGTCAACCCATGTATATAAGGGGATGACCCAGCGGCGGCTTAGGACAAGAAACAACAGATCGAGAGCCAGGTTAAGCGTATTCGCTCCCTGCTCATCGAAACCCTAGCAATACCACCTCAAACTGGATTAGGCTTTTACCTTCACCGTAAAGGGCCGAACCAGTATAAACTCCTCGTGTCCTTTGTCCTGATTAACCCCTTTAAGCTAACCTCATTGCGATGGCTCCATGACTAAGTCCTCACACTAGGACATCTGTCGTGACAATTCCACGATAGGACCCGAAGGTCTATGGTAAACTACTCACACATCATCGGAGAGGCTATGGTGATGATGTAGAAGCCCTCCGTGATCGATTCCCCCTCCGGTGGAGCGCCGAAAAAGGCCCCAAGATGGGATCTCACGGGTACAGAAGGTTGTGGCGGTGTAAATAGGGTTTCGTGGTGCTCTCAGATGTTTTCGGGGTATATGAGTATATATAGGCGAAAGAAGTAGGTCAGCGGAGCCACGAGGGCCCATGAGGGTGGGGCGCACCTACCCCCCTGGGCGCGCCCTCCTGCCTCGCGGCCGCCTCATTGCTTCCACTCCAAGTCTCCTGGATTGCGTTTGTTCCAAAAATAACTCTCCCGAAGATTTCATTCCGTTTGGATTCCGTTTGGTATTCCTTTTCTGCGAAACACCGAAATAGGCAAAGAACAACAATTTACACTGGGCCTTTGGTTAGTAGGTTAGTCCCAAAAATAATATAAAAAGGTATATTAAAGCCCATTAAACATCCAAACAGATAATATAATAGCATGGAACAATAAAAAATTATAGATACGTTGGATACGTATCAAGTATCCCCAAGCTTAATTCCTGCTCATCCTCGAGTAGGTAAATGATAAAAACAGAATTTTTGATGTGGAATGCTACCTAGCATAATTCTCAATGTAATTTTATTTATTGTGGCATGAATGTTTAGATCCGAAAGATTCAAGACAAAATTTTAATATTGACATAAAAATAATAATACTTCAAGCATACTAACAAAGCAATCATGTCTTCTCAAAATAACATGGCCAAAGAAAGTTATCCCTACAAAATTGTATAGTCTGGCTATGCTCTATCTTCATCACACAAATTATTTAATCATGCACAACCCCGATGACAAGCCAAGCAATTGTTTCATACTTTTGATGTTCTCAAAATTTTTCAATCTTCACGCAATATATGAGCGTGAGCCATGGACATAGCACTATATGTGGAATAGAATGGTGGTTGTGGACAAGACAAAAAGGAGAAGATAGTCTCACATCAACTAGGCGTATCAACGGGCTATGGAGATGCCCATCAATAGGTATCAATGTTAGTGAGTATGGATTGCCATGCAACGGATGCACTAGAGCTATAAGTGTATGAAAGCTCAACAAAAGAAACTAAGTGGGTGTGCATCCAACTTGCTTGCTCACGAAGACCTAGGGTATTTTGAGGAAGCCAATCATTAGAATATACAAGCCAAGTTCTATAATGTAAAATTCCCACTAGTATATGAAAGTGACAACATAGGAGACTCTCTATCATGAAGATCATGGTACTACTTTGAAGCACAAGTGTGGTAAAAGGATAGTAACATTGTCCCTTCTCTCTTTTTCTCTCATTTTCTTTCTTTATTTTTCTTTATTTTTTATTTGGACCTTCTCTTTTTTATGGCCTCTTTTTTCTCTCTTTTTTTGTGCGGAGTCTCATCCCGACTTGTGGGGGAATCATAGTCTCCATCATCCTTTCCTCACTTGGGCCAATGCTCTAGCAATGATGATCATCATACTTTTATTTGCTTACAACTCAAAAATTACAACTCGATACTAGAACAAAATATGACTCTATGTGAATGCCTCCGGTAGTGTACCGGGATGTGCAACGAATCAAGAGTGACATGTATGAAAGAATTATAAAGGTGGCTTTGCCACAAATATGATGTCAACTACATGATCATGCAAAGCAATACGACAATGATGTAACATGTCATAACAAACGGAACGGTGGTAAGTTGCATGGCAATATATCTCGGAATGGCTATGAAAATGCCATAATAGGTAGGTATGGTGGCTGTTTTGAGGAAGGTATATGGTGGGTGTATGATACCGGCAAAAGGTGCGTGATATTAGAGAGGGTAGCAATGGTGGAAGGGTGAGAGTGCGTATAATCCATGGACTCAACATTAGTCATAAAGAACTCACATACTTATTGCAAAAATCTATTAGTTATCGAAACAAAGTACTACGCGCATGCTCCTAGGGGGATAGATTGGTAGGAAAAGATCATCGCTCGTCCCCGACCGCCACTCATAAGGAAGACAATCAATAAATAAATCATGCTCCGACTTCATCACATAACGGTTCACCATACGTGCATGCTACGGGAATCACAAACTTTAGAACAAGTATTTCTCAAATTCACAACTACTCAACTAGCATGACTCTAATATCACCATCTTCATATCTCAAAACAATCATCAAGTATCAAACTTCTCATAGCATTCGATGCACTTTTTATGAAAGTTTTTATTATACCCATCTTGGATGCCTATCATATTAGGACCAATTTATAGCCAAAGCAAATTACCATGATGTTCTAAAAGACTCTCAAAATAATATAAGTGAAGCATGAGAGATCAATAATTTCTATAAAATAAAACCACCACCGTGCTCTTAAAAAGGTAAAAGTGAAGCACTAGAGCAAAATTATCTAGCTCAAAAGATATAAGTGAAGCACATAGAGTATTCTAATAAATTCCGATTCATGTGTGTCTCTCCAAAAGGTGTGTACAGTAAGGATGATTGTGGTAAACTAAAAAGCAAAGACTCAAATCATACAAGATGCTCCAAGCAAAACACATAGCATGTGGTGAATAAAAATATAGCCTCAAGTAAAGTTACCGATAGACGAAGACGAAGGAGGGGATGCCTTTTGGGGCATCCCCAAGCTTAGGCTTTTGGTTGTCATTGAATTTTACCTTGGGGTGCCTTGGGAATCCCCAATATTAGCCTCTTGACACTCCTTATTCCAAAATCCATCAAATCTTTACCCAAAACTTGAAAACTTCACAACACAAAACTCAACAGAAAATCTCATGAACTCCGTTAGTATAAGAAAACAAACCACCACCTCAAGGTACTGTAATGAACTCATTCGTTATTTATATTGGTGTTAAACCTACTGTATTTCAACTTCTCTATGGTTCATACCCTCCGATACTAGCCATAGATTCATCAAAAATAAGCAAACAACACACGGAAAACAGAATCGGTCAAAAACAGAACAATCTGTAGTAATCTGTAGGTCTCGAATACTTCTCTAACCCCAAAAATTCTGAAATAAATTGGTGTACATGAGGAATTTATCTATTACTCATCTTAAAAAATAGTCAACCTAATCGCACTCTCCAGTAAAAAATGGCAGCAAATCTCATGAGCGCTAAAGTTTCTGTTTTTTACAGCAAGATCGCAAAGACTTCCCCTAAGTCTTCCCAAAGGTTCTACTTGGCACAAACATTAATTAAAAACATAAAACCGCATCTAAACATAAGCTAGATGAATTATTTATTACTAAACAGGAACAAAAAACAAGACACAAAAATAGAATTGGGTTGCCTGCCAACAAGCGCTATCGTTTGACGCCCCTAGCTAGACATAAAAATAAGAATAGATCTAGATATTGTCATCTTTGGTATGCAATCCATAAGTGGCTCTCGTAATCTATACCTACTATTAAAGGGGATAAGTCTTCTTGGTTTGGTCCTGCTTTGTTTCGTCCCGTTTTAGATATTTTTACATATGCTATGTTTTAGTTGGAAACTGAGATGTACGTGAAGAAAAGGAAAAAAACTAAGCAAAACGGCCAGTCGGCCGGCCCATGTCTGAACTGCTGTTGGCTCAACCTATGTATGCTATGTTTTAGTTAGAAACTAAGATATACGTGAAAAAGAACGAAAAGACTAAGCGAAACGGCCAGCCGGCCGGCCCATGTCTGAGCTGCTGCTGGCTCAACCTCTAGCAAGCCAAAAAAGAATTGCTTCTCGCGCAGGTGTCGAACTTGCAACCCCACACAAATAGACAAATCTTCTCCATCAACTTATCCAGTTGTCTCCTCTAAATTGTCACAGGGTTTTTTCTATTTATACATTATTTTTGACAAAGTTATGTAGGCTAGGTCTTCAATGCGCGTGTGAGGCAAAACAATGTCTACATGTAGGATCCTTAAAATTACGTGTACATGCAGATTCTTACAAAAAATCATGCATGTGTAGAAACTTTTTTTCTTTACGCGATGCATATGCACAAACTTGCTATTTTGAATTGCCATGTGAAGAAACTTGATTTTTTTTCTTTTGAGAAAGTGAGGAAACTTGATATGATGACCTTTTTATCCTTTTGGGGGGTTGATGATATTTTTACCTGATACACCATACTAATTGATGGCAGGTCTGCCTTAAAAAACATGTGCCGACTCAAACTAGGCCTGCTTCGCAAGAGAGAAAATGTGATCAATCGGTTCGCTACCTGATTAAATAGTACCACCTTGGCTTTTATACCAAATTTTACAGATTTATATGCATGCACGAGTTGTCTTGAAGACAAACAAGGCGCCTCAAGAATAAGAACAAAAAGGATGAAGTGTGTGTCTCATTCATCCGGTAGGCATAAAAGGAAAGAGAAATTAATACCAGGAATTAAATATCCAATGAGGTGAGGGTCACGGCATAGATTCCTGCAGGACAAACAACAATGACACAACCATGTGGACTAATAACACAATGGAAAAATAAGAGGTAGGAGGGCACGACATGAGAGTCGATTTGGGAGGTGAGATGGGCTAAAACACATTTAGCAAGTTTTCTTCATGACTCCGTGCGCATTCCGAAAAATTGCTTCAACTTCCAAATAATGCCTTGGTATGTAGGATTTGAAATGACGCCTTTTAAATAATAGAGTAGTTGTACAAACATCGTACCAAAAATATCATACGTGATGGTTTTTAATGTACGTCTTATAGGCATTTCTGGTAGCGTTTGTCTTGCTGCCGCCATTGGGTGGCGCCATTCGGATATTGTTATGCCGTGTTGTGTGGTGGACATGTTAATTATCTCTCCCGTTGCAACACACGGGCATATGTGCTAGTAGATTCATAAGGTAATTTAATTTTCTTCCTAGGAAATTGTTCCATGCCTTTCCTTAACGGAAATTGGAATCTAATATTTCCTTCTTTCATATCAATAATTGCACCAATCGTTCTCTACCAAGAATAATAGGACATGTAGGATTGCAATCTATATCAAGAACAATGAAATCTATGGGCACATAATTCCTATTTGGAACAATAAGAACATCATTAATCCTTCCCATAGGTTTCTTAATAGTGGAATCTGCAAGATGCAAATTTAAAGAACAATCATCAAATTCATGGAAACCTAACACATCACACAAATTTTTTGGAATCGTGGAAACACTAGCACCCAAATCACATAAAGCATAGCATTCATGATCTTTGATTTTAATTTTAATAGTAGGTTCCCACTCATCATAAAGTTTTCTAGGGATAAAAACTTCTAATTCAAGCTTTTCTTCATAGGATTTCATTAAGGCATCAACGATATGTTTGGTAAAAGCTTTATTTTGATCATAAGCATGAGGAGAATTTAGCACGGATTGCAACAAGGAAATACAATCTATCAAAGAGCAATTATCATAATTAAATTTCTTGAAATCCAAAATAGTGGGTTCATTGCTATGTAAAGTCTTGACCTCTTCAATCCCACTTTTACCAATTTTTGCATCAAGATCTAAAAAACTCCGATTCATTGGGACACCTTTTAACTAAAGTTGACTCATCTCCAGTCCCATCATTATCAAGATTCATATTGCAAAACAAAGATTTAATAGGAGACACATCAATCACTTTTAGATCTTCATCCTTATTATCCTCTAGCTCTTCCGGTTTGGCGGCCATCTTATTAATAAGGTGGCCTGCTTATCCGAAATTTGGGCTATTAAATTTTCAAGATGAGCGAACTGAGATTTCAAACCATAAAATTCTTTAGACGTATCATCTAGCTCTTTATTCATGTACCCCATAAAACTTTTTTGTTCTTTAACTCATTTCTGAAGAAATTATTATGCTCAAACTGCAAGGACATAAAACTTCTAACATTGTTTTCAATTTCTTCCAACCTTCTAAGGTGAGGATCAATGCTTTTTGGTAGAGCCATCGCGACAAACAATCCAACACACAAGCACACAAGAAGCAAGCAAAAAGAGGCGAACGGAAAAGAGGCGAACGGAAAAGAGGGCGAATAAAACGGCAAGGGTGAAGTGAGGGAGAGGAAAACGAGAGGCAAATGGCAAATAATGTAATGCGAGGGATAAGAGTTTGTGATGGGCACTTGGCATGTCTTGACTTGTCCGTAGATCTCCCAGGCAACAGTGCCAGAAATGGCTTGTTGACGGGAGATCAAATGTTGACTTGACTTGGTGCAACCTCCCCGGCAACGGTGCCAGAAATCCTTCTTGCTACCTCTTGAGCATGCATTGGTTTTTCCTTGAAGAGGAAAGTGTGATGCAGCAAAGTAGCGTAAGTATTTCCCTCAGTTTTTGAGAACCAAGGTATCAATCCAGTAGGAGGTAACACGCAAGTCCCTAGTACCTGCAGAAACAAACAGGAACCTCGCAACCAACGCAATAAAGGGGTTGTCAATCCCTTCATGGTCACTTACGAAAGTGAGATCTGATAAAGATAATAAGATAAATATTTTTGGTATTTTTATTGTATAGATTGGAAAATAAAGATTGCAAAATAAACAACGATAGAAATAGCAAGTAGATAGGAAAATAATATGATGGAAGATAGACCCGGGGGCCATAGGTTTCACTAGTGGCTTCTCTCAAGATAGAAAATTCTATGGTGGGTGAAAAAAATTACTGTCGAGCAATTGATAGAAAAGCGCATAGTTATGAGAATATCTAGGCATGATCATGTATATAGGCATCACGTCCGCGACAAGTAGACCGAAACGATTCTGCATCTACTACTATTACTCCACACATCGACCGCTATCCAGCATGCATCTAGAGTATTAAGTTCATAAGAACAGAGTAATGCATTAGGCAAGATGACATGATGTAGAGGGATAAACTCAAGCAATATGATATAAACCCCATCTTTTTATCCTCGATGGCAACAATACAATACGTGCCTTGATGCCCCTGCTGTCACTGGGAAAGGACACCGCAAGATTGAACCCAAAGCTAAGAACTTCTCCCATTGCAAGAAAGATTAATCTAGTAGGCCAAACCAAACTGATAATTCGAAGAGACTTGCAAAGATATTAAATCATGCATAAAAGAATTCAGAGAAGAATCAAATATTGTTCATAGATAATCTTGATCATAAACCCACAATTCATCGGATCTCGGCAAACACACCGCAAAAAGAATTACATCGAATATATCTCCAAGAGAATCGAGGAGAACTTTGTATTGAGATCCAAAGAGAGAGAAGAAGCCATCTAGCTAATAACTATGGACCCAAAGGTCCATGGTAAACTACTCACACATCATCGGAGAGGCTACTGTGTTGATGTAGAAGTCCTCCGTGATCGATTCCCCCTCCGGCGGAGCGCCGGAAAAGGCCCCAAGATGGGATCTCATGGGTACAGAACGTTGCAGTGGTGGAAATAGGGTTTCATGGTGCTCTCGGATGTTTCCGGGGTATATGAGTATATATAGGTGAAAGAAGTAGGTCAGCGGAGCCACGAGGGGCCAACGAGGGTGGGGGGCGTGCCTACCCCCTAGGCGCGCCCTCCTGCCTCGTGTCTGCCTCGTTGCTTCCTTGAGATCCACTCAAAGTCTCCTGGATTGCGTTTGTTCCAAAAATAACTCTCCCGAAGGTTTCATTCCGTTGGGATTCCGTTTGATATTCCTTTTCTACGGAACACTGAAATAGGCAAAAAAACAATTTGCATTGGGCCTTTGGTTAGTAGGTTAGTCCCAAAAATAATATAAAAAGGTATATTAAAGCCCATTAAACATCCAAAACAGATAATATAATAGCATGGAACAATAAAAAATATAGATACATTGGAGACGTATCAATATCCACCCAGACAACGCGCGACAACGGGGTTGGGGCAGAGCAGAGGCGAGGAAGGCCACTGAGGGGCTGGGAGAGCATAGATCCAAGGCCGTCGGCAACGAGGTAGGCAGGCGGAGGTAGGGAGGTGGACCGATCGCGGCGTCGCCCGTCTTGTTGGCAGTGAGGGGATTTTCAAAATCCATCTCCAACAAGAATCGTTTCTCTTTGGTTTTGCCAAGTTCAAACCTTCTAATGGAATTGTTGAAGATCTTGGTGACCTTTCCAAACTCATGTTTTTGAATTTATCATATTGCAATAGTCTTAGTTAGAAAGCTCCCAGAATCACTTTAGCTCCCATAGTTTACCCATCTGGATTTTGAAGGAAATATGCCCTAGAGGCAATAATAAAGTAGTTATTTATATTTCCTTATATCATGATAGATGTTTATTATTCATGCTAGAATTGTATTAACCGGAAACTTGATACATGTGTGAATACATAGACAAAACAAAGTGTCCCTAGTATGCCTATACTTGACTAGCTCGTTAATCAAAGATGGTTAAGTTTCCCGACCATAGACATGTGTTGTCATTTGATGAACGGGATCACATCATTAGGAGAATGATGTCATAGACAAGACCCATCCGTTAGCTTAGCATAATGATCATTAAGTTTTATTGCTTTTGCTTTCTTCATGACTGATACATATTCCTTTGACTATGAGATTATGCAACTCGCGGATACCAGAGGAACACCTTGTGTGCTATCAAACGTCACAACATAACTGGGTGATTATAAAGATGCTCTATAGGTGTCTCCAAAGGTGTTTGTTGGGTTGGCACAAATCGAGATTAGGATTTGTCACTCCGAGTATCGGAGAGGTATCTCCGGGCCTTCTCAGTAATACACATCATGATAAGCCTTGCAAGCAATGTTACAAATGATTTAGTTGTGGGATGAGGTATTATGGAACGAGTAAAGAGACTTGCCAGTAACGAGATTGAACTAGCTATAAAGATACCGACGATCGAATCTCGGGCAAGTAACATACCAATGACAAAGGGAATAACATATGTTGTCATTGCGATTTGACCGATAAAGATCTTCGTAGAATATGTAGGAACTAATATGAGCATCCAGGTTCCGCTATTGGTTATTGACCGGAGATGTGTCTCGGTCATCTCTACATAGTTCTCGAACCCATAGGGTCCGCACGCTTAACGTTCGATGACGATTTGTATTATGAGTTATGTGTTTTAGTGACCGAGGATTGTTCGAAGTCCCGGATGAGATCACGGACATGATGAGGAGTCTCTAAATGGTCGATAGGTAAAGATTGATATATTAGACGATAGTATTCGGACACCGGAATGGTTCAGGAATGTTTCGGGTATTTTTCGGAGTATCGAGAGGTTAGCGGAACCCCCCGGGGAAGTAATGGGCCTACATGGGCCATAGGGGAGAGAGATGGGAGCCCGCAAGGGGTGGCGTGTGCCCCCCCATGGGAGTCCGAATTGGACAAGGGGGAGGGGGTGTAGCCTCCTTTCCTTCTCCATCTCCCTCTCCCTCTCCCTCTCCTTGCCTTTTCCCCCTCCAAAAAGGAAAGGGGGCCGACTAGGACTAGGAGTCCTAGTCGGTTTACCCCCCATGGCGCGCCCCTGTGGCCGGCCTCCTCCCTCTCCTCCATTATATACGGGGGCAGGGGGCACCCCAAAGAAAAACAATTGTTTCCTAGCCGTGTGTGGTGCCCCCCTCCATAGTTTAGTCCTCCGGTCATATTATCATAGTGCTTAAGGCGAAGCCCTGTACGGATCCCATCACCATCACCGTCACCACACCGTCGTGCTGATGAAACTCTCCCTCGACACTTTGCTGGATCAAGAGTTCAAGGGACGTCATCGAGCTAAACGTGTGCTGAACTCGGAGGTGACGTACGTTCGGTACTTGATCGGTTGGATCATGAAGACGTTCGACTACATCAACCGTGTTAACCTAACGCTTCCGCTTTTGGTCTAGGAGGGTATGTGGACACACTCTCCCCCTCTCGTTGCTATGCATCTCCTAGATAGATCTTGCATGTTCATAGAATTTTTTTTTAAATTGCATGCTACGTTCCCAACAGTGGCATCCGAGCCAGGTCTATGTGTAGATGATATGCACGAGTTGAACACAAAGAGTTGTGGGCTATCATAGTCATACTACTTACTACCAACATCTTATTGTGATTCGGCAGTATTGTTGGATGAAGCGGCCCAGACTAACCTTACATGACCACGTTCATGAGACCGGTTCCACCAACAGACATGCAGCTTGTTTTGCATAAAGGTGGCTGGCGGGTGTCTGTTTCTCAAAATTGTTGAATCGAATTTGACTACGGCCGGTGAGGAAGTCCTGGATTCACTATGAAAAAATACACTTCCGTGATGATACGTGTTTGTCACAGTAGGTCACGTTTTCTGTCGTGCATGTACATCCATGATAAATTTATGACAGAATTAAGATAGTCATACCTGTGCTGTTGTAGAAGTGTTCCATGACATTACCAAAATTATCATCACGGAAGTGTCCACTTCCATGACGATAAATCGCGCGTCACAGAAGTGCTTTTGTCAAGGGTGACCGACACATGGCATCCACCGTAACGGGACGCCGTTAAGCTATTGGGTCCGGTTTTGGATCCGATAACCCGTTAACAACCCTGACCAGTGGGGATTTTCCATGTGTAAAATCATCATTGGCTGGAGGAAACACGTGTCGGCTCACCGTTGGGACAGATGTCATCCTCTCATTGGACCCAAAGCGCCTATGATACGTCGAAACGTGGCACGGCCCAACAGAGGCCCATTCCTGCGAAAAGGCTGGCCGGTTTAACTTGGTCAAAAGGTGGCGGCCCGGCCCACGGCAAGCCTGTTAACGGCATGTTCGCATATAGCCCATTTACAGCCCGCTAACCCAGGGCCCGTTTACGGCCTACCCGAATTAGGCCCAGTAGCGTCATCTAGGCCGTCCAATATAATTCCAGCCCGTTTTAACTTACAACCCATGTATGACCCATGACGTCTTTCGGCCCATATGAGGCCCTTAGCAACCCTCGGCCCATTAACTACACGTCGTGAAACTGGCGAGTAATGAACAGTGTATCACTTTATACCCATTAACGGCCCATTATTCCGTTGGGCCGTTTCCAGCCCATGTTATCTTTCGGCCTTCTCAGGGCCCATTTATTCTTGGGCTTATTTCCAGTATCCGTTTACTTACGGCCCGTTACTGTCATTTTCTGCTTGTGGGCCAAATTCAGCCTGTGGTTACAGTCGGCCCGTTTGTGGCCCGTTAATACGTTGGGCCGTTTCATAGCGTCATCAAATACGGCCGATTAACGACGACCCGTTATGGTCGGCCCATGAACAGACGATTTCTACTCTAGCCCATTTCCGACCATAATGTGGTCTACTGTTGGCCCATGTTTGGCCAACCAATCATACGGCCTGGAGAAGGCCCATTGATGATATGACCCGTAGAAGGCCCATTGTGTCTACGACCCATATAAGGCCCATTGTTTCTACGCCCCGTAGAAGGCCCATTATTTCTACAGCCCATAGGAGCCCCATGTTAACTACAGTAAATATGTAGCCCATGGTTATTGTGGCCTAGTTTTTAAAAATAGGTTATTGCGGCCACTAGCAAGCCACGGAAAAAGAACTGCACTGACTACAAGAAAACAAATAAACAAGACAATAAGGAAATAAATTAGCAAGCAACTTACGCTAGGCTATCACGGCTATTACACATATTACATCCACTCGGCATCAAAGTTCGCCACCAGTGCAAATATAGGGAACAAAGAAGCATATAAACGCCGTAGCAAAACAAGTCCAGAACTGAAACCACTTCAGAAGAGCTCAAGAAACAATATCCTGGGTACCCATAATGCTGGCAAGATGCTTAGCAAGCTTATTAACTTTCTCTTGTTTGGCGCTTAAATCCTCCAGCACTTGTTGTTGCACCAGAAAGTATGCATCTGAATTCTGCAGGGACTTCCTCAGTCCTTCGGCTTCCTGTCGCATAACATCTGATCGATGTCTTTCAACTTGAAGTTGAGACTCAAGAAGCCAAACTGATTCAGGCAGCGAGTTCGAAGAGCTGGTGCCAGCAGTAGTAGCCAGTAACTCAAACACTACATCAAGACAGGACTTTGGGGTTGTCTCAGTGTCTTCAATATAGTTTTTATCAGCTTTCTTGGAGACCAACATGGATTTCTTACTATCTTGAACCTTATCTGCATTACTTCCTTTACCATTGCATAACGGGGTACTCTTCTCCAATATTTTATCCGCGTTCTAAAAGAGAAACAAACAAACACATCACATGTTTACAATGTAGTATATGAAACTCATTTTGGTAAACCAGTTCAGTAGTAAGGTGGACAGGATAACAACATGAAACAAACATATATCTATGTAGTATGGTCACTGTATGGTCTATATCATTCTAGTTTATGTTGCCAAATCAAGATAGATACAGTTCGAATCATATCTATTTAAGACAAAGCAGCATAGACAGAATATAAGTGTGGGAAACTACACAGCAATAACAACACTTGTAATGTGCATGGCATGAGAACATAACTGTTTATTCAATTGAAACTGAAATCAACATAGAGCAAGTTACAACAACAGACACGTTAAAGAAATAGGTTTAAAACATACCTGTTGCGCCATTGGAGTTTCAATTGCATCCTTCAAATCTGAAATTAGTTGGTATGAGTAAATACAGTGATGCAAGAGCAAAGTAGTATGAACCATAGCTACGGAACCTGACCTAAGAACAATTCTTCTGCTGCTCTAAGCATTGACTTGGGGTTCGGAGTGGTGGTCCTCGTGCTTTGGGCACTGCAGTTGCCTTACTAACTGCTCGTGTTTGGGTGCTCTGTGGTGGATACGGTGCTGTGTCAACGGGAACTGGGTTACTATCTGCTGGGGTTGGGGTTAGAAGGGGTGTAGTTGGTTCTCTGTCCAACTAGGTAGGGGTACAATCTGCGTGAGTCTGGGTTATGTGTGGTGGGGCCGGTTCTTGGGCATGTACAACTGTGGTTCTATCTCCATCGACAGGTAGCACGATCTTTTCTGAAGACCGTATTTTTACTCACACAGATACTGCCATCACCCCTCCAATTGAAATGGCTGATAAACAAGAAAAGTAATTGAATGTACAGACATTGTAAGATAGACAAGTGCAATGGATAGTAGGGAAGAAAACAAGGCATGAAATAATTCACATTTATGTGGTCTAACCAAACAGAATAGCAGGACATAATTTCACATATATGATGGCTAATTAAACAGGATAGCATGACACAATTTCACATGTATGATGGCTAACTAAACAGGATGACTATGTAAACAGGATGACATGATATAACTATACGATGTGTCTATTAAAGTGGTTGGCATGCCATAAATCACAAACATGCCGTCGATGGAAACATGATGGCATGATATAATTTACAGATAGAATGACATAATTCAAAATATGATGACTATGTAAACAGGATGAGATGATATAACTATGTTATGTCTTTAGAAAATGGGTTGGCATGCCATAATTCAGATACATGCTGTCTATGTAAACATCATGGCATGATATAATTCAAATATATGATCTATATACTAAGGAAGTGAGCAGCGGGCAATCGCATATATGATGTGTCTACTAATGAGATGGCATTCAATATCGTGTATATGATGTAAAAACTAAGCATTGCAATACAACATATGCATGATATGAGTAATATAACCCTGCCAAGTTTGAGCATACACCTCAAGGGGATAATAGGAATGGTCATCTGCCTCTGAGTCCTCCTCTGAAGAGCTATCTGTAACCAGCAAGATATCTGCTTCACCAGGTAGCATTGTCTGCTCTGAAGACCTTGTTTTCACTCCAGATTTCTCCATCACCAATTCGAATGGCAGATGCATAGGAAGAGCAGTTGAATATACAAACATTGTCGACAAAAGCAATGAGAAATACAAAAAAAGGATGACATGATATAATTCACATATATGACACTTGGCTAAACAACATGGCATTGCATAATTCACATATATAATGCCTTGCAACAAGATAGCATTGCATAATTCACATATATAATGTCTTGCAACAAGATGGCATTGCATAATTCACATATATGGTAATTAGACACTAAACAGGTGGCATTCACACAAAGCATGTCTAAACTAAGCAAATGACATAGCAATGCAAGATACCCTACGCACGATATGAGCAACATAACCCTGCCAAGTTAGAGCATGCACCTCGGGGGGGGGGGGGGTTGGGAATAGGACTGGTCATCTGTCTCTGAATCCTCCTCTAAGGAGCTATCTGTAACCAGCAAGACATGCGCTTCGTCAGATAGCATTGTCTGCTCTGAAGACCTTGTTTCCACTCCAGATTTTTCCATGACCGTGCCGAATGGCTGATGCACAGGAAAAGTAATTGAATGTACTAAAATTGTTGACAAATTTAACACGTAATAAAAAAACAATGTCATGATATAATTCACATATAAGATGACTGGCTAACCAGGGTGGCTTGCAAAATTCACATATATTATGCCTGGCTAAACAAGATGGCATTGCATGATTCACATATACGATAAAGAAACTAAACAGATGGCATTGACACAAAGCATGTATAAACTAAGCAGATGACATCTTTGATGTATACAGTAAGCAATGCAAGGCACCATATGCATGATATTACCAACATCAGCATGCCAAGTCAGAGCGAAGACCTCATGGGGTAAATAGGAGTGGTCTTCTTCTTCTGAATCCCCCTCAGAACAATTATCTTCCTCTTGATTACGATCCTAAATGGGTGGAGGAGGCGGCCTTTGCGCCCACCATGGAGCGACGTCTGCATGAAATTTTATTGCCACGCAAGGCTCGTCTCTTTTGCTCTACATGTTCAGTTCCATTGTGTACAATAACTGACATCCATAGGAATAAAACATAGTGAGATTATGTAAGGAGTGCATGCACAAATCCAGAGTGATGGTAGCAAATTGTGGATAGACCCAAAACCAATGATAGCAGGTAGATAATAGCTTTAGTTAAAAAATACAAATAATGGCTCCTTTAATGTTTGTTTTCACCCAACATGAAACTCATAGTAGACACCCGAGATTAACCAGATAGTAGACAGATAGTACTGATTACTGCCCCAATATGTACCCCACAACCATTTAAAAACTCAAGTTTCAGCATAAGTTTGGACCTGACTCGGAGTCTAATAGGTGAACACGATGATAAAGTAGCATGTCATCATATTAAGCGATGCATAACATAAGCAGACATGGAAGAGTGTGACCTCTCTTGCGGACCCGTGTAGTCCTCAAGGTCATCTGCTCAGTTGATGATGGTAATGCAGTTGTCGTGACTGCCAGCGGCGAGGAAGAAGATCTGAGGAGGCAAAATACAATCTGGAGAGCGGATCCCTGCTATGGTGAACCCTTCCATCGTTGGAGCAGCTGAGCTGGGGTGGAACATATCACCGCAGGAGCAGGACAAACCACACAAGGTTTTCTTTGACACATATCTGTAACAAAAGTAATTGTGTAAGGGCTTGTTTGAATTTGAGGATTCTAACAATGCAGGGATAGGAATAGACAGGAATAGGATAGGAATGCACGTGCAAAACAGAGAATTTAAAAACACAGGATTTCTGCCAATCTGGGTGTTTGGTTCACAAGAATTGGAAGAACACAGGATGCAAAGAAGCATGGTGAGATTAAGTCAAACCACCAGAAAATGTATGGTTATAATGCTATTATGCTACTATCTCTTAGCCTTGTACTTCATGAATAGGAATTTGAAAAGGAGGACAAGTGGAAATTAAAATTCCTATGGTTTTTCTTCCAAGGAGACACTAAAGGAACAAATCCTACAATTTTCCTTTGTTCCATTCCTTTGCACCAAATTCATGAAAAGCAGTACCATAGGAAACTTTCCAATTCCTAAGTTTTTCATTCACTTTTCCTTTCAAGCACTGGCGATTCTAGTAGCGAGGCTTGAGCAAGGAAAAGCCTACACTAAAAAAATGTTTTTGTGCTACTTATATTACTTTGGACCCAGGCCACTGCCCTACTAGCTCAGCTCCCAGGGCCATCGACAAATGCACAGCTCAAACGTGTAGAGATAAATAATGATGGTGTTCAAGAGAGTCCATCACGGATAGCTAAGTTGCCTGGTACCTCACTGCTTGTCATATAGTAGGATAAAATAATCGTATTTCCTGTTACTCCGTGTGCTCAGTGGACAATATATATAACATGTAGAGTAAAAAGAGATGCAACAAGTGTACAACCTCTTTGGTGAAGCCATGTCGATCTCAACGTGATTGGGTTGGCCGGTGAGGATGCTCCGGCTGACTTAGCTGTCCAAGGAGGGGAAGAATATCTTAGGCGTTTGGAGATGGAGCCCGAGGTACTGCTCCATTGTGATGGAGGGTTTCGTCGTTGAAGTAGCTCCCGTGAGTTGTACGACGCCGAGGCTGAAGCAGGACAAGAGAGACAACGTTAAGCTGAGTGGAATTCTAATAGCATCTCCAATAGATGACGTAAAATACATAACCAGAAAGTGCTAGATGTAAAATACATCAGCCGCTCATCTCTGAACTTAGCTGTCAAAACTGAACTTAACTGTCGAAACTGAATTTTGCTGTCGAAACTGAATTTTGCTATCGAAACTGAATTTTACTGTCGAAACTGAATTTTACTGTCGAAACTGAACACAGTAGAGGTGAGGCTAGACGTCATTCGACTGACTTTTTCATCTCTGGTCAGTCGATTTTGCAACCGTTGGATACGAAATCAAGGGCCTGCAGTTCATCTTCAACCTCCACCCCCCTGAGCTGCTAGCCACCACCGGCCAAATAGCCGCACCCCGCCGCCCGCGGCCGGCGGTGCGCCGCCCCGCCCGCCCCGAAAACACTCCCCACCACCGGTCCGCCGCTGCCCCAGCCATCCCTCTAGGCCCCCCGTGACGAGCTTTTTCTCCGGCGATCCCCACGCCACCGCCCCACCACCGTCGGCGACCACCGCCCCCACCCTGAACCCTAAGATAGATAGTGAGGTACCTCTCCGGCGACCCCCCCTCCCCGCTGCGGCTGGTTCTTCCTTAACTCCGACGAGCCCCCCACTCCTGAAAATTGACTGACCCAAAAGTTGATTCAGTCGACTGAAGTGTAGCTAAATTGGAGCAGCATCGCAAGCAATAGCAAGAACGAGAGCAGCAGCACGAGCACGAGCAAGAGCAAGAGCAAACAAGGCAGGGGACTAAGAGCAAGAGCAGAGCAGCAGCGCGAGTGAGAGCTAAAGCAGCATCAGCTCCTATTGATGTGGACGTCGTCGTCGAGGGAGCGACGCCGTGGAGGAAGTGGCCGGAGACGCCGCTGTGGATGGAGCCGCGCCGTGTCGGCTCGGGACTGAGCGTTGGCAGCACCATGAGATTGAATCAAGAAGAAAATGTGGCGATTAGTGTACAACCTCCTTGGTGGCGCCGATTAGGCCGCAACTTCATCTGAGGAAATGGTGATGATATTGCTCTTCCGGTGGTGCATGTGAAGACAGCGGTGTGGGAATGGAGGTGGTGCGAAAGACGAGGGGTGATAACCCACAAGTATAGGGGATTGCAACAGTTTTCAAGGGTAGAGTATTCAACCCAAATTTATTGATTCGACACAAGGGGAGCCAAAGAATACTCTCAAGTATTAGCAGCTGAGTTGTCAATTCAACCACACCTGGAAACTTAATATCTGCAACAAAGTATTTAGTAGCAAAGTAATATGATAGTAGTGGTAATGGTAGCAAAAGGTAACAGTAGTAAAAGTAATGTCTTTGGTATTTTGTAGTGATGATAGCAATAGCAACAGGAAAGTAAATAAGCGAAGAACAATATATGGAAAGCTCGTAGGCACTAGATCAGTGATGGAGAATTATGCCGGATGCGGTTCATCATGTAACAGTCATAACCTAGGGTGACATAGAACTAGCTCCAGTTCGTCAATGTAATGTAGGAATGTATTCCGAATATAGTCATACGTGCTTATGGAAAAGAACTTGCATGACATCTTTTGTCCTACCCTCCCGTGGCAGCGGGGTCCTTACGGAAACTAAGGGATATTAAGGCCTCCTTTTAATAGAGAACCGGAACAAAGCATTAACACATAGTGAATACATGAACTCCTCAAACTATGGTCATCACCGGTAAGTATCCCGATTATTTTCACTTCGGGGTTAACGGATCATAACACATAATAGGTGACTATAGACTTGCAAGATAGGATCAAGAACACTCATATATTGATGAAAACATAATAGGTTCTGATCTGAAATCATGGCACTCGGGCCCTAGTGACCAGATTAAGCATAACAAAGTCATAGCAACATCAATCTCAGAACATAGTGGATACTAGGGATCAAACCCTAACAAAACTAACTCGATTACATGATAGATCCCATCTAACCCATCACCGTCCAGCAAGCCTACGATGGAATTACTCACGCACAGCGGTGAGCATCATGAAATTGGTGATGGAGGATGGTTGATGATGATGATGGCGACGGATTCCCCTCTCCGGAGCCCCGAACGGACTCCAGATCAGCCCTCCCGAGAGGTTTTAGGGCTTGGCGGCGGCTCCCTATCATAAAATGCGATGATTTCTGTTCTCTGTTTTTTTCTCCCCGAAACTCAATATATGTAGGTGGAGTTGGAGTCGGAGAGGCAACAGGGGGCCCACGAGGTAGGGGGCGCGCCCTAGGGGGCAGGCGCGCCCCCCACCCTCGTGGAGAGACGGTGGGCCCCCTGGCCTTCATCTTTGGCAGGTATTTTTCTTATTTTTTGAAAAGTGGCTCCGTGATGTTTCAGGTCATTCCGAGAACGTTTGCTCCTGCACATAAATAACACCATGGTAATTCTGCTGAAAACATCGCCAGTTCGGTTTAGTTCCATTCAAATCATGCAAGTTAGAGTCCAAAACAAGGGCAAAAGTGTTTGGAAAAGTAGATACATTGGAGACGTATCAACTCCCCCAAGCTTAAACCTTTGCTTGTCCTCAAGCAATTCAGTTGACAAACTGAAAGTGATAAAGAATTTTTTTTACAAACTCTGTTTGCTCTTGTTGTTGTAAATATGTAAAGCCAACATTCAAGTTTTCAGCAAGGATTATAACTAACCACATTCACAATAATGCTCAGGTCTCAAGTTTACTCATATCAATGGCATAATCAACTAGCGAGCCATAATAATAAATCTCAGATGACAACATTTTCTTAAAACAATCATAATATGATATAACAAGATGGTATCTCGCTAGCCCTTTCTGAGACCGCAAAACATAAATGCAAAGCACCTTTAAAGACCAAGGACTGACTAGACATTGTAATTCATGGTAGAAGAGATCAAGTCAAGTCATACTCAATGTAAACTAACAGTAATGAATGTAAATGACAGCGGTGCTCTCCAACTAGTGCTTTTTAATAAGAGGATGATGACTCCGCATAAAAGTAAATAGATAGGCCCTTCGCAGAGGGAAGCAGGGATTTGTAGAGGTGCTAGAGCTCGGTTTTGAAACAGAGGTGAATAATATTTTGAGCGGTATACTTTGATTGTCAACATAACAACCAAGAGATGGCAATATCTTCCATGCTACACACATTATAGGCGGTTCCCAAACAGAATGGTAAAGTTTATACTCCCCCTTCCACCAACAAGCATCAATCCATGGCTTGCTCGAAATGACGAGTGCCTCCAACTAAGAAGAGTCCCAGGGGGAGTTTTGTTTGCAATTATTTTGATTTAGTTTGCATAAAGCATGGGACTGGGCATCCCGGTGACCAGCCATTTATCTCGTGAGTGAGGAGCGGAGTCCACTCCTCTTGAGAATAACCCACCTAACATGGAAGATACAGACATCCCTAGTTGATATATGAGCTATTAGAGCATACAAAACATGATATTTATTTGAAGGTTTAGAGTTTGGCACATACAAATTTACTTGGAATGGCAGGTAGATACCGTATATAGGTAGGTATAGTGGACTCATGTGGAATAACTTTGGGGTTTAAGGAGTTTGGATGCACAAGCAGTATTCCCGCTTAGTACAATTGAAGGCTAGCAAAAGACTGGGAAGCGACTAGCTAGAGAGCGACAACAGTCATGAACATGCATTAAAATTAATCAACACCGAATGCAAGCATGAGTAGGATATAATCCACCATGAACATAAATATCGTGAAGGCTATGTTGATTTTGTTTCAACTACATGCGTGAACATGCGCCAAGTCAAGTCACTTAAATCATTCAGAGGCGGATACCACCCTATCATACCACATCATAACTATCTCAATAGCATGTTGGCACGCACGGTAAACCATTATAACTCATAGCTAATCAAGCATGGCATAAGAAACTATGATCTCTAGTTGTCATTGCAAACATGTTTATTCATAATAGGCTGAATCAGGAACGATGAACTAATCATATTTACAAAAACAAAAGAGGTCGAGTTCATACCAGCTTTTCTCATCTCAGCCAGTCCATCATATATCATCATAATTTCCTTTCACTTGCAGGATCGAATGATGTGAATAATAATAATAGTGCACGTGCATTGGACTAAGCTGGAATCTGCAAGCATTCAATAAACAGGAGAAGACAAGGCAATGTGGGCTCTTTTGTCAGATCGACAATAATGCATATAAGAGCCACTTCAACAATTTAATTATGGTCTTCTCCTATCGACCCCCAAAGAAAAGAAAAGAAATAAAACTATTTACATGGGAAAGCTCCCAACAAGCAAAAGAAGAACATGAAATATTTTTGGGTTTTCTTTTTAGTTACTACTACAAGCATGGAAGGTAAATTAATTAAAAGCTACAACTAATTTTTTTGGTTTTTCTTAAGGTTTATTAAACACACAAGAAGAAAGCATAAAAGGGAAATTAAACTAACATGGATGATGCAATGAAAAAGTTAAACCATCGTTTCTGTATTATCTTCACAACACACCACATGATTAGTCTCGAGTTACATATGAACTATGTGTACTATATGAACTCGAACTCAATTTTTTGAATCCACTTTATGTTGATTTGAAATCATAGTACATTTCAAGCTCTAGCTAGATCTTCATAATCTAAACCATGTCTCATATGTATAATGTGTTTATCACATTATGTATGGTGCTCCGCCCCCTACGCCTACAAGTATTTAGATGTGAGTTGAAAACACCACACATTATCACAAATTCAAATAAAATGTGAGAATGTTCGATATATAGTATTGTTTAGATTGTTCGATATTTAGTTGTAAGCTGCAAACGCCACACATTATCACAAATTCAAATAAAATGTGAGATTGTTCGATGTATAGTATGGTTTAGATTGTTCGACATTTAGTTGTGAGTTGCAAACGCCATGCATTATCACATTATGGTATAACATGTGCAAAACCACGACACGCGTATCACCTCTATATTCATGCATGCATATGTTTAAAAAACTATGATCTCCTATTCAAATATATGAATCCACTTTCATATAAAATTATGATCTTTGTTAGTCTCTTACACCCACACAATCCTCTAACCTTTGTAGCTACCACTAACTTTCTCCCGTGCATGCACACGCCCTCCTCGCCCTCCCCCTCCCTCAGCATTCTATCCATCGCGCACATTCATTTTTTTTCTTTAGGTCATTCTCCCACAGTCTCCACAACTCCTTTCCGACACATACCGATCGATAAACCTCTCCAGCGATGTCTGCCTACAACATACACACACACCTTCAATCTCCTCCTTTATGTGTCCTTGCCTTGTGTCTCTCATATGGTCCCACACACGTGTAAACTCTCGCCCCTCTTCATCGATCTCACAACCACACACTCCTCCCCCTATCTAGCTAGTAGCTGGGCCTCTCGCACCACCTCCTAGCTCCATTGTCTCTGTCTATCCATCTCGCTGGGCCTTATTTGCCTCTAACAAATGGATGTACACCGACCGGTCTCCCGCTATACATATAGCTAGCTAGGTCCTTGTAACTCATTATTCCCCACGCATCGATTGATCTACCTCATTAGTTATGTCTCTCCCTTCCTCTGACAAACAACAATTGATCTACCGATCTAGTTAGGTTTGTTTACCAAACACATGGCCCCCCTTCATCATCCATGGATGCGTCCCGACAGATCTATCACGCACAGGCACACACAGAAACATATCCCCGCTCTTATTGATAATATTGCAATTCCACCCTCAGTTTGTCTAGTAGGCCTCTCCCACCATCTTCGAGAAGCAACTCCATCACCCATCCAGCACTCTACCCCTCTCCCTCCCTCTCTCTCTCTCCTCTCTCTTTCTGTCCCATCCAATTTCCCGTCCTTCAGTTATGTATGGATGTCGACCGATCTCACTCAAGACATAGCTGGGTCTCTCCTTCTCAACACATACACGAGTCATTCTACCTCTATAGTTAGGCCTCTGCCTACCCCTCCCCCAACCCCTCCCACACACACACACCAATACATCGAGCACTCTAGTCATGTATCCCTACCACACACAAACTTGACCTGTGCCCTCTGACGTTCTGGTAGGTCAGTCGCCCTATATCTTTGACTTGCACACACACACACACACACACACACACAATTTTGATGGCTCTCTTCATCGATCTCGCACCCACCCACTTGATCCTCTCTTCGACTCTATCGATATCTATGACCCCTCCCTATCTTCTCGTGGATCGCCCGGCCCTCTATATATGATATGGATAGGCCTCCATTTCACACACATTGCATGCAAAATTTTGCTTGAGATGTCATCGACACATATTCCCACAAATACATTCATGAAATCAACCTCCCCCCAAAACAAAAAACACTCACGAACGCACAAGCCATTTGTCTAGGTATCTCTCACACACACCCACGTAGGTGGGGGACGTGCACGAAGAGAAGAGGTGCACGCATGACACACATACTCCCGTCTCTTTCCCAACCACACCCGCGCGGGTACACGGTGGAGCTCATTTCTGTACGAAAAGGCAGCCCACGTGGTAATTTGACACGTGTAGTAGTTGTCCACTAGATGGAGGGAGGATTGTCTACCATGGGTGAACAAACAAATTGCGACTTGACGCGTTATATTAAAAAAGAGGCAAACCACGTGGGGCCTACCTTAGAGGCAAGGCTCTATACACACTGGAGTACTTTTGATGTGTCCCGTCAACTCGCAGAACGAGGAAAAGCTTGCTTAGTACGCCGTCTCCCCCGCCCACGGGCGCGGTGGCTCGCAGGATGAGGTGAAGCTTGCTTACTAGTAGTAGTACTGTACGCCTTACGCCCGCTCCCTCGCCCACGTGCGCACTGGCTCGCAGGACGAGGAGAAAACTTTACTACTCCCTCCGTTTACTCATCGTCCCTACTACCTTGGTTAGAGAGATTATCATATTGTTTGGAATATAGATGTCCTTTAGTAGATTTCAATATGAACTACTAGTACATACTCCAAACACTAATGTATATAGACGTATTTTAGAGTGTAGATTCATTCATTTTGCTCTGTATGTAGTTCATATTGAGGCCCTGTTTGGTTCATAAGTCCTAGGACTTTTTCTAGTCCCAACTAAAATGTCCCTACTCCTTAAAAAGTCCCTACCTATTTGTTTTCAGGGACTAATAAAAAGTCCCTAGTCCCTCCCTAGAGGTTATTGAATGACCATGTTACCCCCAGTATACAGAAAAATAACAACCAAACAACACCATGGGGCGGCGGGGTAATGGGTGCAGGGAGGGGCATTGTTGGAAAAGTCCCAAAAAAGACTCTCCTTGAGAGTCTTCTTCATTAAGTCCCAAAAAGCAAGTTTTAGTACCTAGTAGTCCCTCCTGTTTGGTTAAAAAGTCTCTAAGAGGGACTTTTTTCTAGTCCCTACACTAAGAAGTCCCTAGAAACAAACACCCCCTGCATAAAGTTGAGACACTTATTTTGGAACGGAGGGAGTACATATTTGCTATGATCTGTCAATCATTGAGATGCAATAGCATGCATGTTAGTCTCCTTTGTATTTGATGAAATGCTGCAACGGGCAACCTTGGACACAAGATACATGTAACAGAAGCTGGAAGCTTCATAGCATTGTACTATCTCACTGATAAATTATAGTACATACTATACTAGTACTTCCTCCATTCCTAAATATAAGTCTTTGTAGAGACTTCACCATGAACCACATACGGATGTATATAGATGCATTTTAAGTGTATATTCATTCATTGTGTTCCGTATGTAGTCCATCTAATGGAATATCTACGAAGACTTATATATTTAGGAACAGAGGGAGTACTATGTAAAGAGTTAGGTGTCGCACGGTGTCCAGAAAATATGGTGATAATGTGAGGTGGGCCATGTAATCACTGAGCCTGCGTGTTTTCACTGCTCTTGCACTCCTCCGCCGTAAGAATGGAGAAAATTGTAATCTAGTAGTACCTCATTTCACCGAAAGCGTGGGACATCCAGCAGTCCTACCACCTCAGTAATAATGACCAATGAGCCATCAAATCACATAGACCCAGCAGTAAGTTGGACGGACGAAGCAACCATCACTCTTGAATCCGCTTCTCCCTTCAACACAGACGCAAGTGAGAGGTCGCGTCCGCTCTGCCAGGGCATGAATGCGGCATCGATTCTGTGGAGCAGCACTGACCGTTTCGGGCGGGAAGCGCGCCCGGGCGATGGAGGGGCTTTGGGTGGGCCAGGCCGGTTAGGAGCGGGCGTGGCAGCTGTCCGTCTGTCCCTACCGGACGCCCGGAAATGAGAGGATGCACCGACTCTCGCGGCTAAAATCGTACACTACACACCATGTCTCTGTAGGAGTAGGTCGATTTGTCGCTCTCTCTAACACACACATGCTGTTAAACACACACACACACACACACACACACACGCACACACGCACACACAGGTTCATAGAATAGGAAAATCGTGCGAGTGCGAAGCCACAGGAAGTGAGATACAAATGGAGTACGTACAAGAAGCGAAGAGGTGAAGAATATTCCATCAAACCTGGACTAAGGAGTAGTACTCCCTCCGTCTAGGTGTTAAGTCATCTTACGGAAATCAGATATTCCCAAAATGTTTAGGCGTCGTCCATTAACTTTGCATCTCAATCCCCTCCTGGCCTTGTTGCTAGCGAGCGTTGTTACTTAGGGAGCGTTTGGATCCTTAGAAAGAACAGCTTATAGCATAGCCGGGCAAGGTTAGGCGTTTGGAACTGTTAAAATATGTTAGCTTTTGTGGGCCAGCTAGCTTGGGTGGGCTAGAAAAACCTTGCTAGCTCAGGAGAGCCAGATCGGCTTGCTTCCGACGGCAAACTTCATGTAGTAGTAACATAGACTAGTAACATATGCATGTTGCTAGTCCAAGTTACTCACCACTATGACCAGCCTAAGCAATGTAACCAAACGCTCCTTACTCTTCCTTGTTATCTCCCCCAGAAACCCAATGCATGGAGCACAACTACGCGTTGACCAGTCAAGAAATCAAAGTCGGCTTGCATGCGAGTTAATACGTGGCCCTGCATGGTAGCTAAAACGACATCTCTTAGTTGTTTGGATTAATTGTTGCGTTTAGAGACAGAAATCAGGGCTTTGATTGGAGGAATGACCGGTCAAGTTTCTCCTTCTCCTCCAATCTGCTTGCACCTTGGTCCCGCTGCACCTTCTAACGTGACTTATTACACCTAGACGGAGGGAGTTGTACGAGATATAGTGGCACATTGACTTAGGTCGAATACAAGTGCCCAAAATGGTGTGCATGCTATAATAAGGATTCACTTAAAATAGTACGCGAGCGAACAGAGGGATCAATTGGACAGTGTTCCCGAGCAGTAGCGAGATGTGTGAGGTAAGATACACCGCTTGTCATGGAATTGTCACGTCAGATGTCCTAGCGGAAGGACTTAGTCATGAGGCGAATGCATCTATGTGGTAGCTTGAGAGGGGTTGAGCGGAATCGAGAAACGCAACACAAGACGAGGATTTAGACAGCTTCGGGCCCCGGGAAACATCATCCGGTAACAACCCTACATGTTGTTTGAGGCTAGATCTCATTATCTTCACGAGGGAGTCGCCGTAAACCGGCTCTCCTCTAATTGTGTCTAGCCCTAGAGATTGTTGTTTTCTTGTCCCTCTTTGGGGAGCCCTACCCCTCCTTATATAAGTTAAAGGGGCGGGTTACATGTAGAGTCCATCTCGGACTAAGACTTAAACTATTTTGACTTCCCTTCCTGGGCTTTTTAACGTCTTCCGGTTTAACATTGTCTGCCGGGTTAACATTGTCTGCCGGTTTATCATTGTCTGCCGGTTTAACATTGTCTGTCGGGTTATGATTGACTTAACACCTGCCGGTGCTACCATCTGTCTTAACTCTGCCAGTTTAACACTCACCGGTTTACCGTCTTTCTTAGCCATCTGTCTTAACTGTCTGGCGGTTTACCACCAGCCGGTTTACCGTCTGTCTTAGCCATCTGTCTTGACTCTCTGTCTTAACTCTCCGCCGGTTTACCATCCGCCGATTTACCAAGTCCCAACCGGTTTACAACTCCAGCCAGGTCATAACACGGGGTATATCCCCGACATTAGCCCCCAGTTTAATTTGGATTTATCCTTGTTAAACTAATCCTGAGCATCTCTAAATCCTTGTCATTTCCTTATAGAAAATCTGGTTCAATAGGCCAGCTTCATAATCAATTTGCTGACATTGGTTTGTCACAGAGAAATATTGTGAAGAATAACTTCTTTGACTCTGCTCCTAATGACTTAACAAAAATATTGGTCCTTGAAATCCTCATTTGATCTTCACCGGTTTAAGAATGTAAAACTTGCCGGTTTAAGACTTAAACTTGCCGGTTTACAAATATTGATGGCACCGGGTCATAATTGTAGTTAACATCCAGCTTGAAAATATACCTCTTATATGCCCATCACTTGTAGCCCCTAAGTCTTAAGAAGGTAGCATGGCAACAGCTTAAGACTTGCTTCAAATACGACTGTCACAAGCTTGAAGAAATCCCGGTTGTTCATCTCAATCACCAGTCAGAACTGAGTATTCCATATATGTAGCCCCCAAGTGCCGGGTTGTCATGCTTGCAGCAACCTGGGACTTGAAATTGCCTTCTGCTTATAAAAACTTCAACCAGTGTAGCCCCCAAGGGTCGGGTCATTATGCAATAATGAGCAGGGACTTTATAGATATGATCATGTAGACTTGAACAACAACGTGTAGCCCCCAAGGGCCGGCTCAGTAAGATAATATTGAGCTGGGACTTTATGTATACCTCATTGAGAATAACATTATACGATGTAACCCATATCATGGGGCTTGAACCCACGTCCACAAGGTTGAGAGCTTTGTGCTTTACCAACTGAGCCGTGGATCCTTCAATAATAGATGAAAATTTATGTACCTTGAATTGTTGACATGAGCAATTGGTAGCCCCCAAGGGCCGGCTCATTACGGTGTGATGAGTCGGATCTTCAATAAGTGAGCAAATAATGACTTTGCATTAACCCCCAAGTATCATGGTGCATGCTTGCAGCGACATGAGACTTGTGTATTTTATGTAATCCCAACTTGAATAATGTAGCCCCCAAGTGCCGGGTCGTAAGCCTGCAGCGACTCGGACTATTCCTTCCATTATATAATAAACCATATCCATTGATAAAATAAGACGAGGATTGCGCTAAAGCGACTTTGAAAACCTCATTCATAATATTGGTTATTGATAACCATAATAATAAAAAATCCAGCCATGTTGGCTATTAAAGATTTGGATAAGTATAACCTGGTTTGAAAACCGATTCCTTCCATATAAGCCGGTACATCCATTCACATATGATACATGCTATGATGATGTAATGATGATGTATGATGTAATATATGATGATGTATATGTATGATCAAGAGGGTTTAAGCTATGGTTCGGATACGACCAGAGCCCCCATGTAGTCATAATTACGGCATTGCGCCGATCAAGAGGTGTAGCTATGGTTCGAATACGACCAAGCCCCCAAGTGATTTCCCTGGTGCCCTTATGCTGATCAAGAGGTGTAACTATGGTTCGAACCCATAGCCCCCAAGTGATTTCCCTAATGACCTTATGCCTATCAAGAGGTGTAGCTATGGTTCGGATACGACCAAGCCCCCAAGTGATTTCCCTGGCGCCCTTATGCTGATCAAGAGGGTATAAGCTATGGTTCAGATACGACCAGAGCCCCCAAGTGATTTCCCTGGTGGCTTTAAGCCTATCAAGAGGTGTGACTATGGTTCAAGCATAGCCCCCAAGTGATATAGTGAGCTGTGCTCAAGGGATACCCATGTTTGAGCTGTGCTGTGCAGCAGACTCTCTTTAGCCCCTTATGATAATATTGGCTTGATAGCCGGATTACCGAAATAATCAGAGTTGTGCTCTTATGATAATATTGGCTTGATAGCCGAATCAAGAGGTGTAGCTATGGTTCGAATACGACCAAGCCCCCAAATGATACTGTGAGTTGTGCTCAAGGGATACCCATGTTTGAGTTGTGTTGTGCAACAAACTCTCTTTGGTCTCCTTAACTTTTTCTGAGAACTCGAACTTGCGAGAGATTATTCTTTTGAACCGGAAATTCTTGACCGGCTACTGAGAGCTTCAAAGTTTTTCGGGAGATAGCTTTCCCTTGAGCCGGATTATAATCCGGAATCCTTCTTGTTAAGCCAAAAATTAACGGCCTTTTAAATTCGCACCAATATGGCGGTTTAGGGTCCTGCATTAGATAACCTTGCAAGCCGGAGTAATTGCTCTTTTTAAAGAAAGCAATATATAATATAAAAATATACTGGATGGATTTCACATGATATGTTAGGCCAAAAAATATCCACCGCGGAATTGACCATCACCACGATGAAGGTGAAATTCATCACGACCGAGTCGGCCGCGGGAACAGACAGACGGGTCCGGCCACGGCGTTGTGAGCCGGTGCGGACGGGCGAGTCAATCATGTTGTGTTGATGTAGCGGGGGCGGCGGTTTGCGTATGTATCCATCCTGCAGCACGGCACGGACAAGTGCTAGTGCAAAAACGATGCTGGCGCGCGCCCCTTATGCAACACCTTTGCAATGAATAGTAGTCCTGCGAAAAAATATACACAAACCAGAATAATTGTTCTTTGATGAAAAGCAATTATATTTAATAAAATAAAATTGGATGGATATCACCTGATTTTTTATTGGCTGTGCAACTGGCGAGCAACATCATGCTTGTTTGTCTGCACGCATCAACCGCTATTATATAGTCTGATGCTTCACGTGGGGTGACCTTCCTCTTCTCCTTTCTTTTTCCTTGTCTTCAGGTGATGAAGAAACATCAGTAACTTTTGGTCTCCTCGTATAAGTAGTACTAGTAGCAATACATTTTGTAACACCAATTCTTTGCAGTATGCCTTCAGGTGCACCACCGCAGGAGCCTTTTGGCCAGTCAACGTACGTGCGGGGACGCATCCAAAAATAATCAGACGCGGCGAGCCGACAGTTAGAGCATCTCCAACAGCCGTGTTAAATTAGCGCCGCGCCGTAAATTAGGCCATTTTAATACGCGCGCAACGCGGCGGGTCGCTCCAGCGGGCGCGCAAAAACGACGCGCGCGCTATAACGGGTTGGGCGCGCGGTCGAAAACACTTAGCCGCGCGGTGTATTTCGGGCGCCCGCTGCAGCGCGCGGCACACTCCAGCGCTCGCGCCCGCACTTCCTCTCCCACTTCCACCCCCCGTCCGGCCGCGCCGCCGCCACCGCCCGTGCCCCCCGGCGACCGTTCAGGCTTCCCCGGCCTATCCCCGCGCGCCCGCGCTTTCGCCCCATCCCCTCCTAGTCCCGCCGGCGCTCGCGCGCCTCCGTCGTCCGAGGAACAGCGCCCGAGCGCTCGCTGCCGCGCCGCGCCCGCAAGGTGTTTGACAAAACGCCTATAAGGTATGTATTGCTCAAACTTCATGAATTTGATGCATGTTTTGAATTGTAGTTTTTATAGTATAGTATTGAACATTGTAGATGAGTTCGTCGTATGATTCTTCCGAAGAAGAATTTGATATGGAAGAGGAGGAGGATCTTGCAATGATCCTAGCTATGCATATAAAAAAACTGAAGCACGGTGGTTCGGTTATGGGTCGGCAGAAAATTTGGAGGGATAGGATCGTTGCCCACAACAGATTGATCAGGCATTATTTTGCGGAGAATCCCATATACTCCGAGTCGTATTTTCATCGCCGGTTTAGGATGAGCACCGAGTTGTTCAGGCGCATTGCAGAGAAACTAGCGAGCCATGACCGTTTTTTTCAGCAAAGGAGGAATGCCGCCGGAGAGCTCGGGCATAGCACCTTTCAGAAGGTGACAGCCGCTTTGCGTATGTTGGCATACGGTAATACCG
Organism: Triticum aestivum; assembly: GCF_018294505.1. Lineage (NCBI taxonomy): Eukaryota > Viridiplantae > Streptophyta > Magnoliopsida > Poales > Poaceae > Triticum > Triticum aestivum. Next base: position 508,173,132 of record NC_057794.1, read on the forward strand.
GCTGATCTTGTTGATGATCACTTGGCTATGGTGAGAGCCAAGCCATCATGTGTGTCAAGCGCTTTGCAGTGGGAATTGTGCAAGTGTTTGGCGAGGAGTATTTGAGATCTCCCAATGCTGAAGACATCGCAAGGCTATTGGCGATGAACAAAGCTTGCGGTTTTCCTGGCATGCTTGGCTCAATAGATTGCATGCATTGGAGTTGGAAAAATTGTCCAAAGGCATGGCATGGGCAATTCCACGGACAAAAAAAGGGTTTCACTATAATCCTTAAAGCGGTGGCCGATCAGGAGACTTGGATTTGGCATGCATTCTTTGGAATGCCTGGATCTTTGAATGACATCAATGTTGTCAACCGGTCACCACTGATGAATAAGATTGCAAACGGTGAGTTGCCATCGGTGCAGTTTGTAGCAAATGGCCGTACGTACAACTATGGCTATTATCTAGCGGATGGCATCTATCCAAAGTGGCAAACCTTCGTGAAGCCATTGAAAAAGCCGGAAGGTAAGAAAAATCTTGACTTCCACAATGCTCATGCGGCGGTTAGAAAAGATGTGGAGAGAGCATTTGGGATTTTGCAAGCCCAATTTGCTATTGTGAGAGGACCGGCTAGATTTTGGGATCAAAAAATGCTTTGATACATCATGCACGCTTGTGTGATCATGCACAACATGATCATCGAGAATGAGCGTGGCCAAGACTTAGACTACTCACAGTATGAGCTTTTGAGATATCCCGTGCGAGTGCGACGGAGGGCTGAAAGGGTAGCCCGTTTTATTGCCTCCTATCATGTCATTCGGCGTCCCACAACGCACAATGAACTTCAGAATGATTTGATTAAAGAGTGGTGGGCATGGCATGAACGACAAAGAGCATGATGATATCTGCATTCGACATTGTATTGTCATGAACTATTTGTTGTGTTTATTGCATTTATTGTACCGAACGATAAACTATTTGTTTGAGTTGTAATGATAACGAAATTGAACTATTTATTGTTGATTTATTTTGTTTGTTTGATTATTTTTGCTCATAATACATGTATATGTGGTTTGTGTGGCGCGCGCGCATTGTATTTTTGCGCTCTACTGAAGCGGCGCGCGCTGCATTATAGCGCGGCTGCTGGAGCCAGCGCAGGCGGGCGCACTAAACCAGCCGAAGCGCGCGCGGCAAATAGGTTTTTTGCGCGCGGCGCTTAGCGCGGCGGTTGGAGATGCTCTTAGACAGGGCAAGCTATCAGAGACCAGGGCAGTGGGGACAGCGGGTCGACCCTGCAGCGGCTCGGTGCTCGACGGTGAGGGTGGCTCAAAACAAACCACGCTACAGCGAATGCCTCGACAGCGAAGGAAAACGCCGGTGAGAGATCACATCGGCGGTTTGAACCTTGAAGTATGTCTGTAATGGAGCCTGGAAACAGCGGCTCAAAGCGGAACGACAGCGGAGAAGCGGAGGGCCGGCTTAGCGACTCAGCAGAAGCCGCGACGGTTTATGGAGGTGTATTCCAGCGGCAACTACGGCGGCTCGGACAAGAGGCGCGGCCACAGAGGCGCGTGGTGGCGCGGCCGCAGAGGCGCGTGGTGGCGCGGCCGGTTTCGACGGAGACGGTCACGAGGCCGGGCGGCTTGAGGCGCTTACGGGGGCAGCGCGGGGCAAGGCGCGGAGCAGAGCAGAACCAAGCCCAGGCGGACCGGCGGGTTAAGGTGGCAAGTCAGAGGCGGCGGGCAGAGCCATAACAAAGGCAGAGACGGTTTGCCAGCGAGGCATCTCGGAGTGGCGGGTCACAATGGTGACTGAGGGCGAGCTTGCAGCGGCAGAAGCAGGGGCGTGACCCGGGGTGACGGAGAGTCACAGGTACGTGGCCGCAGAGGTGCACAAGAGCGATCGAACCTGGTACTGCTGTGACGGGGAGACGCGGGCTGAGCCGGTGCAAAGTGGAGAGGCTCGGCGCGTCAGGTGTGCAGGCGCTCGAGGCGGCGCATCTCTGAGGCGGTGAAGGCGAGGCACGACTCAAGGTACATCGAAGGGAGGTAGGTCGATGCAGCTCGGGCGTGGCAAGCCAGTGCAGGCCGCGAGTGGCCGGATCAAGCAGAACGACGGGCTTGCGATGAACTGTATGCGGCCCAGCGGTGTCCGGCGGTTTGTGATACCCGTGCCGGCTTGACCCGTAGTCAGAAATCAGCAGAGGTGACGCGATTGTCTTGGCAAGGCGTTTTGAAGCCGCAGAGGCGACGCGGACCAGCGAGCGGTTCCGAGGTGACGACGACGGCCGACAGCTTGAGGAGGAGGCGGCAAGGCATCCCGCAGACGCTGGCGGGATCACCCGAGACCGCAACAAAAGACGAGCCGACTTGCAGGCGAGGCCGTGGCACGACGGAGACGGCGGCTCGGAGCAGAAATTTGATATCAAGACGCCGGGATGGGCGAGGCTGGAACATCGCCAACTGTCTGTCTTGATGATGATGATACTTTGACAGTCATTCTTGTCAGATAATAATCCTCTCCTTTCTTTTCTCAATGAAGTAGCGACCAGGACCAAAAGGGCACATGTCTTGCTAGCTAACCTTCATCCTTTCCATTCAAAGCACATGTACTTCATGATGGCACTTCCCTGGTGCGCTTGTGTTTTCCCTCGAACTCTGAACGTATCAAGGGCATGCTGACAGAACAAACTTGTTGATAGGGCTGCAGTGACGGCGCGTCCAGTTCTTCCGCCTCGCAGTGTTCGTGCCTGCGGTGGCCGGAGTCGGCGACTTCCATGCAGTGTAGGGTAGGTGGTACGACAAGGCTGAGGCTGCCACTAAAACAGCGTGTTCGCAGCTTGCGATAGAGCCGGATTGAAAATTCTGGCAGATATATACGCAGCAACAGCCAGTAGAGGCGAGTCACGGGATCGACTTAAGGCAGCGACTCTACGGCTGCGACTAATAGCAGGCGGAGGTCTGAAGCGGTCAGCGCCGGACCGGTGGCTTGTGGCAGCAAGGCCGCACCGGCGACCCGGACGAGGCCGGCGGAGGCGAAGCGATGAGGTGATGGCGGCCCAGGGCAACGCGACGGTAACGGCGGCTTGGCAGTGCGGCAGCATAGCGGCTTGACGGAGAAAGGCTCGAGCATGCCGAGCCGGCTGGAGCGACGGGCGGCTCGCGGAGGAGCAACGAGCTATATCAGGAGCGAGTCCGAGTGGTGGACCAACTTTGTACAGCAACATGGTTGGACTAGTCTCGTCCACTTGCTGACTCGGTTTTTTGGAAAAAAATTCCGTACGTACGGGCTGTAAATCTCCCCCCGTGCATACCCTGCATTAGATGACGCCACGTGGTCCACCTCGCCATCCGACGATTCACTGCTCAGATGCTTGGTTCGTTGTTTCTCGGCTCGGCAGCCCTTGCGTTCGGCTCCAAAACTTGCCATGTACGTACGATTCCGGCTCCCGTCAGCTACGCATGGATTGATTCCTAACATATGCATGAAGATTGCTAGCTTCTGCTTCCTCGATGCAGCCAGGGAAGTGGCCATTCGATCCTGAATTTCTCATGGCCGAGCAACCAGAATACTGTCATCTACGCGACGGGACTAACGGCCAGTTCGCCGGCTCAACGCTTACTGCAGCGGACGGAACGGTAAACATCTCGGCCGGGCGTCCGAAACGCGTCCTCTCCATCTCCATCCCATGATCAGTTCGGGCCGGAGCGACAGCCGTGGCCGACACGGGCCATTCTGCCGCAATCTGAAGCAGCACTACCGGGGAGAAGGTTGGGAGTGGCCATGGCGGAATCTGACAACGTCGCCTCCAAGGAAGACAAAGGTTTCTACAAGGAATTCAATGCTATTGAACATACTGCGCGCAGAAGGTTGAGTAGCCTCCCTGTTGCAAAGGTTTTCATGAGCTATATATTTTTCCCTGCAAAAATCGTCAACTATAAAGTTGTAGCTATTCAAAGGCAAAACTGTTATAAAGTATCAAATTTTTGGGATTTGCTGATTCATTTGCAATATAAGTATTTTCCAATTGCCTGTGCTCAAAAAGTTCTCAGATTTCGTAATAAAAAATTAGCCTGACTTCATATGAAGTTTAGACCTACACAAAAAGAGGTAGCATCTTTGCTACTGTTGAATAGCAAATCAGAGAAACCAGAGAAACAATAAAATAGTTAACCGCAGATTTATGGCGACATCAGATAACACATGCAGATTTTTGGCAAGAAGTCAGATAGATATTCCAAATTCCGTTGTTTACATGAATTGGTCCTCACAATCTCAGGGTACTCATTATACAAGCAGGAAGCTACATCAGTTTGGTTCATTTTGCCAAAACATGAGCTCCTTCAGTACAAGACATATTTATATGACGATAGCTACAGAAAAATTTCACGGTTTTACATATGATATCATCAGTAGTGATGCTAGCTAGTATGGGATCGGTCTTGCTCTGTGCTCTTCATCTTGTTGATCAGCGACAAGCAATCTGATGCTATTTCCATTTGCCCTTCTGGCTGCTTGTATAGATCCCAAGTGAACTTGGATTATCAAACCATAGCCCACACCCCGTGAATTAGACAAAACCATTATCGAACAAGAAGCAATCAGAAAAGATTGCATCATCTCCGGTTTCCTGTCAGTCTCCTTTTCTCCAATGCTGAATTGGTTCCCAATTTTTCTGCAAAAAATGAATTAGTAAGTTTGTTCGGTTAAGACAGTGAAGTATACAGATGTGCTATCCATGACATCGCAGCTTCACAAGTGACAAACGTGGAAGAAACTTTGTCCAGGGTGAGACAATATTAATCTTTGCGTTGCCACACATCATCAAGGTGGTTCTGCTCACACCAACGATTCCAAACAGCTACATACTAAACAGTGATTAATTAAATGTTATTGCTGACCACTTCCGCTAGAACGAAATAGATTGACATTTTTTTTCGCGGGGTGAAATAGATTGACATTAGAAACAAAAATCAATCAACATGAGACAAGGGGAGCAGCGGCGAGCAGAAGAGAAAGGGAATCGGAGACGTACCTGCGTCGTCTGGCTGCCGGCCGCACTCCCTCTATCAAGTGTAGGACGAGGGCGGGCGGGGGACGAAGCAGACGATGGTGGAAGCAAATGATCAGCCGGTGGCGTACGACGGAGACGACTGCGGCGGCGGCGGTGACTACGCCAAGGGATGCGGCGGCGGCGCCTAAATCTGACTCTAGTGCAAATGGGGTAAGGGATTGTGTGCCTAGTCCAGCCGAGCCGAAGTTTGAGAGGTTGCGGGCTTGTTTTGCAGGAGCCGAGAAGGGGTGCTCGAGCCGAGGAAGCCTGCGCACGGGAGCGGATCGTCGGATGGCGAGGTGGACCACGTGGCGTCATCTCACACAAGGTACGCAGGGAGAGCAGTTTACAGCCGGTATGCATAGAATTTTTTTCCGGTTTTTGCGTCAGACGTCATAATTGAAGATCAACCCGGACCTATTAACTGGTCACGTGTGGAGGTGCAACAGCAGAGTCGGATACGACGGATCACCGACGTGTGCGACGATTTCACGCGATCCTTCTTGATCTCAAGTGACGTGTGACGGCTCAAGACGTCTGCACTGTCCCGCGCCGGATTATCCGGTGCAACCCGTCCGTGCCAGCTCTTCTTCATCCACATCAATCTCGCGGGCTATGGCCGAGTCTTCCCTCCAATCGCGAAGGCTCATTTCCAATTGGTTGGTTCATCAAAAAAAATCCAATGCCTTCACGTGAGTACTAAACCGGCCACTAGTAGTGACTCTGATTTGACGTTTGGACGTAGCGCATAGTCACAGCAACGAGGTAGCAGCCTCGGGATTTGATTTGCATCACGCACACCGGCTCTCACAGTAGGAAGCGACAGTTGAATAGTGGCGTACTCTGAGACAGTCTCGGTCTCGCCGGATTGTAATGGCTGTTTGATGGAATTCAACCCCACTCAAATAGGTAGATCGACCGGCCACGTGTAATGATGCTCATAGAACCCTAGTTTCCTTTGATCTCCAAACTTCTCGACCCTGAAGGCCAATTCAAACTTTTTTAACCTTGATCAATGAACTCGGAGTTGATGTAGATCTTGACCGGCTCTTTCTTCACTAAAAAATTATGAACTTCTCGATCCCTAAGAAAAAGATCCCTCCAATAACTCAACACCACCGTGCGTAGGCCCCACGGTGGACGCCAACTGTCGTGAAATTGTCATGTCAGATGTCCTAGCGGAAGGACTTAGTCATGAGGCCAACGCATCTATGTGGTAGCTTGAGAGGGGTTGAGCGGAATCGACAAACACAACACAAGACGAGGATTTAGACAGATTCGGGCCCCGGGAAACATCATCCGGTAACAATCCTACATGTTGTTTGAGGCTAGATCTCATTATCATCACGAGGGAGTGGCCGTAAACCGACTCTCCTCTAATTGTGTCTAGCCCTAGAGATTGTTGTTTTCTTGTCCCTCTTTGGGGAGCCCTGCCCCTCCTTATATAAGTTAAAGGGGCGAGTTACATGTAGAGTCCATCTCGGACTAAGACTTAAACTATTTTGACTTCCCTTCCTGGGCTTCTTAACGTCTGCCGGTTTAACATTGTCTGCCGGTTTATCATTGTCTGCCGGTTTAACATTGTCTGCCGGGTTATGATTGACTTAACACCTGCCGGTGCTACCATCTGTCTTAACTCTGCCAGTTTAACACTCGTCGGTTTACCGTCTTTCTTAGCCATCTGTCTTAACTGTCTGCCGGTTTACCACCGGCCGGTTTACCGTCTGTCTTAGCCATCTGTCTTGACTCTCTGTCTTAACTCTCCGCCGGTTTACCATCCGCCGGTTTACCAAGTCCCAGCCGGTTTACAACTTCAGCCGGGTCATACCACGGGGTATATCCCCGACACCGTTGGCGCTTTTAATTTTTCTTATTAATTTGTTTGTTTCACCCTCTGACTGGTGGGACCCAACGTACTATGTGGAGAGAGGTAAGGTGACTAAGGCTGCATTATTTCTGCACCACTGTGGATAGTCTTACCACCAAAGCCACATGGCATGATTATGATTTAAATCCCAATGACTCCCACACAAAAAACACGGCATGCTTGTCACACGAATGCAGGAATGTATAAAAGGTTATTTTCCTCTCGTTGAACATAACGGGAGGGTTGTGTAGCTGGTTAGCCTGTTCGCTCATCAAACTTGAGGTCTCGGGTTCGATAGCTACACTTGAGCATAATTCGTGCCAGGAGGATTCTTTGACTGCTCAAAATGGATGGATACGAAGCTATACGATCAGTTACAGTCTCGGCGCTTGTTTTCTAGGGTTTGCACTCTTCACACTCTCTCAAGTATATATAATACACGCTGGAGCCTCAGCGCTTGTAGTTGCTCTCTTCACACTCTCTCACCCTCTCCAGATCTAAACAAGACTTCATTGGCCTCTCTCTCTCCCCTCACTGCTGGTCTGCTTGTAGTTGCTCTCTTCACACTCTCTCACCCTCTCCAGATCTAAACAAGACTTCATTGGCCTCTCTCTCTCCCCTCACCGCTGGTCAAGAGCGGGCAGGATCCGTTCGCCGGGAAGGGAAGGAGGCTTAACGCTGTCGCCGTCGGCGAGGGAGGGAATCCACTACCGGCGCAGCTATTCACTTTCACCCAGCGGCGGCGCGGGAGGGCCTCCGACCCGTTCTTATTCGCCGCCGTACATAGTGTGGGCCGAACGGCCTCCGGTTGCCCACAGAACCACACCCCAAGAACCTTAAGGTATAATTTACTTATTCCACATGCATTGCTCTAGCTACATGTGGGCTTCTTCCGCTTTTGCACTCGAATCTAGGTGTTGGATCAAACAGGAAAGTACTGGGGAAAGTTGTATACCATGATCTAGGACGTGGTTCAAAGAGGAAAGGAATGGGGGAAAGTAGTGGGAAAAGTTGTATAACATGAATCTAGGACGTGGTTCAAAAAGGAAAGGAAGGGGGAAAGTAGTGGGGAAAGTTGTATCGCATGAATCTAAGACGTGGTTCAAAGAGGAAAGGCATGGGGGAAAGTAGTGGGGAAAGTTGTATAGCATAAATCGAGGACGTGGTTCAAAGAGGAAGGGAAGGGGGGAAAGTACTAGTACAGACTGGCTATCCAGCACCTACGTTGGTCGAAAAGGGAAAACAATGACCAACACAATACGCACATCTGTAACAAACTGATCTTTTGTTTTGTTTTGGGGGACAAGGCTGTAGAGTTTGAGCGGGACTAGATTTGCTGCGCTCACATAGGGAAAGGTGTCTAAAGATAACAAAACTGGGCCAACACAAATATGCTCCTTGGTTGTTTGTTCTTTGTTGCAACAGACTGTGCATCACCCCAGTACATCGGTAGATGCACATGGTGCTGGTGCGTCCACTGTCCCGTGCAACTCTTCATCTATTGTTAATCTAAGGCCATGTTTGGTTAAAAACTCCCTAGTCCCTACCTGCTTGGTTCCAGGGACTAAACATGGAGTAGAGGTTATTAAATGACATGCTAAAAGACCATGTTACCCCTAGTAATGAACTAATAGAGACAAGGTGCGATTCGTGGCAGGGTCTTCTTTCTTTATCCCAAATGCCCACTTTTAGTCCCTAAAAGTCCCTCATGTTTGGTTTAGATGGGACTGACACGGAGTTTTTTTAGTCCCTCCACCAAAATGTCCCTGTAAACAAACACCCTCTAATAATGCCGTTGGAAAATTGATGCAATGCCACAGTTAAAAGCAAATTACATGTTTAACGAATTTTATTATTAATATAATATCTCTGTTAATATTAATCAATGCCACCGTTTGAGAAATACTACTGTCTTGCTTTCTTTCCCATTTAGATAAGGTAGATGCTTATTTTTGTTGGCTTCTGTGTCATCCACCGTTATTGACCACTAGTTGTTTCCTTTGCACCTCTGTGTAAACAGGGTTATCTACTTCACCTCGTTGACATTGTGACCTTTTGTTGCACTACACAAAACACTTTTGTTTTAAGAGTTTTTTGTGCAGTTCAACCAAAATGTCACACCGACAATGTTGCTTCATTGCTTGATCTTAGTGGAACTGCACAAGAGGAGATCTTACTTCCTATCCGTGTTGGCAAATTTGGTTCAGATCTTCTTCTTGTGAGTTGTTTGAATTCCGTGTCATGAGAGGTCAGTACTAGCCTTCTTTCACATGATTCTGCAATGTGCTTTCATATGTTTCTTGTACGGTAATGTTGCTTGATTTTAGTGAACTGCACAAATGGAGACAAGACTTCCAATCTGTATGTGCACCGTAATATCCCATTGAGGTAAGATAAGGATATTTCACAACTATTGGCCTGTATTTTGCCACTTTCATCGGAAAATTAATGTCATTATTTAGTGCTATACTTGTGCAACCTAATTGACATGCCAAATCTTACATTGAAGGCGAAGCTTGTCTGTTATTGAACCAAGTGATGAAGGGGAAGAACAAGTGGAAGAAAAACAAAAATCAACTCCCGGTGCTGTAATGAAGCACTGGAACTATGGTGACACAAGTAATGATATAGTTTTGCATCTTAATTTATTGTTATGGCTAGAACGAGCAATTGTTTTGCCACTGATTTGATGCCACTCTTAATGTAATACGTAATTATCTCTACTTGTGCAAACAGGGATCTTCTTTGAAGATACCATATATTTTAGTAGAACTGCACAAGAAGATGTTGGAAACATTAAACTAATTGAGGAGTATATAGTAAGCATGGCCACCACAGTAGATAGCAACAGATGGTTCCGAAGAAATGCTTCATTTGTATGCTCTACACAATAAGCCTCCTGACAAAGGTTGGTACTCGCCCACTGATTTCATCCATATGATTGAGCTTTGTCATCTCTATTCGTGTTGTGCTACTGTTTAGATACTGTCATCAAAAAGTGGTATTGTCCTTGAGAAGTGCTTCATCTGTGTTGTTTTAAATATTTCCTTTCCTTTTTTCGAGCAAACAGGGATGCTAGCATTTAGTTGTCCTCTTGTCTTTGCACAACAGGATCATCCTCCTCTAAAGAAGAATATGGAGTACGTGAAGTGACTAGTTCTGATTATGCCAGGATGAAGAAGTCATGTCTATCTTCTCATCAGAAGGAGGAATTGAAGGATGGTTACATTACCCCCCCCCCAAACCAAACTAACTTCAGCTCAGAAGGACTGACAAATATCCATTTTCTTGCTGTGATGCGCGAGTACAATGTTGTTCTAGGATTCTTTCCAGTGAGTTCCATTTTTCTAAAAGTGTGCTCTACATGGACCATGTAGGTGCCTGTTTAAACTGTCAATTCATAGTATAGTTTGCTTTATACTAATCAATTTTTTGTATTTGTGTAAACAAGGGTGCTCAGCTTGATCTCAATGGGAACTGCACAAAATGTTCATGAATACATCGAATCATTCATTTCCACCACAAGGAAGGAGGTGTCGAGCGAATTTGGTTGATTTTGGTGAAACTGCACAAGAAGAACAGCTGGTTTATTTAGCACGAGGTGCCATGTCAATGTCCGAACTGATGGCAAACCCTGCCCATTCCACAATCATAGGCATTTGATATTTTGGAATGGGACAACCTTGTCAAATTTTGCTCATTGATTTTAGCAAGAAGACATGCGTTTGATATTTTCGAATGGGACGCCCTTTGCTGTCAGTAGCGTCGATCCATTTTTTTCTTTATTCTTTAGTTGTGAAGTAAATATTGGCTCTGACATGTGAATCGCTGAGATGCATAATCATTGATTGTTTTGAATGTTCTCTATGAATTGCCAGGCTTGTGTGTTTGATTGCAATGTACAGGAACGCTAAAAAGCTGCTCAAACTCTTTGTACTCCTTCTGTTCCTTTTTACTTCGCACATTGTGAAAGTGCATACTTTTTTCTATAAGATTGGTCAAATTAGAGATACTTTGACTGCAGACAAAACTTGTATGCAGACTAGAAAGGACTGGAGGGAGTACATGTGAAACTGCTGCAAACGAGGTGATCACCCTGGGAATAATGCTAGTACGTATTGTTTTGCATGTTCATCCAATGCCAGTGATACAAGAATTCGAACTAATCAAAATAAATTCATTCATAAACGGTCGGATTTCATATAAACATGCTGGATTTCATTACATTTCATACATTGTTCAACTAAAAAGGGGTGCGCTGGATGTATAATTAATTAACCGAAGCTACCCACCTGTGTCCAGTAGCATACAACTGAAATGATCAAGTTCTCTAGCAAATGACTGTATCTCATGAGCTTGCCCAACCACGGAGCGGTCTTCAATCATCCTGTAATCATAAAATTGCTCCATTATGTACAACTCAGTGCCAGCAACCGGAGGGTAGCAGCGGTGGCCATACTTGGACCCGAGCGGCGGCGACCTACCGTGTTCTACTCTTCCTCATTTTCTGTGTGGCGCGGCCTCGTTGGCAGCTGGGCGGGGCCTCGGTGGAGCCGGCGTTGTCCTTTGTCTCGTTGCTAGCGGGTGATGTCTACTACACAACTTCTTCTTGTAGACGTTGTTGGGCCTCCAAGTGCAGAGGTTTGTAGGACAGTAGCAAATTTCCCTCAAGTGGATGACCTAAGGTTTATTAGTCCGTAGGAGGCGTAGGATGAAGATGGTCTCTCTCAAGCAACCATGCAACCAAATAACAAAGAGTCTCTTGTGTCCCCAACACACCCAATACAATGGTAAATTGTATAGGTGCACTAGTTCGGCGAAGAGATGGTGATACAAGTGCAATATGGATGGTAGATATAGGTTTTTGTAATCTGAAAATATAAAAACAGCAAGGTAACTAATGATAAAAGTGAGCACAAATGGTATTGCAATGCGTTGAAACAAGGCCTAGGGTTCATACTTTCACTAGTGCAAGTTCTCTCAACAATAATAACATATTTGGATCATATAACTATCCCTCAACATGCAACAAAGAGTCACTCCAAAGTCACTAATAGCTGAGAACAAACAAAGAGATTATGGTAGGGTACAAAACCACCTCAAAGTTATCCTTTCTGATCGATCTATTCAAGAGTCCGTAGTAAAATAACATGAAGCTATTCTTTCCGTTCGATCTATCATAGAGTTCGTACTAGAATAACACCTTAAGGCACGAATCAACCAAAACCCTAATGTCACCTAGATACTCCATTGTCACCTCAAGTATCCGTGGGTATGATTATACGATATGCATCACACAATCTCAAATTCATCTATTCAAACCAACACAAAGTACTTCAAAGAGTGCCCCAAAGTTTCTACCGGAGAGTCAAGATGAAAACGTGTGCCAACCCCTATGCATAGGTTCATGGGCGGAACCCGCAAGTTGATCACCAAAACATACATCAAGTGGATCACGTGATATCCCATTGTCACCACAGATAAGCACGGCAAGACATACATCAAGTGTTCTCAAATCCTTAAAGACTCAATCCGATAAGATAACTTCAAAGGGATAACTCAATCCATTACAAGAGAGTAGAGGGGGAGAAACATCATAAGATCCAACTATAATAGCAAAGCTCGCGATACATCAAGATCGTATCACCTCAAGAACACGAGAGAGAGAGAGAGAGAGAGAGAGATCAAACACATATCTACTGGTACATACCCTCAGCCCCTAGGGAGAACTACTCCCTCCTCGTCATGGAGAGCGCCGGGATGATGAAGATGGCCACCGGAGAGGGATTCCCCACTCCGGCAGGGTGCCAAAAAGGGTCTAGATTGGTTTTCGGTGGCTACGGAGGCTTCTGGCGGCGGAACTCCCGATCTATTCTGCTTCCCAAAGTTTTTAGGGTATATGGATATATATAGGAGGAAGAAGTACGTTAGCGGATCTCCGGGCTGTCCACGTGGCAGGGGGGTGCGCCCAGGGGGGTAGGCGCGCCCCCACCCTCGTGGGCAGCCCAGGACTCTTCTGGTCCATCTCCGATACTCTGTGGGCTTCTTCTGGTCCAAAAATAAGTTTTGTGAAGTTTCAGGTCAATTGGACTCCGTTTGGTTTTCCTTTTCTGCAATACTCTAAAACAAGAAAAAAACAAAAACTGGCACTAGGTTCTAGGTTAATAGGTTAGTCCCAAAAATCATATAAAATAGCATATAAATGCATATAAAACATCCAAGGTTGATAATATAATAGCATGGAACAATCAAAAATTATAGATATGTTCGAGACGTATCAGCGGGCGGCGCCTCGACGGAGCAGGGGAAATCCTCCCCCTCGTTGTCGGCAGGTTGGGGCCTCGGCAGAGCCGCCGGTGTCGTCTGCCTCGTTGTTGGCACCGCGGGGCTTCGACGGAGCCGGCGGTGTCGTCTGCCTCGTTGTTGGCGCCGCGGGGCCTGGGCGGAGCAGGGCCTCGTCGACGCCAGCGGAGCGGGGACTCATCGGAGCCGGCATTATCCTCTGCCTCGTCCTCGGTCTCACCAAACAATGCCTCGCCCACTTCATCGCCCTCTTTGTAGGCTGCCGCAGCCTCCACCACCCGCATGCGGTACCACGAGCGCTCGAGGCGGCCCTCGCGGGTGGAGCTGTACGAGTCGAGCAACGCCTCCTGCTCCGCCCGCTCCGCGGCGATCTGCTCCTCCGCCTACATGTACTCCTGGAGGAGATGGTGGTTATAGGCGGCGTCGGCCTGTGCCTCCCGGAACTGCTCCTCACACTTCTGCCTCACCGTGTCCATATATTGGGCACAGGCCTCGCTGATGGTCATGGTGCAATGCACCAGTGAGGATGGCGCGGAGGAGGGGATTGGCGTCGGATCATCGACTACCATGTTCTCCATTGGGACGTCATCGTCCTCCGGCTGCCTGCCGGCCAACCAGTCGGCAGCAATGGCTGCCATCTCCTTGTGGCCCGTCGTTCGCCCGCCCCGAAGAGCACTAGAGCGCGATGAAGCCATGGTGGGCAGTAGTGCTGTGGACAGGAGAAAGGGAACCAATGTGGATGATTGCGGCTATGGCCGGCGCAACAGTTTATATAGCAATGATGGGCGACGGAGGGACGAACGTGTGGCACCGGAGTAGCCGCCTCGGCAACCGCGTATCATTAATGTGGGCGGCAGAAGGATGGACGGATGACACTTGTGTCATTTGAAGGCGGAGCAATCGCCTGCACCGGGAAGCGGGGCGGGCGGCGCTGACCACTTCGGGCGGAAAGCGCGCGCAGGCGAGGGAGGCGGTCTGGGTGGGCCAGGGCAGTCAGACTCGTGCTTCGCAGCGGGTCGGTCTAGCAGTCGGACATGCTGGCTCGCTAGCTAGCTCGCTGAGCTGAGCGACGACAATCAGACGATGGACGTAGCTTTCGACCAGGAGCCGGCGCCACTGTCCAAGCCGGTTCATGCCGTGTTCACCATAGAGCAGGTGCAGCCGCACTTCGACGCCCTAATGGCGGAAGAGCTACCAGCGCAGGAGGACCAGTGCTGCAACCTCCGTCTCCTCAACGAGCACCGATGAACAAGCGAACGACAATGCCGGACATGTGGCCCTGTGATCCTGGCTTCCCGGATGAGCAGCGGGCGCTGTATATCAGACCATCCGTAGGGCCCGTGAGGCTCTCTCCATCGTCCTTCGAGTTGTTGCGCTCACCGTGGTGCCGCCGTCTTGTGTTGTCAACATGGTCAACGAACATGAGGATGAGGAGATGACTTTACTTGGAGAGGATGACAGTGGGGACCCACCAGGGCCATAGCCGCACGTACGCAAGTGCCTCCTTATTAGTGTATAAAACTATAATTTTTTTGCTTCCTCCTGGTTTCCTGACATCATGGTCCCACACCATTGTCAACCTATGTAGTCAATAAACGAGAGAATTACACAAGAAGCGGCCGATAGCCGGGACCAAGCAGCTTGAGCAGTATTTATGTTTTTGAGGTGTGAGCACTGCAGAGTTTTTCTTCAATGATGTTTAGCCCAGATATTAATTTTTCTCCTCTAAACAACAACGAAAACATCGCTGCAGGTATTAACTTGGCGGGATGTGGCCCGTCTAGCCGAGGCCAGATATCCAGCCAGATATTAATTTTTTTCAAGCTGAAAATGGCTGGCCCAGCTATACTTTTTTTTAGGAATACCCAGAGAAGGTCAAGTTTTTATTCTCCGCCCCGCTGTGCTGCAAATATTTCCTAGGAGGGATGCATTAGGCTTAACAAGAAAATGGGCTTTAAGAAATAATAAATGGGATGTAATTATAAAAACTTGGCAGTAACTATAAAAAATGCACCAAACACGTAATTACTTTATAAAATATTATTTTTGGATATTGAAAATTTTAATTTCATTAATTGTTGCAAGCGCAATGTTTCGTTGGGTTTTTACGTAATATAAATTTATATTGAAATTGTATTTAATCTGACTAGAAGTTTCGGGATAAAAATATTTTGGATCCATCAAAATGTGGGAAATTTTATTAAATTCGGTTTTGAACGGTTGGTTGAAATGGGATGTACTCTTAACAAACTGTAAATGGGCTGTAGTAAATTCCATTAGAATTCAAAAATTGGCTGCACATTCTTACAAATCTCAAATGGGATATAAGTTCTCTGCCACACACTTGTGGCCTTACTAAGTTGACGCGTCCCCTCAAAAAAAAGAGTTGACGCGTATGCAAGGTTTCTTCAACTTATAGTCAACACACGGTTCTAGGAGCAGTGGCCGTCGGATGTCCATCCAATGGATGCCATGCTTCTTCAATCTCAGATATTCTAGCTTCACCCGCCCAAAAAATGATTCCTCCCCCTGACATCTGGGGCGCACCATTTCGGAAGCTGATCTGTGGGCCTACTAAGTTGACGCGTACCAAGGGCTTTGTCAACTTAGTCAATATAAACGATTCTAGCTGCAGTGACCGTACGATGTCCATCCAACGGTCGTCGTGCTTCTTCAACCTCTGGTCTTCTTGCTCCAGCCGCCCAAAGCAGCGCCGGTCATGCCACCTGCTCCTGCCTCCCGTGGCCAGTTGTGCTGCCGCGGAGGCCTCACCGCCCCTACTACTCCCACCGCTAGCCAGGCCATCCCTCCACTCACCCACACCCCCTGTTATTCTGTGGTGACGGCAGCCTCACACCGCAGCCGAACCAGTGAACCCTCATACTCCTCTTCGCGTGGGTATCCACTGCCACGTCTTCCCCGGCTCCGCGTCGTCCCCTTCCTAGGCCTCGCCGTCGTCCACCGCCGTGGTGCTCTCAGCGCGGCGTGGTCAATGTGGTCAATAACCGACTTCCAACGGAAGACTACTGTACGTGGAAAGGCTGACAGATGGGTCCATGGCAGCCGCAAGGAACTGCCTCCTTATTAGGCGCAAAATAATTATTCCTCCACCTGACAGCGGGGACCCACAGGACGGGCCACCGTATTTCGTGAAAAAAACGTTTCCCCCAGACTGCTGGGACCCATCGGCTACATCTTCGCACGCAAGGAAGTGCGTCCGGGCAAAAAAAACGATTCATCCCCCTGTCTGCTGTGACCCACCAGCTACATCTTTGCACGCAAGGAAGTGCCTGACAATCGGGACCCACCTGGTCGAAGTGTACGTAGCGTTGTCATTCTGGTCGCGAACACGCACGTACATACTGGTCCATGTAGAGGTGCGCACGTGTCGTAGTAGAGGCGCACACGTAGCATGTACACGTACGCACAGCAGCCAGTGTGCAAGAAAGAAAATACGGCCACGTACGTACATACATGTAGGGTCTCGAACGCCTACTCGTGCATACGTACGGCCAGGGCTCGTGTACATGGCTGGGTTGGAACGGAGAAACCGCGTCGTCGTCATGTTCATGGGGAGCCAACCGGCTGGGTCGGACCGGAATGCGTCGTCGTGTTCATCGGGAGGCTTGGACAGAACAGCCGATGGAAACGAGGCCTGGCGTACCACACAACGGAGGAAACGGCCTTGTGTTCGACCGGCCACATTCGAAACGGGATCCTGTTCATCGGGAGGGGTCTGGCGTACCACAAAACGGAGGAAACGGACCTCCTACAGTCGAAATGGGGGTTGTTCATCGGGAGGGGTGTGGCGTACCGCAAAATGGAGGATACAGACTTGTGTTGGAGCTCTACGGTTGAAACGGAGGTCCTGTTCATCAGGAGGGGTGTGCCGTACCGCAAAACGGGACTCCACGGGATACTATTCATCTCCACCGTCGACCCCTCCAGCCTCCACGGACTACTGTTCATCCACCGTCGACCTCCTCCAGCCTCCACCTGTGAATGTTCATCCATGGGCTCCTGTTCATCTAGCCTCCACCGCGCGCTACTCCACAGGCTACTGTTCAACCAGCCCTCTCCACGGGCTCCTGTTCAACTACCCCTCCACGGGCTACTATTCATCCAGCCCTCCACCTTCTACTGTTCATCCAGCCCTCCACGGGGTGGTCCTGTTCATCCAGCCCTCCACGGGGTCCTGTTCATCCAGCCCCAACTGGCTCGATTGATCGAGGTCCTGTTCATCCAGAGGCAACACCATGGGGTCCTGTTCATCCACCCCCATCAGGAACTGTTCATCCAAACCCCCCCAGCAATGCTCATTGTTCATCCAGAGGCAGCATCGATCAGCTTCAGTTAGCAGCAGTAGCGAAGGAATCGCTCAATCGGGTTCAGTTAACAACCATCGATCGACCGCTTGGGTTCAGTAATGCATAGCCTGCAGTGCAATCGCTCGGGTTCAGTAGGTGAACGCCTCGCTCGCGTTCAGTTAGAGCCCAATGCCTCGCACCCACACGCGTGTGTGTACAAGAGAAACGCGCAAACCTCCGTGCATCGCTCGACCCCGACCACCCACCGTAATCGGGAACACCCTGATATTTTCCTCGCCCTCGCTTCTACCATGGTTTTTTCCGTCATGGACGGCCCAAAGAATGTCATGCAGCTGCGTCTCCGACCCGCCCAGGGAGAAAAGCCCATTTTCTGTCATGATTTTTTGTCATAGAAGTAGGAGCCCACCACATCTATGATGATACCGGGTTTTGTCACAATTATCGTCATAGAAGTGTCATAAGTATGATAGAAAAAATTTTGTTCGGCCCAAAATGTCACGGATGCGTCTTTGTGATTATGGGGTCCTCAGGTGTCCGGGCTATGTGACATGGGCCGGACTGATGGGCCGTGAAGATACAACGTAGCAGGCCTTCCCCCGTGTCCGGACAGAACTCTCCTTTGCGTCGATGGCATGATTGGCGTTCGGATGTATGCTTTCCTTTCTATGTAAACTGACCCTATACAACCGTAGGCCCCTCCGGTGTCTATATAAACCAGAGGGTTTAGTCTGTAGAGGCTATCAGAATTCATATAGGCTAGACATCTAGGGTTTAGCCATTACGATCTCGAGGTAGATCAACTCTTGTAACCCCTATACTCATCAAGATCAATCAAGCAGGAAGTAGGGTATTAAATCCATTAAGAGCGCCCAAACCTGGGTAAACATCGTGTCCCCTTTGTCTCCTATTACCTTCGATCCTTAGACACACAGTTCGGGACCCCTACCCGAGATCGACCGGTTTTGACACCGACATTGGTGCTTTCATTGAGAGTTCCACTATGTCGTTAGTAGAAGGTTCGATGGCTCGTTCGATCATCAACAACGATGCTGTTTTCGGGGAAACATTCCTCCCCGGTTAACTTTTTGTGTTCGGTGGCTTCACTCTGCGCGCCAAGTCGATTGGTCACCTCAAACAGATCGACAGCTATGCCCCTAGTCATCAAATCAGATTCGGGAGCCTGAATTACGTCCCCGACATCCGAGGAGACTTGATCTTCAAAGGGTTCATGGCCTTGATCATTGTTCCTCTGCTTCAAGAGGGAAACTGATCAGACTCGTCATCAGGCACAGCTCGAGGACCAACTATCATCCATGCCTTGGCCTTAGATCCAGGGCAGACTACTTTGTCCAAAGATGGGCATCTAAAACCCATCGGACCCTCTCCTACTATGGAACTTTTCTTCGGAGACCCGAAGGCAGCTATGTCCTCGGCGAGCCTGGAGTCAAACAGGACTCTCCCTATCATCGGACAGCCGAACCCGCCTCAGGATGCAAACTCCGAACTCTTGAGGCCCGCATCTGGTGACCATAGCCTGGAATCTATCGTGCTTGGCCTTGCACGTCCTCGGTCCCCCACCCGGCCTTCGCTCTTAAACGAGGCCTTGGACTTAATGCGATCCCTCGCCATTATGGAGGCATCACCTCCAAACCACGCCCAGCCCGGACTAGGGGCTGAGAACGGGGAATTTTATGTCCCACCCACCACCCACTTAATAGCCACTGTTGAGGATTTGACCGACATGCTAGATTACGCCTCTGAAGACATCGACGATATGGACGACGATGCCGGAGACAAACAAAGCCAAGACCCGCCATTTACCGGGTGCTAGACGGCTACCTCCACATTTGATGTATATATGGTGGATACACCCAAAGACGACGATGAAGGCAAGAAAGATCCGAGTGAGGACAAGCCCGCGGACGCACCACCAAAACATCGACGTTAGCAACGCCGCTCAAAATCACATCGCGAAAAGGACAGTAATATCGGCACCGGAGACAATAACACTCCGGGCAATGCCGAGGATCTCGAAGACCCTGTCGAGCCTATGTACGAACATGATGACTAGGAGGAGGGACAAGTCAACCCCGATGAGCCGGCCGAGAATGAGGATTCGGAAGATAGTAACTATCTGCCGATCTCCGGGGATGATGTCAGCTGGATGGAGCTGGAATTTGACTATTTCGTCCGCTGGTTTGAAGGAGGTGGACTTGGATCTTTTGTCTAGTATCACGTCGTCCCTGTCCACCGTGGAGCACAGCGCGGTTAACTCCTCTGCCACTAGGGCTTCGGATAATGCCTCGATGGCTAGTGCGGGTATTTTGTTCTTGGTGCAGAGTGCTATGTCCGGATCACTAACTAGAGTGATGATTCCATTAGGTCTGGGCATTTTGAGCTTCATGTACCCGTAATGTGGTATGGCTTGGAAGATCGTGAATGCCTTCTGCCCTAGAATGGCGTGGTATACGCTACTGAATGGGGCCACTTGGAATGTAATTTCTTCGGACCTGTAATTCTCCGGAGTGCCGAATACCACATCAAGTGTGATTTTCCCAGCACAACGTGCCTCCCGACTAGGGATGATTCCTCGGAAGGTCGTACTTCTTTGCTCAATGCGGTTGCTGTCTATTTCCATTTTTGAAGAGTCTCCTCATAAATGAGGTTTAATCCGCTGCCGCCGTCCATGAGCACTTCAGTGAGCCGAAAGCCGTCTACAATTGGACTGAGGACCAAAGCGGCTGGTGCTCAGGCTGTTCGAAATTTAGGTTCGTCATTGGCATTGAAGGTAATAGCCGTGTCGCTCCAAGGATTTATTGCTGCCACGTGGCAGACTTCGACAAGGCTGCGGAGTGCTCACTTACGCCTATTATTTGAGGCGAAGGTCTCGAAGACCGTTAATACTGTATTGTTATCCGTGGGAAGGTGCTCTGAGGTATTTTGGGTGAGGAGATCCTCACCACTTTTGGCCACCTGCCGGAGTACCCAACATGTTCTAAGGCTGTGTGTTGATATGGTATCCGCTGTACTATCAATTCTGCAGGGCCCGTTAAGCCATCCCTCCAATAAGGTTCCATGCCCTATAGTGGGATTTTGCTTCTTTGTAATTGAGTCGGGCGACTTATGAGAGTGCGCCCTTTTAGTCCGGACTGAGAGTTTTGTCAGAGACGGATTATCCTAAAATTGCATTTGGGTTTTCCAGACACTTTCCATCGCACAGTATTTCCGTACTATGGCCGCCAAGTCGGCGAAGTGTGCTATGTCACGGCGACTTATGGCATTGAGGACTCCCTTTTCGTGCAATTGTTGCAAAAGAACGAAATTGCGTCTTCCTCGCGACAGTCCTTGACCTTGTTCATTACAAGGAGGAATCTGGCCCAATAGTGATGTACTGTCTCTTGGGGCGCTTGCCTAATGTGGGAAAGATCGTTTGTATCTGGGTGGGTGGGTGGATTTAAGTACAGACCTTGACCCAATCTGTGATCCCGGGGCAGGGGAGTTTCCGATCTTGGAAGTTCGGGTTTCAGGATGTTGCCCTGTGGGTTCGGTATGCGACCTGATTCTGGATTCACGGTTAGGGCGATGTCCTCCCATGAGCGGGTATCCGGCTCGGGGAGCTCGGGAATCCGGACATAGTTCATACTCCGGATAGAGGGAGAATCGCCGCATTGCTCCTCTACCACCGCTACCTGATGGGTGACCGACGGAGAGTTAATCTCCCTTTGGTTGGGTTTAAGCCCGATCCGATCGTAGTCCCTAGTGACTCCCAGAGCGGTGATGCGATCCAAGAGCTCGTTCAAAGAGGAGAGCTCCATTGGATCCATCTGCTCGGCAAATTTCGAGCGGATGTGGAGGCTATTTTCGATGACACGAGAAGTCATCGTCGGCGCTGCGGCCGAGCCGGCGGTCATGACGAAGCCGCCTAGTCAGAGATTTTGGCCTACAGCCAGGGCTCCCCCAGAGGTGATGTTGTCCTTGACAACGAGGCGAGCCATCCTCCTTATGGTGACGACATAGTGGAACTCTCAATGAAAGCACCAATGTCGGTGTCAAAACCGGCGGATCTCGGGTAGGGGGTCCCGAACTGTGCGTCTAAGGCGGATGGTAACAGGAGGTTGGGGACACAATGTTTACCTAGGTTCGGGCCCTCTTGATCGAGGTAATACCCTATGTCGTGCTCGATTGTTCTTGATGATATGAGCATTACAAGAGTTGATCTACCACGAGATCGTAGAGGCTAAACCCTAGAAGCTAGCCTATGGTATGATTGTATGTTATCCTATGGACTAAACCCTCTGGTTTATATAGACACCGGAGGGGGCTAGGGTTACACAAGGTCGGTTACAAAAGAGGAGATATACATATCCATATTGCCTAGCTTGCCTTCCACGCCAAGTAGAGTCCCATCCGGACATGGAACGAAGTCTTCAATCTTGTATCTTCATAGTCCAACAGTCCGGCCAAAGGATATAGTCCGGCTGTCCGGAGACCCCCTAATCCAGGACTCCCTCAGTTGGAGTGGAATATCCTGGTCTCAACACATGAGTAGGTGGTTCTCTCTCAGAAAATGAGTGCTGGAAGTGTAGGCACATTCTGCTACAAAAAATACACTTCCGTGATGATATGTGTTTGTCACAGTAGGTCACTTTTTTTGTCATGCATGTACATCCATGACAAATTTATGACAAAATCAAGATAGTCATACCTGTGCTGTCGTAGAAGTGTTTCATGACATTACCAAAATTATCATCACGGAAGTGTCCACTTCCATGAAGATAAATCGCGCGTCACAGAAGTGCTTTCGTCAAGGGTGACCTACACGTGGCATCCATCATAAGGGAACGCCGTTAAGCTATCGGGTCGGGTTTTGGATCCGATAACCCGTTAATAGCCCCGACCAATGGGGATTTTCCACGTGTAAAATCATCATTGGCTAGAGGAAACACATGTCGGCTCATCATCGGGACAGATGTCATCCACTCACTGGACAGAAGGCGCCTATGATACGTCGACACATGGCATGGCCCAACAAGTTTAAATGGGCCGGCCCAACTAAAGGCCCACAAGATTTTGCGGACCATATTGTGCCGGCCCAACTAAAGGCCCACGAGATTTTGCGGACCATAATGGGCTGGCCCAGCTAAAGGCCCACAAGATTTCGCGGGCCATAATGGGCCGGCCCAGGTAAAGGCCCACAAGATTTTTGTGTGCCATAATAGGCCGGCCCAGGTAAAGGCCCACAAAATTCTTGCGGAGCATAATGGGCCGGCCCAGCTAAAGGCCCATGAGATTTCGCCGACATTAATGGGCTGGCCCAGTTGTAGGCCCACAAGATTTTGAGGACCCTAGTAGGCCGGCCCATTAACTAGCTGCCATGTTTTGGGCCAAATGCCGGCCCATATTTGATCCGGTCTATTAATGGCCTGCCACGCTTTGGGCCTAATAGTGGCCCATATGAGATCCAGCTCGTTAAAAGCCTACCACGTTCTGGGCCAAATTACGGCCCAGATCAGGTCCGACCCTTTAAGAGGTTTTGGGCCTAATTATGACCCATATCAGATTCGGCCCGTCAACTGGACACTATGCTTTTGGGCCCACTTGCTAAAGGCCCACTTAGTAATTTGGCCTGATATTAGTTTTGGCCTGTTAAGGGCCCGTTTAACATTTCGGCCCTATATTAATTTCAGCCTGTTAAAAGCCCATCATATAGTTGGGCCTAACTACGGCCTGGTTTGCATCCGGCCTGCTCGCAGTCGATATCTGATTGGGCCAAACAAGGACCGAGACAATTTTTCGGCCTGTTAAAAGCCCGTGATTTGATTCGCACAATCATGGGCCGGGGTTCATTTCGGGCTGCTATCGGCCCGTGAGCTGATCGGCACGTTTCAGGCCCAACCTACAACGTGATTGCATGATGGCCCGATTATGTACCGTAATTTTACGGTTTGGCCGGTTTACTGCGAAGACAGGATACATATACAGTAAAATAACTACAGCACCGTGAATAAGAAAAAACCTATACTATACAATAAAGAAATTACAGCATATTACATCCATTGGGCATCAAAGTTCACCACTATGATATAAAGCACAAGCAGACAACAGATTACATATACTGGGCATCAAAGATCGCCACTAGTGCAAATAAACACGCCGACAAAATAATATACAAAACCGACAATACTTCAATAGAGTTCAAGAAAGGTTAGCCCTGCTGGGGAGCTGCAAGGCAAGCAGCTGAGCAAGATGATGAGACTGCGCTTGTTCAACACTTATATCTTCATCACTCTGAAAGATAAACAAGCAGACAGATGACAGGTTTTGCACATAAAAGTATCAGTGCTGACAATTCATCACATTTCTTACTGATGAATAAAGTGACATAGTTTAAATTTGCATTAACACAATATGGTATTGTTCAGGTCAAGACATGGCAGGAAATGACATTGTGAAGGAGTTGGCAGCTTCACGATACCACTGGATTACAGATCAAGAACTCATAAGTATCAATGGTTAGTGTGCTGTCAATTTATACCATTTCAGATTGGCAAATAAAGAGACACTTTAAATAATAGTAGAATGATATGACATTTTTCATAGTTAAGACATTGCAGAATATGACATTGTGCTGTAGTGGGTAGGTTCACCACACCACTAGATTCCAGATGAAGAACAGAAGCATACATGCAGTGCAAAAGAAGATCACTTGCTCTGTATAGTTTAATTTACATGGTATGAAGAAGGAACTTGGTTGTACAACTGAAAACTTAAATTGAGAAAGGACAAATTTTGTTTATGAACTACATATAATAAACTTCAAACAAGCAATTTGATGCAAACACCAAAAATAAACAGCTGTTGCAGTCATGCCTAACCAAATATATACAACAAAGTTTGAAGGCTTGAGATGGACAAACTTACATTGGTGAAGACATGCTCTATAAAGGCCTTGTCCATGCTGATGGGGGGGGGGCAATTCAAGAAGTTTACCACATAATCTTCTTCAAAAGCATTGCCTTTATTCTACATTTTGTTAAGAGTCTTATATTTACTAATTGGAGGCACCATTCATGATCTCTCATTAATCCACATCATCAAAATTAATTAAACCGTTAGATTGTAAAATATACGACCAGGATAAAAGGACAACTTGCGTAATGCATATGATGTTGTACTATAAGAAAGGCATCTGACATGTCTAACTTTTGTTAAACAAACCAAGAAAAAACATGTAAAAAAACAAACAAGGAAAGCTTCACGTAAAAAATAAGCGCCCACCCGTTCCCACAGTTTAAGAAGGAAAACGCCCCTTCCTAAAGAAACGCCCCTAAAAAGGCAGAACTCCTCACGTAAAAACAAGGAAAGCACCCACCCGTCCCCACAAATTAAGAAGCACCATCAGGATAAAGGGACAATCTTTTTTGAGCAGGATAAAAGGCCTGTCAAATAAAAAAGCATCTGACACGTCCAACTTTTGCTAAACAAACCAAGAAAAAAAATCATGTAAAAAAACAAACAAACAAACAAGGAAAGTTCTTAAAAAAACAAACAAGGAAAGCTTCACGAAAAAAGTAAATACCCCACCAGTTCCCACAAATTAAGAAGCAAAATCACCTCACGTAAAAAAAGGAAAGCACGTTCCCATTCCCACAAATTAAGAAACAAAACCTCCATTAAAAAATTCTGATAAACTACCAAAACAAATCCGAACGATAAAAGGGAAAAGAAATCAATGATCCGGCTGATTGCATGCGTGATATAAAAAATAAGCAAACTTAGGTTACACAAATTATCCCGTCCTATGAGACAAAAAGGATCTCCCACGTCCAACATATAAAAAGAAACAAGAAAAGCCTCACGTCATCAACAAAGAAAAAAAGACAAGAAAACCTTCACGTCAGTTGAAGAACACAAGGAAACCCTCCACCCGTCCCCACAAATTAAAAAGGAATGCCTCCGTTAAAAACTCCAATGATAAAATTTTAAAATAATCCAATGACAAAAATCAAAAATAATCGGTGATCCGCAAATTAATAGTCATGATCAGATGTGGATGAGCACTTCTTGCGTGACGGGTCGACGAGCTCCACATGTACGCTACCGGGCACTGGCTGTTGAGGAAAGGATGGCTCTGCCGCTAGGCTACCCGGTGCTGGCTGCATCCGTTGTCGCCGGGAACAAGGTAATGGTGTCGTGCAAGTTTAGTCTACATGCTAAATAAGCTGGGTGTTTATTAATATTATTGTGCATGCACATAATACTATTCCCTTGGCAGATAAACTACTTTGCCTGACATGCATACTTGCGATTGATGAATTATATGTGGACTCAAATGTTTCTATCACAGGAGCAGATTGCTAATGCCAATTATTTGCACTTATAGTACGTCTATGCATGTCTTTATTTTGGCTTGATAAGTTTTTTTTCGCGGGATCGCCTGATAAATAATTAAAAAATAGCTATTAATGTATCTTTAATACTAAATTCTAGAGTACAAACTAATGTGGACTCATGCAACACAAAGATCTCATATAAAAATGATTATGTATGTGATACACGTATATGTGCAGTAGAGATAGAAAGTACTATAAACATACAAGCACATTAACCATAAAAGAAATTGTTTTACGGTTTTTTTGGTACGAACATGATCTTGAAATACGAAGAATCTATCACACAATTCCCAGCCAATTGTAAAACATTTTTTTAAGAATGTAGATGTTAATACAAGAACATAAAAATATAAATAACCTATGGTGCTTAACGTAACAAGAAAATGAAAAAAATTTCCATTTTTTATATATTATTTGATATAGTATCACGTACTACTACTCCAAATAATCTTTCTTAGTCCGCATATAGGATTTGTCTGATGTCAATCTTTGTAAGTCTGAGCATATTTATATGAAAAAATATCAACATCAACAATACTAAAATCATACAATATGAAAATTAAATTCATGTTGCATTTAATGATATTGTTTTCGGGTTGTGAATGTTGGTATTTTTACTTTGAAGATGCCCAAACTTTATGAAGTTTTACTTCAAACAAATATTATATGCGGAGTAAAATGTCCGGAGGGCGCATTTAATATCAGAAGTGCTAGCCCGTGCAGGTGCACGGGTTGATGACTAGTAAATATAGATGTGATAATATACGAAAAAATGGAGAATATTTAAGATAAGATGAAGAGTGATGCTACATAACCAAGTAGCTATAAATGTAAGTGCAGCGATACAGGCAAAAGGTACAGCCAAGAGGAATGCACAGCTAAACTTCTTTAGTACCAACCTTATGGTAAGAATAAATATAGATCTGATGTGTACAAAATGGAGGGCAAAGGAAAATAAGCTGCAGAGTGATGGTACATGAACAACTACCTGTCATTATAAGTACACTAATAAAGGACAACATGTACTTACAAGAACAATATAGAGCTAAAAAAACTTTGGCATTGGATGTATTCTACACTAATGTAACCATTCATACAGATCAGATAATTTGGAGCGAACAATTGATAAGCAAGCTATCATGCATACTGCTGTCACATAATGAACCAGGCATGTATGCAAGTACAGTGATACAGGACAACAGGTACTAACAAGAGCAAAGCAGTGGGCAGCATATTTGCGATATCCTGTCGTTCTTGTCAAACCAGAATTCTTCTTCGAGCAGATTTCCTGCAAAAAAGATCCGTAAGGCACATGTGGAAAAGTAGATGTTCAAATTATCATGTGATTTCATAGACAGTATCTCATCCTGGGAACAAGACCAGTGCATAACAAGGTTTTTCCATTCAATATCTTCCAAATTTAGCACAGGAGACTTCACCGGAAATTCGCTCATAGACTTGCCATCAAAGTGTGATTTCCTCAGGTAACACCGATACTGCTGCAATGCTTCCTTGAAAAGCACAAGCAAGTTTTGCTCATCATGACTATCCAGATTGACCCTCGCCTAGTTACAACAATGTAATGTAAATCATTGATGTGTTCAATCAGCAGAAAACAGGAAAATAATAACCATGAATAATAGCACTTACACGTAAGTTGGACAGGAAGATGTGAAAATGGTGTTTGTCTTCACAATAATCTTCTCATGATGGGAATATATGCACGTAGTCCCTAATAACATTGAAAGCATTGTCTTTTAAACTAGGAATAAATGGAATGGGATTTCAATCTGCAGGAATTGGCCGTCTTTGCAGTTGGGATAGGTCTTCGACCGGTGGACTTGCTGTACTTTTTGCCGGAGTGGGATTTTTCTGTGGTACAGCTGGTGCTATGGCAAATGAAATCAGTATACCTTTTGCTAGAGTGCAGGTCCTGTGTGGTGGGGCTAGTGGTGTGGCCAGTGAAGTATGGGTACAGTCTGCTGGAGTCGGTCCTATGTTTTGTGTCACTGGTTGTACAGCTAATATAAGTGGGTTGCTGTCTGATTTCTCCGGCACCACCACGTTTTTCAAGGAGTTTGCTGGTGCTCCTTCAGGTTCGGCAATCACCCTCTTCCTTTTTGATGTCTGATGCACAAGAACAACATTTGAGTGAAAAAATATGGTATGATGATAGATGGAATATGTATTGATAATGGATGGGCATGGCATCTCGACATATATGATGAGTAAACTAAGAAGATGGCGGTGCAACAAAGTAGAATAAATGCAAAGACAACATATGCAAGATACACGCAATCAATAAAACCTTGCCAAATTAGAACATGCACCTTGATGGGTGAACAGGACAGGCCATCTGCCTTTGACTCCTTGAGGTTAGAATAGTCATTAGGATGATATTCTGAACAAGAATCAACAGGTGGGGAGCGTACGAGTTTCATTGCTTCCAGAATGGCACTCAATGCCTTGCTGCCAATTTTGTAAGTCATTGCAGTGTTCCACAATATTCTTCTGATGCGCGGATTCTGATATTCACCGTAATTGCGTATAATATGTGAGAACCATGAAAACACAAATAGTTGTGAAATTATCTTTGTAATGCATATGATATTCTAATATAGGGGCACCCCTGTAAACACTTGTGTGCTATCACTGGATTCTGATGAGAGAGCTCATGTGTGCGGTAATATGGTGCGTGCATTTATATAATCTGGCACAAGTACACAAAAAATAGGCTCCAAAAGTAAGGATAGCTGGCAGATGATAGGTTCATAATATATTGTATAGAGAGTCTATTGCCAAACCATGTTAACAAGAGCACACAGCAACTAGGCAGATCATAGTGTACATAACAGGGGTACACCATAACCAGGATATATAAATCGGGAAAGTGGAACTGGCTGGAAATTACGGTGTTGTATTGCCGCTAGTAATTGAAAGCCTATCGATCACGTACAAGCCAGCTCTATCAGCTGTTGACTGCAGATGTCCCTGCTCCCCTTCCTGACAAGGAACATACTGTGCTTCCCATACAGAACACCGCACGGGCCGCCGGCCGAACCACCGGCCCCACCGCCTGTGTTCCTCCGCCACCCCCACCCCCGCCCCCACCCGCGTCGAGTTTTCTTCGTTCGACGAGGGCCCACCACCGCCCCCCACAACCATCGTCCCTGTTGGGGAACGTAGTAATTTCAAAAAATTTCCTACGCACACGCAAGATCATGGTGATGCATAGCAACGAGAGGGGAGAGTGTTGTCTACGTACCTACGCAGACCGACTGCGGAAGCGTTGACGCAACGTAGAGGAAGTAGTCATACGTCTTCCCGATCCGACCGATCCAAGCACCGTTACTCCGGCACCTCCGAGTTCTTAGCACACGTACAGCTCGATGACGATCCCCGGGCTCCGATCCAGCAAAGCGTCGGGGAGGAGTTCCGTCAGCATGACGGCGTGGTGACGGTCTTGATGTTCTACCGTCGCAGGGCTTCGCCTAAGCACCACTACAATATAATCGAGGTGGAATATGGTGGCAGGGGGCACCGCACACGGCTAAGGAACGATCACGAGGATCAACTTGTGTGTCTATGGGGTGCCCCCTGCCCCCGTATATAAAGGAGTGGAGGAGGGGAGGGCCGGCCCTCTCTATGGCGCGCCCTAGGGGAGTCCTACTCCCACCGGGAGTAGGATTCCTCCTTTCCTAGTCCAACTAGGAGTCCTTCCATGTAGTAGGAGTAGGAAACAAGGAAGGGGTGCAGCCCCTCCCCCTAGTCCAATTCGGACTAGGCCTTGGGGCGGCGCGCGGCCTGCCCTAGGAAGCCCCTCTCTCTTTCCCGTATGGCCCAATAAGGCCCAATACTTCTCCCGGCGAATTCTCGTAACTCTCCGGTACTCCGAAAAATACTCGGATCACTCGGAACCTTTCCGATGTCCGAATATAGTCGTCCAATATATCGATTTTTATGTCTCGACCATTTCGAGACTCCTCGTCATGTCCCCGATCTCATCTGGGACTCCGAACTCCTTCGGTACATCAAAACTCATAAACTCATAATATAACTGTCATCGAAACCTTAAGCGTGCGGACCCTACGGTTCGAGAACAATGTAGACATGACCGAGACACGTCTCCGGTCAATAACCAATAGCGGGACCTGGATGCCCATATCGGCTCCTACATATTCTACGAAGATCTTTATCGGTCAGACCGCATAACAACATACGTTGTTCCCTTTGTCATCGTTATGTTACTTGCCCGAGATTCGATCATCGGTATCCAATACCTAGTTGAATCTCGTTACCGGCAAGTCTCTTTACTCGTTCCGTAATACATGATCTCGCAACTAACTCATTAGTTGCAATGCTTGCAAGGCTTATGTGATGTGCATTACCGAGAGGGCCCAGAGATACCTCTCCGACAATCGGAGTGACAAATCCTAATCTCGAAATACGCCAACCCAACATGTACCTTTGGAGACACCTGTAGAGCACCTTTATAATCACCCAGTAACGTTGTGACGTTTGCTAGCACACAAAGTGTTCCTCCGGCAAACGGGAGTTGCATAATCTCATAGTCATAGGAACATGTATAAGTCATGAAGAAAGCAATAGCAACATACTAAACGATTGGGTGCTAAGCTAATGGAATGTGTCATGTCAATCAGATCATTCACCTAATGATGTGATCCCGTTAATCAAATAACAACTCTTTGTCCATGGTTAGGAAACATAACCATCTTTGATTAACGAGCTAGTCAAGTAGAGGCATACTAGTGACACTCTGTTTGTCTATGTATTCACACATGTATTATGTTTCCGGTTAATACAATTCTAGCATGAATAATAAACATTTATCATGAAATAAGGAAATAAATAATAACTTTATTATTGCCTCTAGGGCATATTTCCTTCAGTCCCCACCCGAGCCCCTTCGATCGCACCGGCGAACTCCGGCGAGCTCTGAAAAATTGAATGACCCAATTTTGAAATTTAGTCTACTGTGATTTAACTAGTGTGGAATATAAAAGGGGAAAACCATAAGCATTGCGAGTATGGTGTTGAGCGTGCCATGGCGGATCTGAAGGTGCAAACCGGACAAAGGCAACTTCGCAACCAAGACAAGAAATCAGAGTAAAGCACTGGCGATCTATTTTCTTGCTGCGATAAATAAGTTGAGAAGATACGAAAGAGTACCGCCTCTTGTGCGGTGCCGTGTACGCATCTGCTGAGAATTTGATGGTGCTGCGGTAGCGATGGCTGTCGGCGGCGTGGAAGCATATCTAGGAGGGTAGACGGTGGCGGCGGGGCGCGGTGGACGAGACGGTCGTAGGAGCGGCGCCGGCAAGGTGGACGACGGTGGGGATGAAGCGAGAGGACGGGATGCAAGGATCCCGGTCCGAAGCCGTGGATGAGAGAGGTCGATCTCTTGTAATGGACGGCGGCGTCGGGGTATCAGCTCTGGCATGGTGGAGGAGGACGGCGGTGGATGGGGTGGCGGACAGCGGCGAACGGAGGAGGGTGGGGTGGAGAGGGTGTTTTCGCGCCCACGGAGTACGAATGGGGAAAAGGGAGGTAGAGAGGAAAGGGGGAACCATGTATTCAGGGCGCGCTTGTCTCAAATGCGAGGAAATTTACAAACTTAGCCCCTGTTTCAAATTTCTACTACATTACAGCAACACTAGTCGATTGGGGATAGGACGGTAATCTCGCATACACCGAATATTTGCCGACGAGAGTTTGTTTTTGGCGCCCACCGTGTATGAATATGAATCAGGGAGGGAGTCGATTTCGGCCAAGGACACACTGTGTTTTGGCGCCCACCGTGTATGAATCCGGGTGAGAGGCGGTTACGTCACGTTTGGGTGAAATTACAAACCTACCCCTATCGAAACCTATAGAAATCCAGCATATAGGCTTTGCGTGGCAGGGATAGGCAGTAGTGATTTCCATCTCGTAGATTTTGGTTTCGGGCGGTTACTGCGACTTTCCCTGCTTCGTTCAAATTTTGCAGAGTGCACGTTTACCATGCCAACTCAATTCGAATCCCGTTTGTATTCTATTTTTTTCGGGCGGGATCCATTTTCAATTGGAATTACATTCTATATACATCATTTTTTATATATACTTTCAAAAGCACAAAAAAGAATTCTGCTCCTTTATATGTATAATATGATTTACAAATACAATGATCACGAAATCTTAAGGTTGAATTCGAAATTTTTTAACCAAACTATGTTCTGCTAAAATGTATGGATCAGTAATATCTACATATTAAATAACATAGATGTGCGTGAATTCATATGAGTATGCATGTTTGATATATCAATTTTGGTTCGAGTATGGATTACATGTATCATCATCTCGAATTCAAATATTTGAATCCCTTTTTTTTTCACTCCTTTCACGCCCATCTCTCTCGCATGCATGCTCCTTCAGGTAGCTATCACTCTCTTTTCTCCAGCTCACCCGCATGCTCACTTCATGTTGCTCCTATCCTCGCAAACATGGTCTCTCGACGTCTCCCTTGAGAAGTGTCACACTCTCCCTATCATTATAAATTACACGGTTTTAATTACCCCTCATGTCTCTACTATTCTCTGGTATCACTCGGTACCTAAGCTTTCTTTTTCACCGCCAAACACACAGTCTCCACTCGTCTTTCACTTTGTCTTCCTCTCTATGGGATTCTCTCACACACCCTATATGTCTCTACATATGACTCATACCACTAAAATTACTCTCTCTATCTCTCATGTAGACACAACATTTGTTGCAGTCTCCTTTTCGTCTCCATCCCAGACTGACATTATTCATTTGTTTACCGACCAGACAACCCCGACTACCGTCTCCTCTCTCTCTCTCTCTCACAGACACACATGCACAACTCCTGCTTCCACTCCCCTTCCCGACTACCGTCTCTCTCTCACACACAAAACTCTCGCTTTTGCACCCCGACTCGTATTTCTCTCACAAACATTTATCGACTAGCTAGCCTCTAGATAGGTTTATACACCCGCACACTCGTGCTTCCACCATCGCATACATATCTCTCTCCCGCTCCTTGTATCTATGTAGATTTTTCTTCCCTTCTTGAGACACGCCCTCTCAATCGTGCACACACACACTATCGCCTCATTTTAAGCTGATACCTATCGCACACACACTCCTTGTGTCTTTGTCACACATGCACTCCGTCCTCCTCCACTCGCCCTCTCTCTCACACACACATGGGATTTTTGCAACAACTAGCAAGATGTCCATGCATTGCACAGAACATCAAGATGCATTTGTATGAGTAGTTTATCTTGTGGGGGAAAAGGATGAACGAGGGAAGGCCTTATTTGCAAATGTGGAGAGGGGTGTGGGTATCTTTTTGCAAAATTTCCATAGTTTCCTTCCTATCCGTCAGATATAGATCGGACGACCTATATTGCAGGATGGCAGGCACACGATCATCACCGACAATGCTTACTATAAGAGTAGGGATAAAAAATAGAGTTGGTGATGATGGTGGGCCTGCCATCCTGCAATGTAGGTGTCTAATTTATATATGACGGATAGGAAGGAAAATATGGCAATTTACCCGCACTCTTCACCACATTTGCAGATAAGGCCTTCCCTTGTTCATCCTTTTCTCCCACAAGATCTTGATGTTCCGTGCAATGCACGGGCATCTTGCTAGTAAGAGTAGAAATTAGACATATACCACTTCTCGAATCTTGAAACCAACAACATTCCTCC
Source organism: Triticum aestivum (assembly GCF_018294505.1). Taxonomy (NCBI): domain Eukaryota; kingdom Viridiplantae; phylum Streptophyta; class Magnoliopsida; order Poales; family Poaceae; genus Triticum; species Triticum aestivum. The sequence goes on from NC_057794.1 coordinate 508,206,795, forward strand.
CTTATCTCATCAAAACCGCCAAAGGAATATATTTTGAGTGAAACCTAACATATTTTTAGTGATATACGTATTTCAAAGCTAGACTTTTTTCTATCAAATTGGTGAATATGTATTAATCCAGTGGCGGAGACAGGCCTAGGGCAGCTAGGGCTAGAGCCCCAGGCCTAGAAACAACTTCCTTTGTAATTTCTTCATGCAAAGCATAGAAAATCATAGAAGTTTATCACTCAACATAGCACAGCCCCAGGCGTAGTCTGCATCTAGCTCCGCCACTGTATTAATCTACTTTGATCGTGTGGCAACACATTGGCACATTGCTAATAGTTATTATAATTTTTTGGACACCAGACAAACGGTGGAGTACATATACAAAGAGAAGAGGCGCACGCACGCAGTCGGACTCTCACTGTCTTGCACACATGAGTGTTATGTAAAGGCGACTTTAACAAATAAACCCTAAAACCCTAGGGGCACGATTGCTGCATTCGCGGGTACCGGGTACGTGGTGGAGCACCTTTGTAGGAATAGTCGGCTCGAGTGATAATTTGATCCGTAGAAGTTGATGGTCGGGACCACAGGTGAACGACTTGGAGCGCGGTGGCTCGCCAGTTGCCACAGGTCGAGTAACCACGTTTAAAATATCGTTTTTTAGTGGGGTTAAGAGTTCCGACTGTCAATGGCGCGTTATAAGTAGTAAGTAGTTTTTAGAACGATTGGTATGTAGCAAAAATGGAATTCATAGTACTACGTACCTCCTTGGCGTATGGTTGTATGGTTTGTTTTTTATTTTTTGCGATGGAGGTTGTATGGGTTTATGTTGCGAGATGTTGAACCTGGTAGTTCTAGGGCAAATACTATGGTTTAGATTTAGATGCTGGTTTTCTTTAATGAAAATCGGAAGGGGAAACCCTTCTCCGATTAAAAAAACTACTACCTCCATTCTGGTTTACTAGTCCCCATCGTACTTTGGGTCAAAGTTTGTCCATGAACTTTACTTGTAAAATTTGAATGGAAAATGAGATTTTGTTATACCCAAACGAAAAAGGACTGGAGGAGTGATTGCTCTGACACGGACGCGACCTCTCATAGCGCAGGCATTGAACCGGCGCGCCGGCCAAGAGGGCCGCACTCGCTGCAGGCACGGCTGAGCACGCCTCCTCGCCGCGTGCAACCAACTTAAGACTGCCCCGCCTGCCTTCATTGAATCCACACGTGTGCCAGTAACACGTCCTTCCGCGAGCCGACAGGCATTTTAGAACACAAAAAATGACTAAAATATAATTAATTTACGCATGGTCTTGACTTGTTGTGCTCGCACTGGTAGCATGGTCTTTACTTGTTGTGCCACCTTATTAGCCGAACGGCTAATCTTTGCCAATTGAAGATTGTTGATCAACTTCGAGATGCTCAACGCTTTCATCTTCAGGTCACACATAGCAGACCTGTCAACGCTTTGACAGGCATCAATGAAATCCCACGACCAAATTTATACTAAAAATATCAATATCTACAATACTCCCAAAACACTTAGGCGTGTTGCATTAACTTCTACCTCGTTTCTTGTTTCTTGACATATCAACCAATAGGAGATGTGGGTGTGCATGCTTTTAATGACTTGAGACTACCAAACACGACATGCAGTGGTTAGTTCATTGCATGCAATGCTATTAATTAGCAAATAAACATTAAGATCTCTCGTTTTCCCCTCCTCCTTGGTCACAGTGCACAATCTAAGATGACTTGCTCACCTAGACGGAGGGAGTACTGATTATAATGAGTATAAGAACTACGGTTTATAATGAGTGTAAAAATATTGATTTGACATTGTGAATGTTGACACATTGTGGAATAGTTTTTGAAGTCTGTAAAAGTACTCAACTAGTGCTGTCGTTCTCCACAAAAAAATGTGTTTACCAATGCATGCATGAACACTAGTTACTCTAACCCCCCTCTCTTCTTTAATTCTTTGCCACATCAGCATGTTTGCTATTCCCGTGCGCATGAGGCTGGTCATAGTGGGGAGTAACTTATACTAGTGTCATGCATATGACACTAGTCTAAGTTACTACCTTCATAGTGCAAAGTAACATAGTAGTAGTGTCATAGATGGCTTCATTTATTAGCTTGTAGACTCATCTTGTATTGGGAAGCGCTATGTTACAGTAACATATTATGTTACAGTAACATATTATGTTACTACTTCTCATTAACTACTTGCCACATAAGCAAAAATTTCTTGAAGTGTGCTATGTTACTCGCTAAGTTACTCCCACTATGACCAGCCTGATACCAGCTAAGATACCACCATTATGGCCAGCCTTAATCATCGCATGCAATAATTTAGTGCACCTTGAAATATGAACATGTGTGGGGCGTGTTTGTTTTTAATGACTTGAGACTATACCTAGCCCAGCATGGAAGATGACTTATTATGCACCGTTCCCCATACCTGCAGGAAGCCCGTTCGTCTCCAAATCTTTTCCTCTCCATGTGTGGAAACAATATGCCTGCCAAACTCTCCTTCTCCCTCCGGTCGTCCCACCACTCCACCCCGTGTGAAAAAAATCTTCATGCATGACTCTCCTCCCCCCATGCTCGTCCAATCCATTATGACCAGCAATATTTCCACCCCTTCGCTCCCCCGTAATTTACTCCAACAAATATGCCCACGTAGTTGTTACTTAACTGCAGGTGCATTCGGTCACTGACATATGGGCCCAACAGGGGTCTGGCCCACATGTCAGTGACGCAACTGGACCGGCAGTTAAGTCAGTGCAGCTCAGTCCATATCTTACGTAGGTGTGCCATTGCTCGCTATAAATACTGCGCCTCCCACGACATCTCTATCTTCTCCCCCTCACGTTCACGTTCATCGCTATCTCCTCCCCCTGCCTCTCACGTCGACCACCATGGCATCGCCCCTCCCAAGCCCTAGGAGCCCCTCGCTGCACCGCGCGGACGGTCACGCGTCGCTGTTCCGTTCCTCGCCGCTACTAGTTGAGGAGGACGCGTCGGTGTTCCGCTCCTCGCCGCTACGCGATGCGTCACCGTTCCGTTCCTCGCCGCCACTAGTCGAGGAGGACGCGTCGGCGTTCTGCTCCTCGCTGTGACGCGACGCGTCGCCGTTCCGTTCCTCACTGATACTAGTCGAGGAGGACGCGTCGGCTTTCCGCTCCTCGCCGCGACGCGTTGAGGTGGACGCGTCGGCGTTCCCAATCTCGCCAGCACGCGCGCCGGAGGACGCGTCGGCTCCCCGCTACGAGGAGAACGCCGCGCCGCCCGCCGAGCCCCCAGCATTGATGAGCTTTGGAAAGAAATGGATGTCGCCTTGTGGGAGGCTTTGCCTCCAGTAGAGCGCGCCAAAATAGAGGCGGAGAAGAAGGCCGAGGAAGAGAAGCGCACCGCGGAACAAGCTGCCTGGGAGGCCTATGTCGCGTTCGAGAGAGTCAAGCAATTGGCTCTTTGGCAGAAGGCTCGTGCGAGGGCCGTGAGGGTGGCGGAGGACGCCCGTGCCGATGCCCTGAGTGCAGTCGGGCCCAAGCGCCTCATCTACGCTTGGCGGTACGTGGACCGGGTGCACGCTTCCAGCGAGGAGGAGTACCTGTTGGTGCCGGATCACCACACCGGTGAGATCGCGCTCGCCCGCCGGCAAGCCGCCAATCAGCACCTCGCGAGTTGCGAAGCTGAGGAAGAGGCGTTGTGTCAGCGCGCTGGGAAACGGCCACGCACCAGGGCACTCGTGGCGCGCCGCAAGCGCTCCTGCGAGCGCTGTGGCTTTTAGGAGGAGTATAATTTTTGTGTCGTAAGGCGATCTCATTAGTTTTGGGACGCAAATGATAAATCCCGAACGTTCAGGAATTTTTAGCGTCCTTAATTAAGTATGTAAAAGGGAAAGTTTGGAAACCTTGTGTATTCGTACGCATTTTGCAAGTACATGCATATAGCACAAACTTTACTATATACTATCGCACTACATGTCTCTCTCGATATATGCTTGCAGACTGTGCTACTCCCTCCGTCCAGGTCAATAAGTCATCTTCGGCTGTGCACCGTGACCAAGAGGGAGGGAAGACTTATACACCTAGACGGAGGGAGTACTACTATTACTTATGTACGTGCAAATGCATGTTTTAACATTACGATGCAGTTTTTGTAGAAGTAGAAAAACAACACTAGTCAAGCTTGTGAAACAATTCAATGCAAAACAAATGCAAAAATGCTCATTTGATTGTTTACTTTTAGCTTCCTTCTCTGTGGTTATTTCTCTTTCGTGCTTTGTACTGGTTGGAAAGGCATGCAAATTCCCAAACTGCTTCCTACACCCTGTATCTCACTGGTTGCCGGCATTGACGTTGTTGCCCATGTCATCGAGGATGAGGTTGCCGAGGTCGGGGAAGAAGTCATCGTTCGCAGCTAATCATGTGGACTAGCATAGTAGTAGGATACAGAGTAGAAACGTGAATTCTACCACGATTTCGAACAGGAAGGACAGAAACACATACGGTGCAACGGTTGCAGCACCGTTGGCGTTGAGGTTGTCGCCCATGTCCAAACACCACGTAGACACGGTCTTTGAGCATGGTTCATAGTCGTTCCACGCTCTGGCATTGAAGTTTGTAACTATTTTAGATTAGAATATACTACTCCTCGGGTGCTAGTAGTAGAGCAGAGTCCTACTCTACTACTCTACTCAAGCAACTTAGGGCATAGCATTGTAGGGAGTACCAGTACTGTGATCACTCAAGCAAGTTGTCTAGCATCGACATGACCCTACGTTGCTGGTATGTGTCTCGTAAGTCCAGCGGCATGTTGTAGTCATCATCACCTGTCCACTTCCCGCAGCACATATTCACTTCTCCATCTTTGTCCGCACATAATCTCGTCCAATCTTCCATCCCCGCTAAGGCGCCTCCCCCTCGTCCGAAACCCAAGCACTAACAATGGTAGAACCGAGCAACATCCGCCGAAAGAGTGGCTGGAATTCGCTCCCCACAGAGGTAATCAAGCTCATTGTTTCGCGTGTGGACAATCTCAGTACCATGCCGCTCACCGCGTGCTCGTCGGGGCTGTACCGTTTACTCAAAGCCCTCAGGCCGGAGCTTTTTAAGCCAGCTCCTTGCTTGCTGATGCTGCCTGATCTTCATTTGCTGAAAAAATATTCATGCTCATAACATGCTGTTCTTAAGATTGACTAAACCAAGAGCCCTTTTTTATTTGACTCCAACTTGATATGATTTTGTAGGCCGCCTGGTGTCCCTACCCTTCCTAATCCCAGAACCTTTCAAAGAAAAGCGGCATGGCAGTTGCAGGTGGTTCCTGGCTTGATCAAACAATGGCGAAAGATTGATGATCGTTGGCACGTACCAGACGTGTTGTTTCACGGAATACAATCACAATCACTGCAAGGTCTTTGAGCAGGATCCCAGCTTCTCTGGGCCTTCAGGAATTTTTGAATGGAGGCTGGTAAGTAGCCTTGGTACACGCTCTCTATTTGTCGGACTGAATTATCCGATTAACCAGGAGATAACCGACGACAAGGATCATGATGGCAGCGCGGTTTCGTTCATCAGGAAAAACTGTGTGTACACAGCGTACCATACCCTGATATGTGCCGTCACACTCTGCAGCCCAAAGTAGGAGAGAGGGTCACAAGTATCAGACTTCGACCTGCTGGCTGGAGTTTCCCCCGTCAGGCACCCATCTGGTTCAAGCCGTCAGCCAATCTCCATAGCTTAATAAATAGTAACGTCTAACTGAGCCAGTTAGTTAGATGGGTACATTTGGTGTAGTAGGATCTTTATTTAGTTTGATGCATACACTTGTTCTTTTTTGGTATCCCTTTTGTAATGATGGCTGATGTTTGGTTTGGAAGAGAGAGTTGCATCTTCACTCTTCTGGCCTGCTTACTGCTTCTATTGCACCCCCAGCCCTGGTTGCTGCTGCTGCTGTTTTCAATGTACAATCAGTAGTATATTTCGTCTGTTGGTTGAATAAATGTGTTGTTAGAATGAAAAACACAATGTTTTGGAAGTCGTTGCATGGTTCGATCCTTTAGTGCCCCATACCGTACGTAGCGCATACTATTTATCATACGAAACACATTTTTTTGAAACTCGGAACACATTTTCCACTTGTTGATAACATGCAGCCCACTGATGAAGGCCCAATAGAGAAGCCCATAATTAACTAGAAGGGAGGCTCTCAGATGAATCCAGCCCAGGTACATGCTCATGGTCCCCTAAACATAAATAAGTAAATAAATAAATAAGATAAATGCTCATGCACCAGTTCTTTGGGAAAATAGGTAGCCCAATATTTCTTTTTGAAGAATACCCAAGCTAGGCCTATTTGTTTTCTCCGAATTACTAGGCTGCAAATCTTTCAAGACGAGGAGGGATGCATTCCGGCCTGGCTTAAGAGTATGGTCAATGTCTGTTAAAAGTAATATCAAAAGGGGTTGAAAATTCCAAAAAATTTATAGCAAATGGGATATAAGTTTCTTTTTTTGTTTTTGTACTTCACTGATATCTTATACGTATTTCATTGGATTTAACATGACATAGTACTAATTTATTTTTAAATTTGTTTTAGTATGGTTATTAATTTTTGGATTAAGAATATTTTGTTCCCCAGCAAAAATTTGCGAATTTTCAAAATTTCCCACATATTTAGTTAATTTTTTGACCCTGGTACTGACCAGAAAATGGCCAGCAATTCTAAAAATGGAAAACGTGCTGCAATAAATTCCATATGAATTAGAAAATGAGTAAAAATTATAAAAATAATAGAAAATGGGTTGTACACGCCACAGATTTCGAGGCTGACTTGTTTACGCAAGGTTTTGTCAGTGAACACACGATTCTAGCAGCAATTAGTGTTGGATGTCCATCCAACGGCCGACGTGCTTCTTCAATCTCTGATCTTCCTGCTCCAGCCGCCTAAACTAGCACCGGCGGGACTGCCTGCTCCCTCCTCTTTTGGCCCGCTATGATGCTGCGCAGGCTTCCCTGGCCCACCCTAGTCCCTCCGCTGGCCTGGCCGCACGCAATCAACTGCCTCCTTATTACGGGAAAAAAAGATTCCTCCCACTGACATCTGGGGCACACCGGTTGGGAGGCTGGCATGTGGGCCTACTAAGTTGACGCGTACGCAGGGCTTGTCAACTTAGTCAACAAACGATTCTAGTAGCAGTAACTGTTGGATTTGAATCAAACTGTCCTGCTGCTTCTTCAATCGCTGCTCTTCTTGCACCAGCCGCCCAAACCAGCGCTAGGGAGACCGCCTGCTCCTGCCTCCAGTGGCCGGCTGTGCTGCCGATGAGGCCTCATCGCCCCCTACTACTCCCACCACTAGCCAGGCCCTGCGGCGACGGCAGCCTCACACCGCAGCCGAACCAGTGAACCCTCATACTCCTCTCCGCGTGGGCATCCACTGTCGCGTCTTCCCCAGCTCCGCGTCGTCCCCTTCCTAGGCCTCGCCGTCGTCCACCGCCTTGGTGCTCTCTGCGCGGCGTGGTCAACGTGGTCAACGACATTCCATCGGAAGAGTACTGTACATGGAGAGGCTGACAGCTGGGTCCACGGCCACAGCCCAGTTTTTTTGTCATTTGCCAAGTAAGTCGCTTTGTCAGGCCTGTTGGGCTGCAAATCTTTCAAGACGAGGAGAGCTTTCATTCGGCTGGCCAAGAAAATGGCCCATCAGTAATGAGAAATGGGCTGTACATTTTTAAAACACATCAAACCGGCAATTAATTTCAAATATCTTTTTTTCATTTCGAGATTTGAAATTACATTAATTTTTATGCATGGAGAATTTGTTGGATTTTATATTGATATACATTTATTTTTAAAATCAGTTTGAATGTGAGTCGAAATTTCGGGATTAAAGACAGTTCGGACCGCATCGAAATATGCAAAATTTCGTTTAATTTTTTAACCGTGGCCACAATATGGGCTTCAAAAAAACCTTAATAATTAGCAAATGGACTGTAAATTATTAGAAATAATGGCAAATGGGTTGTATGCTGTTTTCCATAGATTTGAGGCTTTCCTAAAAAAGGTTGACGCACAAGCAGTGACTGTTGGATGGCCATCCAACGGCCATCGTGCTTCTTCAATCTTTGCTCTTCCTGCTCCAGCCGCTCAAACAGGCGCCGACAGGACTACCTGCTCCTTCCTCCCCGCGGCTGGCTCTGCTGCCACGCAGGCCTCACCGCCCCATCGTACTCCCATCGCTGGCCTAGCCATCCCACTACTCACCCACACCTGCTGTTATTCTCCGGCGACGGCAGACGAACCACTAAACCCTCGTACAGTCGTACTCCCCTCCGCGTGGGAAACAACTGCCGAGTCTTCCCCGCCTCCGTGTCGTTCCCTTCCTAGGCCTCGCCGTCGTCCACCGCCCTGGTGCTCTCGGCGTAGCCTGGTCAACGTGGTCAATGACCGACATGCATCTAAAGCGGGCTTTACGTGGAGAGGCCGACAACTGGGTCGACGGCCGCACGCAAGGAAATGCCTCCTTGTTACACGCAAAATAATGATTCCTCCACCTGACATCAGGGACCCACCGAAAGGGCCTCTGTATTTCGCGAAAAAAATGTTACCGCCGCTGACAGCTCGGACCCACCAGCTATATCTTCTCACGCAAGGAAGTGCCTCCTTATTACGAACAAAAAAAATGAATACTCCCCCTGTTAGCTAGGACCCAGTATAGTGGCAGGCTGACTTGTGGGCCTACTAAGTTGACGGGGATGGAGGGCTTTGTCAACTTATTCAATATGCATGATTCTAGCTCCAGTGACCGTACGATGTCCATCCAATGGCCGTAGTGCTTCTTCAACCTCTGGTCTTCTTGCTCCAGCCGCCCAAAGCAGCGCTGGTCAAGCCTCATGCTCCTGCCTCCCATGGCCGGCTGCGATGCGGCGGAGGCCTCACCGCCCCCTACTACTCCCACCGCTGGCCAGGCCATCCTTCTACTCACCCACACCCCCTGTTATTCTCCGGCGACGGCAGCCTCACACCGCAGCGAACCAGTGAACCCTCGTACTCCTCTACGCGTGGGCATCCACTACCGCGTCTTCCCTGGATCCGCGTCATCCCCTTCCTAGGCCTCGCCGTCATCCACCGCCCTGGTGCTCTCGGCGCGGTGTGGTCAACGTGGTCAAGGAACAGCTTCCATCGGACGTGGACTGTACGTGGAGAGACTGACAGCTGGGTCCACGGCCGCAACAACGAAGTGACTCCTTATTATGTGCAAAATAATTATTCCTCCACCTGACAGTAGGACCCACCGGATGGGCCACCGTATTTCGTGAAAAAAATATTCCCCCCTGACTGCTGGGACCCACCAGCTATATCTTTGCATGCAAGGAAGTGCGTCCGGGCAAAAAAACGATTCGCCCCCTGACTGCTGGGACCCACCAGCTACATCTTCGCAGGCAAGGAAGTGCCTGACAGTCGGGACCCACCTGGTCGAAGCGTACGTAGCGTTGTCATTCTGGTTGCCAATGTGTACGTACATACTGGTCGATGTAGAGGCGCGCACGTGTCGTAGTAGAGGCGCGCACGTGTCGTAGTAGAGGCACGCACGTAGCATGTACACGTACGTACATCGGCTAGGGTGCAAGAAAGGAAATACAGCCACGTATGTGTACATACGGGCGGGGTCTCGAACGTCTACTCGCGCATACGTACGACCAGGGCTCGTGTACATGGCTGGGTAGGAGCGGAGAAACAGCGTCGTCGTAGTGTTCATGGGGAGGCAACGAAATGCATCGTGTTCACGGGGAGGCAACGAAATGCGTCATGTTCATGGGGAGGCAATGGAACGCGTGGGAGCCAATCGGCTGGGTCAGAATGGAATGCGTGGTCGTGTTCATCGGGAGGGCATGGACGGAACAGGTGATGGAAAGGAGGCCTGGCGTACCGCACAACGGAGGAAACAGACCTCCTACGTTCGGAACGGGGTCTTGTTGATCGGGAGGGGTCTGGCGTACCGCAAAATGGAGGAAACAGACCTCCTACGGCCAAAACGGGGGTTCTGTTGATCAGGAGGGGTGTGGCGTACCGCAAAACGGACGAAACGGACTTGTGTTGGAGCGCTACGGTCGAAACGGGGGTCCTGTTCATCGGAAGGAGTGTGGCGTACCGCAAAACGGGACTCCACAGGATACTGTTCATCTCCACCGTCGACCCCCTCCAGTGTCCACGAGCTACTGTTCATCCACCGTCGACCTCCTCCAGCCTCCACCTGCGACTGTTCATCCACGGGCTCCTGTTAATCCAGCCTCCACCGCGCGCTACTCCACTGGCTACTGTTCAACCAGCCCTCTCCGCAGGCTCTTGTTCAACCACCCCTCCACGGGCTACTGTTCCTCCTGCCCTCCACCGTCTACTGTTCATCCTGCCCTCCACGGGGTGGTCCTGTTCATCCAGCCCTCCACGGGGTCCTGTTCATCCAGCCCCAACCGACTCGATCGATCGGGGTCATGTTCATCCAGAGGCAACACCACGGGGTCCTGTTCAACCACCTCCACCGGGAACTGTTCATCCACCCCCCCCGCAACACTCACTGTTCATCCAGAGGCATCATCGATCGACTTCAGTTAGCAGCAGTAGCGAAGGAATCGCTCGATCGGGTTCGGTTAACAGCCATCGATCGATCGCTCGGGTTCAGTAACGCGTAGCCTGCAGTGCAATCGCTCGGGTTTAGTTAGAGCCCAATGCCTCGCTCGGGTTTAGTTAGAGCCAACGCGTCGCACACATGCACGTACGTGTACGAGAGAAACGCGCATCGCTCGGCCCCCGACCTCCCACCTTAACCGGGAACTCCTCGAAATTTTCCTCGCCCTCGCTTCTACCACGGTTTTTTCCGTCATGGACGGCCCAAAGAATGTCATGCAGCTGCGTCTCCGCCCCGCCCAGGACGAAAAGCCCATTTTCTGTCATGATTTTTTGTCATAGAAGTAGGAGCCCACCACATCTATGATGATACCGGGTTTTGTCACAATTATCGTCATAGAAGTGTCATATGTATGACAGAATTTTTTTTCGTTCGACCCAAAATGTCACGGATGTGTCTTTTTTTGTAGTGTTCTAATGGCTCTCCTGTATAATGCAGGAAGGGTGGAGGAGTATATATAGCCTCCACACAAAATCTAACTGTTACACACAATTCACGAAACTCAGTGAGACCGAATCGGAAAACTTGGTCGGACCAATTCAGTTCATAATGTGACCGTTAGGCATTTCGGTGGGACCGATATGATCAACTCGGTGGGATCGATGTGCTAGGGTTAGGGTAAAACCTCATCTCGGTTTGACCGGGTGAGACCGATTTTGGTAATAAGAAAAACAGAGAGTTGGTCAGGCAAACTCGGTGGGACCGTTTGCTTATTTCGGTGGGACCAAAATAATTGCAACATGCAACAGAGAGTTTGCAAGCCCATCTTGGTGAGACCGAGATCCCATCGGCGAGACCGAATTGATTAGGGTTTCTGGCAGTGGCTATGTCAAGTGAACGCGGTGGCGCCAGATAAATCAAATCGGTGGGGCCGAGTTTGACTTTTGGTTTGGGACATATGTGGATATGAGAAAGTGGTTGAGGGCTTTGGAGCATATCACTAAGCACTTTGAGCAAGCAAGCCATTAGGCAACACCTCATCCCCTTTTAATAATATTGGCTTTCCTAAGGACACAATGTGATCTTGGATCACTAAACTGAAAATGTAGAGCCTTGAGCTTTTGAGCTTGACCCAATCCTTTGTCCTTAGCATCTTGAAGGGGTTCCACATCCTCTTGTCCACGCCACTCCATCTATTGAACTTATCTGAAATATACTAGATAAAAACATTAGTCCAACAAGAGATATGTCGACATTAATTACCAAAACCACCCAGGGAGCACTTGTGCTTTCATAAGAATATGGCCTCGAGCGCCCAACAAAGAGTTATCCGAAGCGCCGACCACTACCCAAATTCGATGACGAGGCCCTCGAGCCAATACCGTCAAGATACAACTGCACTGATGAACTAGACCGACCACCACGTGGGCGAGATAAAGCGGCTACTTATGCCGAACACCAGCCCCTACCACCTCATAGTTGAGGCAAAGAGGTGGCAGCTCTGGGCTATACCTACGACTTACGCTAAGACCTGGACAATAGAGCCCGTCAGGACATATCTATCTATGGATCAAGGGGGCGTGCCCCAACGTGAGACGACGGCCATCAAGCATGGCGCGATAGGCATAACCTTGCCCGGGCCGAAAATCGAATACGGATGTCCCAAACTCCGTCGCGACGTTGCCCGTTATAGAGGCGCCACACACCCTTTATGCTTTACCGATGAGGTAATGCAGCACTAGTTCCTAGAAGGGTTTAAACCCGTAAACATTGAAGCATACGATGGAACGACTGATCCCGCGGTATGGATTGAAGACTTTCTCCTCCATATTCACATGGCTCGCGGCGACGATCTCCATGCCATCAAATACATCCCCTTAAAGCTGAAAGGACCAACACGACACTGGTTAAACAGCCTCCCAGAGAACTCCATTGGCAGCTAGGAAGATCTGGAGGATGCCTTTAGAGACAAATTCCAAGGCACCTATGTTCGGCCTCCGGACGCAGATGGCCTCAGTCATATAGTCCAGCAACACGGAGAATCAACATGCAAACTCTGGACTAGGTTCTTAATTAAAAAGAACCAAATCGTCGACTGTCCGGACGCCGAAGCCCTCGCGGCCTTCAAACATAGCGTCTGTGATGAATGGCTCGCCCGACACCTCGGCCAAGAAAACCCAAAATCGATGGAAGCCCTTACCGCACTTATGACCCGCTTTTGCGCGGGAGAAGACAGTTGGTCAGCTCGTAGAAGCAACATCACCAGCGACCCAGGCACCTCCGAAGCCAGAGATGGCAACGGTAGGCCACGACGAACAGACGCAAGCGTCGAAGCAACAATGAAGATACCGAAGACACGATGGTCAACGCCGGATTCAATGGCGCTAAATCTGGTTAGCGGAAGAAGCCATTTAAAATAAATAAAGATGGTCCATCCAACTTGGACAAAATACTCGATCGTCCTTGCCAGATTCATGGCACTCCTGATAAGCCTATCAACCACTCCAACAAAAATTGTTGGGTCTTCAAATAGGCCGGTAAGTTAAACACCGAACATAAGGGGAAAGGACCACCATGAGAGGATGATGAAGAGTCCCGCCCACCGAACACAGGGGCCAAAAGAAATCCCCCCTGAGGTGAAAACAGTGAACATGATCTACGTCACGCATATCCCCAAGAGGGAGTGCAAACATACGCTAAGGGACGTCTACGCCGTAGAGCCCGTCGCCCCTAAATTCAACCCATGGTCAGCTTGTCCGATCATCTTCAATCGCAGGGACCACCCGACCAGTATCCGTCATTTTGGTTTGGCAGCTTTGGTCCTCGATACAATCATCGACAGATACCATCTCACTATAGTCCTCATGGACGGCGGCAGCAGTCTTAACTTGATTTACCAAGACATGGTCCGCAAAATGGGTATCGACCCATCAAGAATCAAGCATACTAACACCACCTTTAAAGGAGTGATACCCGGCATAGAAGCCCGCTGCACGGGCTCAATAACATTGGAAGTAGTCTTCGCTTCACCGGGTAACTCCAAAGCGAAGACCTGATCGTCGACATCGTCCCCTTCCGCAGTGGTTATCATGCACTACTCGGACGAACCGCCTTCGCTCGCTTCAATGTGGTCCCGCATTATGCTTACTTAAAGCTCAAAATGCCCGGACCCCGCAGCGTTATCATAGTCAATGGAAACACGGAGCGTTCCCTCCGAACCGCGGAGCACACCGTAGCCCTCGCGGCTGAAGTGCAGAGCGACCTCCCTAGGCCGAATACATCATCGGCCATCAATACCCCGGACACTGTTAAACGCGTCCGGTCTACTACGCATGACGACAGCTCAGTGACTCCAGAGCTAGTCTAGCAGTTTTGCCTCCATCGATCGCCACACACATCTGCGGCATATGTACCGCGTGTGCATAATTACGCACTCAAAATACCCTGGGAAACGACGGAGGCACAATACAGATAAGTCCATAGTGCGGCTCAACCCTATGTGACCTTGACCCTTTTTCCTTTGATATTTTTCTTCTCAAATACCAAAAGTGCATTAAAGCCTAGCTACTTCACGGTTGTGTAGGGACTCTTTTCAGGCCTATTTTCGTATAAACGACCGTGGACCATTCCTCTCAAGGAGTCTTTTTCACAAGGACGAAAGCGACGCAGACGTGCGGCAGGGCATCAATGAGATCTTCAAGACCATCTTTTTTAGGCCCCGTATACAACTTTACCTTGTGTACAAATTTTTGCATGTAAAATAGCCTTGGCTCTATCTGTAATAGCACGTTTTGACGTATCAACCAGATTACAATGAAAACAAGTTTTTACCAACCCTCGTTCGGTCTTGGTTTGTTTCATAATCTGCATTCCTCGTTTGTGCTAAGATTGCCACATATACATTCTAGTACAGATTCAATACCAGGGGCTCTATTCGGCCACACATACGTTCAAGAAAGGAAAGTTCAAATACTTTTAGAAGTACACTTCGGCGTTCCGAATATTGCATTATATGCATCAGCTCCGAATCATGTCTTTGGTCAATAGTTGGATTGCCCGGATCCTGTGGTTGCTACCTTATGTTCCGCTTGTTCGGCTAAGGTGGTAAAGGGAGAACTACTGCGATTGTGTTTCTGGCTCGTCCGGTCAAGCACCTTAGTAGAGAAAGCCGAAAACTGACTCTCATGATACGACGAGAGCTGGTCAGCGATTCAGTGACTCACCATAAATCTCTTGCGATTTCTTCCGTACTATACGAAGGACTGGCCTTCATCCAGTCATGCGCCTAAGGAACCAAAGTTAGAATAGCCGCACACGCACCACGAGCTAGTTCCTAGTCCCATTGTCAAACTCCTATGGCTAAGTGAGAATGATAAAGCCGCATAGTCTGATTACCTAAGTTCGCTACGCAGACACCTCCTTTACAGACCAAGACATTGGGTCAAGTGTGGTTGTGCGCTATACCGAACACCCCTGTAGCATCTACGTGGGGGCTGAAGCCGACGACTGGAAAACTCTCAGGCATAACAATGGCCGCACAGGAGGAAAATAATTTCAGATAGAGGCATAAATATATTACAAAGCCTTGGTTCATAAAACAACACCTAGAATGCTCGGATATATTCATACAAACATGATGTCCTTTGAGCATTGGCCCTCTACTATCCGGGCACCCTCCAGGACGTCGTCAAAATACCGCTCCGACTTGCGGTGGTCCTTGCCTTCGGGTGGGCCCTCGGTCGCCATGACGGTGTCCTTCATCTTCGCCCATTGCATCTTGACGCGGGCAAAGGCCATCCGCGCACCCTCGATGCACGCCGAGCGCTTGACGGCTTCAATTCGGGGCAGCACGTCGGCAAGTCGCTTCACCAGGCTGAAGTAGCTGCTAGGAATGGGTTCGGTTGGCCAGAGCCGGACTATGACGTCCTTCATGGCCAAACCCGACATCCTATGCAGCACCGCCAACTGCATCATCTGGTTGTTTAGCAGCGCCAGACGCTCTGGCGCCAGGTACTGTGACCAGAAGTGCTTCTCCGTGGTGTTCCCCTCTTGGGACCGGAAGAATTGTGCGGCGTCGTCTGCACTCCTCGGAAGATCTGCAAAGGCGTCTGAGAACTCATAGTCGAGTGAGCAAGGCACATTTCTGACTGCTGAATTTACTCTGCAAAATAAAGGGCTTACCAGCCGCTATCTGTTCGGCCTGCTTGATCTCCTCGCGAGCCGCCCGGGACTCAGCCCGCGCCTCCTTGGCCCTCTAGAGAGCCTTGGCAAGATCGGCCGCTTGGGCCTTATTCTTCTCTACCAAGGCCTCACACTTGCCGGTGGCGTCCTTGAGCTCTTGCTCCACTTCGGTCACCCGCTCCGCATATCGGCGGCGGGCGACCTGCTCATACTTTAAATCTGTGGCCGCTTTGTCAGCGGCCGCTTGGCTCACTGACACGTCTCCGTCGTGTCTATAATTTTTGATTGTTCCATGCCAATATTATAAAACATTCATATACTTTTGGCAACGTTTTATACTATTTTTGGGACTAACATATTGATCCAGTGCCAGTTCCTGTTTGTCGCATGTTTTTTGTTTCGCAGAAAATCCATATCAAATGGAGTCCAAACGGGATAAAACTAACAGAGATTTTTTTGGAACATATGTGATTTTTGGGAAGAAGAATCAACGCGAGACGATGCCCGAGGGGGCCACGAGGCAGGGGGGCGCGCCCCAGGGGGTCAGGCGCGCCCTGTGCCCTCGTGGCCATCCCGTAAGGCGGTTGGTGCTCTTATTTCACCGCAAGAAAGCTAATATCCGGATAGAGATCGTGTCCAAAATTCAGCCCAATCGGAGTTATGGATCTTCGGGAATTTAAGAAACGGTGAAAGGGCGGAATCAGAAAACACAGAAATAGAGAGAGACAGATAGACAGATCCAATCTCGGAGGGGCTCTCGCCCCTCCCACGCCATGGAGACCATGGACCAGAAGGGAAACCCTTCTCCCATCTAGGGAGAAGGTCAAGGAAGAAGAAGGAGGGGGGCTCTCTCCCCTTCTCTCCCGGTGGCGCTGGAACACCGCCGGGGCCATCATCGTCACCGCAATCTTCACCAACAACTTCACCGCCGTCATCACCAACTCTTCCCCCCTCTATGTAGCAGTGTAACCCCTCTTTTACCCGCTATAATCTCTACTTAAACATGGTGCTCAACGCTATATATGGTTTCCCAATGATGTATGGCTATCCTATGATGTTTGAGTAGATCCGTTTTGTCCTATGGGTTAATTGATGATCATGATTGGTTTGAGTTGGATGTTTTATTATTGGTGCTGTCCTATGGTGCTCTCCATGTTGCGCAAGCGTGAGGGATTCCCGCTATAGGGTGTTGCAATACGTTCATGATTTGCTTATGGTGGGTGGCATGAGTGACAGAAGCACATACCCGAGTAAGTAGGTTGTTTGCATATGGGAGTAAAGAGGATTTGATACTTTAATGCATTGTTTGGGTTTTACCTTAATGATCTTTAGTAGTTGCGGACGCTTGCTAGTGTCGGATTTCGGGTTTCGGCAGACCCTTGAGGTTCGAACACTAGGGTGCACGCGGAGATTTCGCTTCCTACCTACCTGCACCCCTCCGCCTCGCTAAGATCTAAGCTATGGAAAGAACAACACAAGAGACACAGGGTTTATACTGGTTCGGGCCACCGTTGTGGTGTAATACCCTACTCCAGTGTGGCGTGGTGGATTGCCTCTTGGGCTGATGATAATGAACGATACAAGGAAGAACAGCCTCGCGAGGGTCTGTTCTTGGCTGGGGCGATGAACTGCTAGGAAGAGTTCAGCCCCCCTTCTCTCTCTCTCTCTCTCTCTCTCTCTCTGTGTGTGATTGTCTTTCTCTGATTCAACCTCCTATCGAACCTTTCCTCTTAACCCCTCTGAACCCCTCTCTTCTGTGGGTGGCTGGTCCTATTTATAGAGGCCCTGGTCCTCTTCCCAAATATCGAGCGGGAAGGGAGCCAACAATGGCGGGCTAATTTGAAGGGGGACAACTAGTACTCGCTACCCTGACAAAAGTAGTCTTCGCCTGCACAAAGCTCTGGTGTTGACACCGTCCTGGGCTCCACGATGACCTCCGTCTTGCAGTCTTCCTGGTCCTGGTCTCGTTGCACCGAAATGGCAACCTTTGCTTGATGCCTCGGTACTCCGCGGCTGCGCTTGCCCCCTTTGCACCAAAGAGGAAAGGAGGACACTGTGCGGGATGGCAACCGCCTGGCGCCCTTGGTCGTCATGTCTTGCGTCACGGGCTCCTCGTGAGGTACCCCGCCTTGATCTCTCTGCCTCCTCGCGAGCCAGCCTGATGAGGCCGTGCCTGAGGAAGCTCCGTGTCGTCCGCCCCTCGAGGCTTGGCCCCTCGCGAGGGTCTTGGGTCAGTGTTGATGAAGATGGGCCACGTTGGGCCCCCCTTGAGCCATGCCGCAGGCCGCAGGCAGGCAAGTCTAGGGACCCCCGTTCCCAGAACGCCGACAGTAGCCCCCGGGCCCAAGGCGCGCCCGTACTTGGCCATGCAGGGAGGCGGAAGGGCAAGAGCGATGCGCCGCGGGCCCTAACAGCCTGCGGCCTTGGGCGCCGCGTGGCGGTTGATTAGACGTGGGCGGCACTGTTCCCCCACGCCCTCCTTATTTTGCGCCATGCTAGGCGGACCCGTAGTCGTACACAGCCGTTCCCCTTTCTGTTGCTCGAGCGCCCTTTGTCCTTCCTCCGCTCGAACTCTGGTTTCTGTTTTCAACCCAATCTTGAACCTTCCCCCCTTCGCATCGCCATGGCTCCGATGAAGAAGGGAAGAGGGAAGAAACCCGTGTCTCCGCCTTGCTCGCCGCCGTTGGCGGCCCCCGCCGAGGGCTTGGGCAAGGTCAGCTCGGCTCTGGCCACCATCTTCAACGAATGCGGGAGGACGACGGCCTGGCCCGCGTCCCACTTCTCCATCGACATGATAGTCACCGAGGTCCCGTATTTTGCCGACGCCCTATGGGCGGGTCTGGTTCCTCCCTTTTCTGATTTCTTCAATGTCGTGCTTTCCCACTTTCAGATCCACATGATGCATCTGGGTCCTGAATCCATCACTCTCCTTTCGGTCTTCGCCTTTGTTTGTGAGGCTATGATGGGCATCCTTCCTTCGGTTGCCTTGCTGTGCCACTTCTTCTCGCTGCGCCTTGTTGACCCTACCCAATGCTGGGCGTGTGCGAGCTTCGTTGCCACGTCTGAGACGGCGGCCTCTGGGATTGACTTCAAGCTCCCTCCGCCCGCGGCTGGGTTCCTCGAGCGGTGGCTGTATGTGGATGCTGGGGTGCCCAGCCCCCTGTAGCCAACTTCGCCTGTTGTCCCCCATTCGGGCTAGGGCCAGGAGACGCTTGAGAGCCCCCGGCTCATCTTCGTCTGGCACCGCTTCGCGTTCTTGAGGTCGCTGGGCGTGACAGCACCCAAGGTGGTGAAGGAGTTCCTGCTACGCCGCATTGCTCCTCTCCAACGCCACTCCCGCCGGATGTGGGCCTTCAGCGAGCGCGATGATCGTATGAGGCTCCAGGAAGAGGACCTGACGCCTGAAGTGCTGAGGACAGCGCTCTTGACCCTGACGGGGGACCCCAACCCTGGCAGCATCCAACAGGGAGGGGCCTTGCTGTACCTCTGCCAAAGCAGGTGCGATTTTGTGAGGCAGATGCCTATCTTCGATGAGTGGGGGCCGCGCCCCGCCGGCCTCCAGGGGCCTCGCGAGAACCCAGTGGTGGTGACTGCCCTTCCAGTCGGCCAAGGCGACTCTTCCTCAAGTGGCGGAGCAGGGAGGCATGAGGCGCCAGTGGCCGAGGGGGCTCCCGGCGGAGTGACAGCGCCGGGTGATGCTCATGAGGAAGCAGTTATTGGGGCCCGTGTCACTGAGGCTGAGGGTGACAAGCAGCTGCCCTCTGCCCCTACGACCGAGGCTCCTGAGGCTCCGGCGGCTTCTCTTGGCAAGGCGATTGGCAGCGCACATCAGGCAGGCGCCCCTAACGCAGATCGCCTTGATGCTCCATCTTCATCGCAGGTTGATCCCTGCGCCCAACTCTTAGGCCACTTCCGCGTGGACTTTGAGGCCCTCCGGAAGAGAAGGGAGGCCCTGGGCGACGATTACCCTTGTCACCTGCTGAAGCGTAGGAAGTACTTCGCCACTTATGAGTAAGCCTTCTCCTTTCCCAGCTCCCGATCCTTCTGTTACTCTTACTGACCCTTGCTCCGCAGGCCCCTTCTAGCCGAGCTTGTGGAGACGGCTGAGGAGCCATCCCCCTTGGCTTCGCCCCCTCCATCGTCCTCAAGCGCTCCAAGCAGTGGAGCCCTTGTGGTGAGGGCGATCCACGAGGCGAACCGTCCCGAGGCGTATCGTGGCCCTGCGCACCTCGCGATCCTTCGTAGGCTTCTCGCCCATCATGGGCTTCTCGCCTGGTCGTGGACTGCGATTGGCTGAGGCGCTTCCTGCACTCTTCACCTGGGGACGGGCTGGCCCCAGGCCGGGCTTCTGACGCGGCGTGCCCGGCCGTCGCGAGGGTGCCAGCCCCCAGCCCCCAGCCCGGAGGGGGAGTGCTGACTCGTGGCCCCCGGCGCTTGCTTGGGGCAGATGATGGTGTGGAAGACGTGCTCGAGTGCGCTTGAGAGCGTCACGCTCTCCGCCAAGGATTCCTTCGAAGGAGGGCTAACGCGGTAAGCCTGCTTGGAGAAGAGCTTGCCGATGAAGATGCGCACCTTGAGGCCGAGGGCCTGCACCTGGCTGCAGAGAGGCGCGAGCTGGAGGGCGCCATCGCCCTTGCGCGCCGTCAGCGCGATCTTGACAACACAGAGGCCAAGGCGTCGCTGGTAGCCTCTTGGGAGGCCCGATCTTGGGCCGCGGAGGAGGCTCGGGAAGCTGACCGGCGGCGAACGGCGGCGGAGGAGCAGGCTCAGGAGCTCCTGGCCTGGTGCCACTCACTGGAGGAGCAGGTGGAGCTGCACGAGGCAGCCCTCGCGTCGATGAAGGTGGCCTCCGGCGACTCAGCAGAGCTCCAGAAGCATGAGGAGGCGCTGACGCTGGAAGCCGCCGAACGTACCCGTGAGTACGAGCGTCTAGAGACGAGGGAGCGCTTGGTGACGCAGGCGGAGGATGATGTCGCTGCACAGGAAGCCTGCGTCTTGGAGAAGGTTGGACGTCGGGAGGCTATGGCGCATTTGAACCTCGAGCACGAGTTTGAAGAGAACTCGGTGTTGATTCGGGCCGAAGCTGAAGGCAGGACTTCTGCCTTGAGGGCCAAGCTGGAGGAGGCGACGCGGCGGGCCGATGCTTTTCGGGCCGCTCTTGAGGTGGCGCAAGGTGAGTTAACCACCTCCCAGGCCGAGGTGCTCCGTCTCCGCCAGCGGGTGGAGGAGGCTGAGGTCGTCACGGGCCAGAACGCGGACGAGATACGTCAGCGGCGGATCCTGGAGCATGAGCACGGCCCCATGCTCACCATGCTTCGGGAAAGAGCCAACACAGCCTTGGGCAACATCTGCGAGGCGGCTGTTGGCGAGCCGCACACAGTCAACTATGCTGGCAATCTTCAGTTCTTCACTGACGTGGTGACGCAGCTGGAGGCGCGGCCGGTGAGGGCTGACAGGTTGGTGGAGGAGAGGAGCCGCGCCCTGCTCGGGCGCGCCTTTTCTCGCGTCTTTAGCCACCTCCGGAACATCGATCCTCACTTTGATTTTGACGCCGTCATCGCCCCAGTCCCCCAGGCCGTCCGAGGCGATCTGGCGCACTGGATGGAAGACAATGTGGATGCTCTTATCAGGGCCTTCGCTTCAGACAACGACGATGTGATCGTGGCGGTCGACGAGGGCGGCGTGGTGAACGGCCCTGACGCCGCTGGCGGCGACGCGGACAGCGATGGCGAGTTCAGCGACGCCAGCAACGGCTCGGGTGGTGCTCCTAAGAACGGATTGGGGGATTTATCCGACTGATTGTGCATCGTTCCTACTACCTTACCCTGCATGAATAGAACTCAGATTTTGGCCTGATGGCAGTGAGAGCATTTTGGAGGGGGGCCCCTTATGTAAAACTTGTGTTCATCGTATTAGTAGACGCTACATTGCCCATGCGCCCGCGCCAAGTGGTTGGCCTAAGCGACGCACTCATCGGCTAGTTTACCTTTGTCTCGTACTGGCCCTGAGTCAGCCTGTGGGAGGTTGTGGTGTCTCGAGTGTTCCCTGATTGGGTTCGTAGGATCTGCAGTAAAAAATCCTCCTGAGAGGACACGTCGGCGACAGTCTGGGCTGCGCGCAAGCTAGGCCTAACCCGGCTCGCGAGGGGCTTGCGAGGGGAGGCAGTTGAGGCGAAGTGGTAAACCAAACGCGAGAAATTGCTCGGACGAGACTAAGCACCCCTTCCCCGAACACAAGCAAATCTCAAATTCGAATCCAACTTGAATCTAGCGGGGGAAAGCAACAACCAAAGGGAAAAGCAACGAAAGCAAACAAAAGGCCGCGTCCGGCACCTAGTCTAGTCTTGGACGTCTTCTTACCAGCGCAGAGCTAAGTGCTGCCACTAGGCGTGGGAGGGAGCCCTAGGGCCTGAGGCCGGCACCCCTGAGACTCCGGGGCGTGTACAGCCCCACTCATTATTATGTGAGAGTGTCACGGGGCGGCGAGCTTCACAGGCACTGGGCCTTCTTCACAAGTATTGGCCTTGCTTCATATCGCCATATGAGGGCCCCGCCTTGCGCCACACTCCAGTGCCATCAACGACGACCGGAAACCAGGACGCCGCCGATGGGGTAGAGCGGTCGCCAGCGGTTCCCCCGACGACCACGGGTCCTCCGCCGGGGGCAGGCCCTGAGGCACCTCCCCAGCGGAGGGCCTACCTCCTAAGAACACCTTGCTCCGAATGCCGCGGTGGTGATGTCGGATCTCAGCCCCTCCCCTGCAGCCCCCTGCGTCCTCCTCCTGAGGGGTAGGAGACTGTGGGAGCGGGGCAGCTGCTCGCTATGGCGACCTGCACCTCCTGCGATCCATGGTTAGCGTATGCTTGCTCCTGAAGAATTAGCGGTACCCGATAATCATTGCCTCCAGCGTGGCCAATGGGACCGTCCCGGGGCTCCTGGAAAGGCTCAGCTTCTGGCGCCTCGTCCCCCCAGCTTGGGCTGACGAGCGAGCCTTGTTCACTCTGATGAGGGTGTCCTTGGTCCATCATGAGGGGCACGTATTCCTTTGGCGCCGCCATCCTGAAGGCCACGCCGTAGTGCCCCGCGTGCCACGCGGTCCTGCCTGACGCGCCCACCATGAGGGGCAGTGCGGCTGTCCACTGGGGCTGCGGGTCGTGTCGAGCCCTTCTTCTTCGTGGACCGGGAGCGGGGGCAGCGTCGCCATCGGTCCAGTGCTGACAGCTTCGCTGGCGCTGGGGTAGCCCTGGAGCCCGCGGGCGTGTCACGACCGGGTTTTCCGGGTAATAAATTTCCAGAAAAGACCGTCGTGCTCATCAGCCCCAGGATTACTGTTAGCTGATGAGGCTCCAACTTGATATAGAAATTCCAAGCAAAAATACAAATATGTAGTTCAAGACCATTCTGGCCTGTGAGTACAACAAATGGTTTCTAGTGGTTGATGGCGGAAGCGGGTTGTGAAACATCAGTGTCTATGGGACTCCATTTCCCACGGGAACAGCTGACCAGGTTAAATCCTATCTTCGCGAGGCTGCTATCTCCATTGAGTGGGTTCCGAGGCTGGCATCGCGTCGCTCCTCTCCGTGCGAGCAAAATCTGGCCAAGACAATAGCCAGGGACAAGCCAGTGAGTACTTTGAATGTACTCGCAAACATTATGAACACAGGTATAATATAACCATGATGTGCTAAAAATATTTTTATGCTCATGACGTCAGTCAAAAGTAGTAAATAAAATAATGATGCGTGCAGGCGGTTATTTATAAAAAAATGCAATACATAGCAGTATTAAAATTTATGAAATAAATAACAAGCAATGCCACAGTCGGGCGTCTGAGCGACACCACATAAAGGGCTTTAAAAGAAATGCCACAGTCGGGCGTCTGAGCGACGCCACATAAAGGGCTTTAAAAGAAATGCCACAGTCGGGCGTCTGAGCGACGCCACATAAAGGGCTTTAAAAGAAATGCCACAGTCGGGCGTCTGAGCGACGCCACATAAAGGGCTTTAAAAGAAATGCCACAGTCGGGCGTCTGAGCAACGCCACATAAAGGGCTTTAAAAGAAATGCCACAGTCGGGCGTCTGAGCGACGCCACATAAAGGGCTTTAAAAGAAATGCCACAGTCGGGCGTCTGAGCGACGCCACATAAAGGGCTTTAAAAGAAATGCCACAGTCGGGCGTCTGAGCGACGCCACATAAAGGGCTTTTAAAAGAAACAATCATAATGAATATCCCTGGAGGTAGAACCATCCCAGAGATACTCGATAATAACAATAGTATCATGGGTTAGTCAACAATAATAATAATCATCATAGATATCACAAGTCACGAGTAGTAATTCCATTTTCTAGTTAACAGTTTCACCTCCGAAGACCGACACTAAGACCGACACCTGACCCATCCCAGACTGCAATCCTTAACCATAGACACGGCTATACGAATAGGTTTATTCTCTGCAGAGGGTGTACTCTTTACCCACGAGTAACGGATTTCTCTAGTCCAGCAGGACTAATTCCGTCTACGGTCTTTTTGTTGAAAACACACCTAACTTGCACACACCAGCCTATCTCACACGTGTCTGGAATCACACGACACCTGTTAAGCAAACTCTAAGTGGGGAGGCTACAACCTCGCGTAGCATGGGATCAAATTTATATCGCGCGCTCTAAGGGGTGGCCTCCCCTCTCGGTCCCAACCGGAAACACCCATGCCCCCGGACCAGGTGGCCTGCCTACCAGCTACAACCGGTATCTTCCACCATGGCCTCTCTGTACGGTGTGTGCTGGAAAGAGGTTGACAACTTACTGAACCGTACTCTACTTTCTGTAGAGACGAGTGGTAGTACGAAACAAGTATGGGGGTTACTGGAACAAGACTCGATCTACGGTCGACTCAGGAGGTTCAAGTATTCCCTGCATGATTAGCATGACGCATATATTTCATCCAACAAAGTCACCGCTCATATCACCTTACCATGCCATACCAGACATAACCGTCCCGACGGAGACCGGCGACAAACTCATGCCTACCCAAGGCCGAGGTTTCCCCGGGTTCCTGCCGGTATGCATGCAAGGCACATGAGGGTGATTATCATCACAAGTGAGTCCATTTCCAACAGCATGGAAATCAACAACATGCACCCATGCATATGATCATATCACATGAAATAACAAGTCCTTCGAAATGCGGTGGTGTTATAAATGTATCAACGATCACACCAAAAATATTATGCCGGGGTTCAGAATGCTTGCCTTCAATGTTGTGGAGGGGTGAGGTGCTCTCCAAAACTTTTGAAAGCTTCTTCTCTCTCCCCAAAATCCTATTTAAAAATATATTGAATTAACACACATTTCAAAAACAGAACCAAAAAGTTGTTTGAAATTTTTTCAAATAAATCTTAAAATAAACTAGATCAAATTTGAGGAAGGTAAGAAAAAGAATCAACTCATTTGGAGTTATATTTAAAAAGTTATAGCCAGTCAAAGATTTGGTCAAATCTGTTATTTAAAATAAAACAGAAAAGAAAACGGTTCAGATAGAAATACGCTTTCGGTGCAGAGGAGGCGTACTTGGGGCTTTACGCCTCCACTTAACCACGCGGGCGGCGCGGGGTGTCACTGACAGTGGGCCTGCCTGGCCCACTGGTCAGGTTTGACCAGTCGCCGCGCGTCGTCTCCCTCCTTTGCCCGAGCGGAGCGGGGCTCCGGCGATCGTCGCCGGCGTTTGGCTGCTCCTCGCGGGCCCCCGAGGGTGGGGATGGATCCGTAAGGTTGGGGCGGTCCTCCCGGTAGTCGTTGGGTCGGCGGGGACGGAGTGAGCTGCCGGCGGCGAGCTCCGCGGCGGAAGAAGGCTTCGGTGGCGAAGTGACTTTGTGGCGGCGTTGGCTCCCGATCAAAATCAAGTAGGGGAAAAGGCTCACGGGAGGATGAGGAGGTTCTTGGTGGAGAGAACGGAGAGGGAGAGGCCTCGGTGGTGCCGAAATGGCCGGGGCAGTGGCGGCGGCCGTAGTTGCCGGAGATGAGGAAGGAGCCCTCCCCCGGGTCGATTGGCTGCTAATGGGGGTCCTCTGGAGGTGGCTTGGGACTGCCTGCGTTCGGAGATGAGCTCGGGGCTCCTTATATAGGCGAGTCGAGGCGGTTCAGCGGCGGCCGTGGATAAGCTTCCGGCGAACCGACGTTCTGTAGCAGCAGGGCATCGTGGCGGCGACGAACGCTAGCGGACATGGCTGCGGATGAGCATGCGCTATTCCAGGGGCCAGGTGGCGAGCGGGAGTGGCTTGGGCAGCGCTGAACGGCGCAGGGCTGCCGGGCGGCGGCGGCGGCTAGTGCTTGGCCTGCCGGGCGCGGCGAGGGGCGGCTTGGCGCGTAGCTGAGAGAAGGGGAGCGCGTGGCGTGATGCTGCTGTGTGGGCCAAAGCCAGGGGGGCCAGCGTGTCGGCTCGGGCGCGCGGCTGCAATACGCGCGCTCTGGGCGCGCTCTGGGTGTGCACGAGACGTGTTCGACACTATGCCAGAGCACGCTAGAGGTCGCGGTCGAGGCTGGCAATTAACAGACCCAGGTTAGGAGCAACTGGAATCCTAGTGGACATGCTAGTATGATCCGAGGTGCAAGGTCACAATGCAAAGACAAAATCATGTCAAAACTGGCCATGCACACCAGGTGTTTGACAAAATGCCAAGGGCACTTAGGCATTTCTTGGAGTGGCCAAAATCTCCAGATCAGTGTCTCTGTGGAAGAAAGAGAGAGTGTTGATGATAGTTGGACAAAAGCAGAAACTTGTTAGTGCAAGTTTCACAAAACTTCAATTCTGGACAGGAAATAAATGACATTATTTCATGAACCAAAAATGACCCAAAAGGTGCATGCTCCTGGACTTAAGGGTTTAACATGGGGGACTACAAGTAGGAGAAATGATCAAGGGTTAAAGAGCAAGTAAAAACATGGTTGCTGTACAAACCATCAAGTTGGTCCAGAATGAAGATGAGGTTGATTCACTCAAATTTTTCAAAGAACATAAATAGGTTTTTGCACAAAGTGAAACAATAGGCTCCTACTGACCTCCCCTAATTTTTGTAGAAGTTTTAAAGAAAAATTTAAATAGGTTGTAGTGCAAAATGCACTCTGGACCAGAGATGAAAAATTGAGTGTAGGGCTCAAAATATTTCATGAATGAAATATATTTTAGCATAAAAGTGATTTAAAAACATCACATGACATCTCCAAATTTTTGTGGGAATTTTAAGTGAATTTATCAAATGGTTGTAGTTCAAATATGGCCATTTAACCTAGAAAACCCTTTTCAAGAAAATAAACATCAAGCAACCTAATTATCTAATTAGTTACACTGATAAAAGGAAAGTTTTTCTTGAGAGGTTAAACAAGTCCAACAACATTTTTGAAAAGTTTTCTTTTTGGGAAAAACTCATCATAACAGGGAAGGAAATGATTTAAACAAAACCAAAATGGAGCTCAAAAAATTCAAAGTTCTAAATCCTGGCAAAATTTTATTCCATTAAAACAAGGCCAAAATTTTGGGGTGTCACAATACTAACCCCCTTAAAAAAATCTCATCCTCGAGATTTGCTAAAAGCGGTGTTAAGAAAATAATTTACGCAATGACGATGTGGCTACAGTGAGAGGGCAATAAGTGGTGAAAAACCACAGTGTGAAAAACTGGGGCTGCGCGGAAAAGTCTACGGTTCGGGACAAAAACGGGTGATTTCTACGCTGGATATAAATTTAGGATAACTCCTAAATTTAGATATACGCTGGTTGTACCCGAGAGCACAGTGCTCTCTCTGGCCGACAGGTGGACCCGGGGTCCACTGTCAGTCTCCTCTTCTTCTCCCTCTGGCCCTTTCTTCCTCCTCTCTCCCACGCGCTTTCTCCACCGGCGACGCCTAGTGTGTAGGGCATCTAGGCCGTACCGTGGTAGTGCGCGGCGTGCTAGCTGCCAGTGCAGCGTGCACTCACCTCGCGGGCCAGTGCGCTGTCGGCACTGCTTGCGGATTTGACTCCGAACACCGGCGATCGGCGACGAGCGGCGTTGGTGGACTTCGCCCACCGTACACCGAGCTCGAGCTATAAAAACGGTCGGGGTGCCTCTCTCTTCTTCCTCACACCTGGCCTCACTTCTCCTCCTCCTTCTTTCTCCGTTACTGCTTACAGAAGCTCGGTCGAGGCTCTAATGGCGGAGGCGATGCCGGACTGGTTTGTGATCCTGATATGCGGAGGGCTGGCGACGCTGCTAGGGCTCTCTGTGCTCCTATGCGCGATAATCTTCGACGAGTATCGCGATGCTGCGGCTCGGGTGTTGGTTCTCCGCGGTGGTCGTGATCATGAGGAGTAGATGGGATGTTCCGGGTGCTAACTGTTGTTAGGGGGGTGATTAGCTGGATGTAACACCGTTGCAAAGTTTTGCAAACAGTGTATGTGTCCGAATGATTATGGTTGTGAGTCTGCTCGTGGTGCTGAGTGAGATTAAATAATCCACGTCGTGAGAAAGTGTAGATGTAGCAACTCAGGGAAAAGAAAATCTCACTCCAGGGTTTTGCGAGGAAAAAAAACAGTTAATTTAAAGGAGCATAAACCACAACAAAAACTACACACATTAGCAGAAGCCAAATAATTGACTCGTCGTACAAACTCAGGGTATTACGCATAAGTCACACACATAAATAAATGCTGCAAAGAACAAATACAGTAGTGACGTCTAAAATGAAAATGGTAACTGGGCGGGGTCCTGATAAAATGTCTCTGGTAAAGGGATACATTCTTCTTCAATTGGAGGCAGTGGATTGACCAGTCGATGTATGCGTCTCTCCGTGTCGGGTCTCAGTGGTCTGCCGATGGCAATCTGAGGATTTAAATCTGCGAGGCTCTGGAGATAATCCATCACTCGCTGGTTTAAATGCTCTTGAGCAATTATGTACTGGATAAGGTTGGCCAGAACTGGGTCTCTCTCAATACGTCCACCGGGAAAAGACATTACTTCTCCGGGTGCTGCACGACTCGGAAAGTAATGATATCCTCGTTCGCGGGCATAGGGTACTGCGGATCGAAGACGAGCAATCGCTTCTTTCGCAGAAGCTTCTATGGCCAAGTGTGGGGTTGGCATAGATTTCCCCACGAAGGAAACTTCTATTGGATCTTGGTTGGGGTCTACAGGGGGAATGTGTACTGCTGCCCAATATTCTGAGGTGGATGGGGTGATCCTCGATTTGAACAGCTCGTACTGGGGTGGCTGGGTAGAACCCATGGTACTGCAGGTAAAATCCCACAATATTTTGACAAAGCTACCTGGAGTTGCATCTGGGGTTCTCAGATGAATGCTGAGGTTCGGCATGACAGGAAAATGCGTGAGTGTTGTGCACAAAGTGAGGGTTGCTGGGTAAGGTCACAAGGTGGCCTTTATATAGCAATGGAGCCGGATCGTTTTACCGTGGTGAAAGGTAAAAATTTGCCAACTTAGCTCCAAAGGTCGGGTCAGTGTCAGAGATACACATATCTCATAAAGAGACGTGTTACTGTGGTTGTCGTCGGGTTGGTTTTGGGTAGTTGTGCCCGGAAAAATATGCAGCTATGCGCTGACCAATTATGCAAGGCTACTATTAAGACAGAGGCACAACGACATGCTGCATTAATATACGCGGTCGCATGATTACAAAACGAGGATACATTGAAACTTGGTGCTACTCATACGGCTTAGTCTACTTCGTTTATGTCTAAACGGGCGTGCCTGGTGGATGTCGAGGCTTCTCCACGTGTCTCTCTGCCGGGATTAGTCGGAGATGGCGGAGGAACTGCAGGGTCGGGGTAGTGAGAATGACCATTGCGGGGATTGTTGGCCACAACCCCGTTGGAGTGTGCTCCCAATATGCGACGAAGCACTTCTGGGGTTATCGCAGCACCTTGGCCGATGGCTGGGGCAGATCTCGGGGTCTCGATCGGTTGTCCAAACAGCACGACTGGGTTGTCGGTGTTGGGCTCGTTTTCTTCTCTCGCCGGGGCTCGACGAACTAGCTCTCCACGAGCTGCGATTAGATCAATAGTGATCTGGTCGAACAGTGCCTCTAGTGCACCTACATAGCGCACTAGGTGCAACAATGCGGGGTCCGTCTCGTGATCTCCATTGGCAACTTGGGGTGGTCTACCATACCCTTCACGTCTGGGATAGTAGTGGAACGAGCGACAGTTAACTCTGGGCGACAAGTGCCTGAGATGAACTATAGCCTCTCGAGCGGCTAGCTGGATGGCTTGTGGCTCAAAGGAAGTTGTTCTTCCGGTGAACCGGTAGGGACGCTCGGGTGCTAGACTCCTACCGTAAATGTGCACAGTGGCCCAGAACTGGCGGTCTTCACCGCTCATGGGTCCTTGATACACAACATATTCTGGTGGCTCCTCTAATGCGTAGGTACGACGGGTGAGGTTTGCGAGGATGGTCACAAAACCTCCAAGGTTGGTTGCTGTGGTTTCGTTGTGCACTATAGGTCCAGGCATTGTGGCTCGGTTTGGGGTAGCGGCTGTGTTGTGCTGGTTTGGTGCTAGCGCACCCTTTTTATAGGAAAAAGGGGACGGAATCTTCCTTCGAACGCTTGCGGGAAAGGATTATTTAGGCGCCGGTCACTGGCACATGAGTGACAGGTTAGGTTGATAGGTTGGGCACCGACTGTAAAAAGGAGTTGGGTCACTGTGTGGCTATCTTGCACGAGAAGCTTGGCTGGGGTTTGGTTAAGGTCTGGTGGGTTGGTTTGCCTAGTTTATTGACCTGGCTAAGATAGGATTAGCCAATGGTTAGCCTGGCTCTGATACCAAGTCTGTCACGACCGGGTTTTCCGGGTAATAAATTTCCAGAAAAGACCGTCGTGCTCATCAGCCCCAGGATTACTGTTAGCTGATGAGGCTCCAACTTGATACAGAAATTCCAAGCAAAAATACAAATATGTAGTTCAAGACCATTCTGGCCTGTGAGTACAACAAATGGTTTCTAGTGGTTGATGGCAGAAGCGGGTTGTGAAACATCAGTGTCTATGGGACTCCATTTCCCACGGGAACAGCTGACCAGGTTAAACCCTATCTTCGCGAGGCTGCTATCTCCATTGAGTGGGTTCCGGGGCTGGCATCGCGTCGCTCCAACAGCACGTCGCGGCCGCCCTCCAGCAGTCTGCACTGCAGCAGCTCTCGGGCCATCGTGAGCGCGGCCCTCGAGTTCGCCTGCTCCCGACGGGTGTACAATGTCGTGGTCGTGGCGTGATTGGAGGCCCTTGCTGCCGACCGCGCCTGTCGTGGTGTGGGAGCTGTCGAAGCCTGTCCGCGTCGCCCGCGGTCCACAGCGCCCTGTGGACCGCGTGCTGCCTGGGGCACGGGGTCGCCCGAGGCGAGCGGTTCTGTGCGGGCGGGCCATGACGCCCATGGATCTGGGTTGCCCGCCTGGTCGCCGGACATGATGGTGACGACGGGATGGGGCACGAAGCGGTAGAAGGTGAATTCCGGCGCACCCCTACCTGGCGCGCCAAATGTCGGATTTCGGATTCCGGCAGACCCTTGAGGTTCGAACACTGGGGTGCGCGCGGAGATTTCGCTTCCTACCTACCTGCACCCCTCCGCCTTGCTAAGATCTAAGCTATGGAAAGAACAACACAAGAGACACATGGTTTATACTGGTTCGGGCCACCGTTGTGGTGTAATACCCTACTCCAGTGTGTGGCGTGGTGGATTGCCTCTTGGGCTGATGATAATGAACGATACAAGGAAGAACAGCCTCGCGAGGGTCTGTTCTTGGCTGGGGCGATGAACTGCTGGGAGGAGTTCAGCCCCCCTTCTCTCTCTCTCTCTCTGATTGTCTTTCTCTGATTCAACCTCCTATCGAACCTTTCCTCTTAACCCCTCCGAACCCCTCTCTTCTATGGGTGGCTGGTCCTATTTATAGAGGCCCTGGTCCTCTTCCCAAATATCGAGTGGGAAGGGAGCCAACAATGGCGGGCTAATTTGAAGGGGGGACAGCTAGTACTCGCTACCCTGACAAAAGTAGTCTTCGCCTGCACAAAGCTCTGGTGGTGACACCGTCCTGGGCTCCACGATGACCTCCGTCTTGCAGTCTTCCTGGTCCTGGTCTCATTGCACCGAAATGGAAACCTTTGCCTGATGCCTCGGTACTCCGCGGCTGTGCTTGCCCCCTTTGCACCAAAGAGGAAAGGAGGAAACTGCGCGGGCTAGCACCCGCCTGGCGCCCTTGGTCGTCATGGCTTGCGTCATGGGCACCTCGTGAGGTACCCCACCTTGATCTCTCCGCCTCCTTGCGAGCCAGCCTGATGAGGCCGTGCCTGAGGAAGCTCCGTGTCGTCCGCCCCGCGAGGCTTGGCCCCTCACGAGGGTCTTGGGTCTGTGTTGATGAAGATGGGTCATGCTGGCCCCCCCCCTTGAGCCACGCCGCAGGCCGCAGGCAGGCAAGTCTGGGGACCCCCGTTCCCAGAACGCCGATGGCTAGAGTTCCAATCATAAGTGCATATGATCCAAGTAGAGAAAGTATGTTAGCTTATGCCTCTCCCTCAAATAAAATTGCAATAATGATTACCGGTGTAGTTATCGATTGCCTAGGGACAAATAACTTTCTTGTGACAAAAAGCTCTCTACTAAACCTAACTTAGTTGTGTCTTTATCTAAACAGCCCCTACTTTCTTTTTACGCGCTCTTTATTATCTTGCAAACCTATCCAACAACACGTACAAAGTACTTCTAGTTTCATACTTGTTCTAGGTAAAGCGAACGTTAAGCGTGCGTAGAGTTGTATCAATGGTCGATAGAACTTGAGGGAATATTTGTTCTACCTTTAGCTCCTCGTTGGGTTCGACACTCTTACTTATCGAAAGAAGCTACAATTGATCCCTTATACTTGTGGGTTATCAAGACCTTTTTCTGGCGCCGTTGCCGGGGAGTTATAGCATGGGGTGAATATTCTCATGTGTGCTTGTTTGCTTTATCTCTAAGTAGTCTTTATTTTGTGCTCTTGTTTTTTATCTTTAGTTATGGGTAGGAAACGCAAAATACCAACAAAATTAGTGGTACCCACAGAACCAATGGTTGAAGAACCACTCAAAATCTATCAAAACCCTAAGAAACACCTTCCCTACCAATGTGAGTTTAGTGATAATGGAATCGTATCTTCGTATGCTAAGGGTGTTTATAATTACTATGATGTTCAACAAACTGAAGAATTTGTTGCTTTCAAGGGTGCTTATGAAATTGCTTCTTTGATTGAAAAGTATGATGCTACTCTTTACAAATCTGAAAATTTTGCCATACTTAAATATTGTTATGATAATTATGCTTGTAATGCCTATGTTAAACCATATATTGAGGACTCCTCCGATGTCCAAGAAGAGACTAATATTTTGCAGGAGTCTATGGAAGAAGGAATTGATGAAACTTTGGGCTCATTGGATGAAATAGATGATGAGGGGAGCGAAGAACAAAAGGAGGAAGAGCAGATTAGCTACCTGTGCCCACCTTCTAATGAGATTAACACTTCAACTCATACATTATTTAATTTCCCTTCATGCTTACCAAAGGGTGAATGCTATGATGATTGTTATGATCCCGTTGATTATTTTGAAATATCCCTTTTTGATGATGCTTGCTAGGCTTGTGGCCAAGATGCCAGTATGAATTATGCTTATGGAGATGAACTTGCTATAGTTCCTTATGTTAAACATGAAATTGTTGCTATTGCACCCATGCATGATAGTCCTATTATCTATTTGAATTCTCCCGACTACACTATGTCGGAGAAGTTTGCCCATATTAAGGATTATATTGATGGGTTGCGTTTTACTACTACACATGATGATTTTGATAGATATAATATGCATGTGCTTGCTGCTCCTACTTGCAATTATTATGAGAGAGGAACTACATATTCGCCTCTCCATGTTTCCAATGTGATAAAATTTCAAGAAACTGTTTATACTATGCATTGGCCTTTACTATGTGTGCATGAATTGTTCTTTTATGACATGCCGATGCATAGGAAGAGAGTTAGACTTCTTTGTTTCATGATATATGTTACTTTGTGCTCACTACTAAATCACAAATCATTGTTAATTAAAATTGGCTTTGATATACCTTGGGATCCGGGTGGATTCATTACTTGAGCACTATATGCCTAGCTTAATGGCTTTAAAGAAAGCGCTGCCAGGGAGACAACCCGGAAGTTTTAGAGAGTCATTTATTTCTGTTTAGTGCTTTTATATAGTTTAAAAACAAAAAAATAAAGAGGGGAACCCAAAACTTTTCAAAAAGGAAAGTGAAAGTGAGAGAGACAAGCATTGTTGAAGTGGGGGAGCTCCTTGAACTTTGTTAATACTCATGGAACCTTTGTGAATCTTGATTAAAGAAACTTTTCAACAAAAATAATTTTTCCCTTGTACAATTCCATTGTATTATAAAAATAATGTGCCAAGATTTTCCTTTAGGATGTTTAAATTGCTTATTGGTTTGTGCGGTGCAGAACAGAAACTTTGGCTGTAGTGCGCGATTTTACATTTTTTACTGAAATGTCAAACGGTTCTGAAACTTTTTTCACTGTCTTTCTATGCAAATTTTTTATTTTTCCTAATTTTGGAAGAATTTTTGGTGTACAATAGGTATGGTGAATGTTCAGATTACTACAGACTGTCCTGTTTAAGACAGATTCTGTTTTTTGATGCATTGTTTGCTTGTTTTGATGAAACTATCGATTTCTATCAGTGGATTAAGCCATGGAAAAGTTATATTACAGTAGCTACAATGCAAAAACAAAAATATGAATTGGTTTGCAACAATATTAGAGTAGTGATTTGCTTTATTATACTAACGGATCTTACCGAGTATTCTGATGAGTTTTGTGTGGATGAAGTGTTCGAAGATCGAGGAGGTCTCGATGTGAGGAGAAGGAGGAGAGGCAAGAGCTCAAGCTTGGGGATTACCAAGGCACCCCAAGTAAATATTCAAGGATACCCAAGCGTCTAAGCTTGGGGATGCCCCGGAAGGCATCCCATCTTTCTTCAACAAGTATCGGTATGTTTTCGGATTCGTTTCGTTCGTGCGATATGTGCAAATCTTGGAGCGTCTTTTGCATTTAGTTTTCACTTTTATTTTATGCACCATGCTGGTATGAGATAGTCCTTGGTTGATTTATAGAATGCTTCATGTGCTTCACTTATATCATTTGAAGTTTGGATTGCCTGTTTCTCTTCACATAGAAAACCGCCATTTGTAGAATGCTCTTTTGCTTCACTTATATTTGTTAGAGCATGGGAATATCTTTTGTAGAAAGAATTAAACTCTCTTGCTTCACTTATATCTATTTAGAGAGATGACAGGAATTGGTCATTCACATAAAACTTGTAGATCACTGAATATGATATGTTTAATTCCTTGCAATAGTTTTGTGATATAAAGGTGGTGATATTAGAGTCGTGCTAGTTGAGTAATTGCGAAATCGAGAAATACTTCTGTTGAGGTTTGCAAGTCTCATAGCATGCATGTATGTTAAACATTGTGTGACAAATTTGAAGCATGGGGTGTTCTTTGATTGCTTTCCTTATGAGTGGCGGTCGGGGACGAGCGATGGTCTTTTCCTACCAATCTATCCCCTTAGGGGCATGCGTAGTAGTACTTTGCTTCGAGCGCTAATAAACTTTTGCAATAAGTATATGAGTTCTTTATGACTAATGTGAGTCCATGGATTATACGCACTCTCACCCTTCCATCATTGCTAGCCTCTTCGGTACCGTGCATTGCCCTTTCTCACCTCGAGAGTTGGTGCAAACTTTGCCGGTGCATCCAAACGCCGTGATACGATACTCTCTATCACACATAAACCTCCTTATATCTTCCTCAAAATAGCCACCATACCTACCTATCATGGAATTTCCATAGCCATTCTGAGATATATTGTCATGCAACTTCCATCATCATCATATACATGACTTGAGCATTTATTGTCATATTGCTTTGCATGATCGTAAGATAGCTAGCATGATGTTTTCATGGCTTGTCCGTTTTTGATGTCATTGCTATGCTAGATCATTGCACATCCCGGTACACCGCCGGAGGCATTCATATAGAGTCATACTTTGTTCTAGACATCGAGTTGTAATATTGAGTTGTAAGTAAATAAAAGTGTGATGATCATCATTATTAGAGCATTGCCCCATTGAGGAAAGGATGATGGAGACTATGATTCCCCCACAAGTCGGGATGAGACTCCGGACTTAAAAAAAGAGGCCAAAGAAGCCCAAATAAAAAAAGAGGCCAAAGAAGCCCGCCAAAAAAATGAGAGAAAAAGAGAGAAGGGGCAATGTTACTATCCTTTTACCACACTTGTGCTTTAGAGTAGCACCATGTACTTCATATAGAGAGTCTCTTGAGTTATCACTTTCATATACTAGTGGGAATTTTCATTATAGAACTTGGCTTGTATATTCCAATGATGGGCTTCCTCAAACGCCCGAGGTCTTCATGAGCAATCAAGTTGGATGCACACCCACTTAGTTTCCAGTTTGAGCTTTCATACACTTATAGCTCTTAGTGCATCAGTTGCATGGCAATCCCTACTCCTCATATTGACATCAATTGATGGGCATCTCCATAGCCCGTTGATTAGCCGCGTCGATGTGAGACTTTCTCCTTTTTGTCTTCTCCACACAACCTCCACCATGATATTCTATTCCACCTATAGTGCTATGTCCATGGCTTGCGCTCATGTATTGCGTGAGGGTTGAAAAGGTTGAAGCGCGTTAAAAAGTATGAACCAATTGCTCGGCTTGTCATCGGGGTTGTGCATGATGGGAGCATTTTGTGTGACAAAAATGAAGCATGGCCAAACTATATAATTTTGTAGGGACGAGCTTTCTTTGGCTATGTTATTTTGAGAGGACATAATTGCTTGGTTAGTATGCTTGTATTATTGTCTTAATGTCAAATGATATACTACTGCTTTGAATCACTCGTGTCTTAATATTGATGCCATGATTAGATACATGATCAAGATTATGCTAGGTAGCATTCCACATCAAAAATGATCTTTTTTATCATTTACCTACTCGAGGATGAGCAAGAATTAAGCTTGGGGATGCTGATACGTCTCCGTCGTATCTATAATTTTTTATTGTTCCATGCCAATATTATACAACTTTCGTATACCTTTGGCATCTTTTTATACTATTTTTTGGCACTAACATATTGATCCAGTGCCCAGTGTCAGTTCCTGTTTGTTGCATGTTTTTTGTTTCGAAAAAAATCCATATCAAACGAGTCCAAACGGGATAAAAACTGGTGGAGATTTTTTTTGGAATATATGTGATTTCTGGGAAGAAGAATCAATGCGAGACGATGCCCGAGGGGGCCACGAGGCAGGGGGCGGGCCCTAGGGGGTTAGGCGCGCCCTGGGCCCTCATGGCCACCATGTAAGGCAGTTGGTGCCCTTCTTTCACCGCAAGAAAGCTAATATCCGGATAGAGATCGTGGCCAAAATTCAGCCCAATCAGAGTTACGGATCTCTGGTAATTTAAGAAACGGTGAAAGGGCAGAATCAGAAAACACAGAAACAGAGAGAGACAGAGAGACAGCTCCAATCTCGGAGGGGCTCTCGCTCCTCCCACACCATGGAGACCATGGACCAGAGGGGAAACCCTTCTCCCATCTAGGGAGAAGGTCAAGGAAGAATAAGAAGGAGGGCGGCTCTCTCCCCTTCTCTCCCGGTGGCGCCGGAACGCCGCCGGGGCCATCATCGTCACCGCAATCTTCACCAACAACTTCACCGCCGTCATCACCAACTCTTCCCCCCTCTATGCAGCGGTGTAACCCCTCTTTTACCCGCTGTAATCTCTACTTAAACATGGTGCTCAACGCTATATATTATTTCCCTATGATGTATGGCTATCCTATGATGTTTGGGTAGATCCATTTTGTCCTATGGGTTAATTGATGATCGTGGTTGGTTTGAGTTGCATGTTTTATTATTGGTGTTGTGCTATGGCGCTCTCCGTGTCACGCAAGCGTGAGGGATTCCCGCTGTAGGGTGTTGCAATACATTCATGATTTGCTTATGGTGGGTGGCATGAGTGGCAGAAGCACATACCCGAGTAAGTAGGTTGTTTGCATATGGGAGTTGAGGGAGTCCTGGATTAGGGGGTCTCCGGACAGCCGGACTATATCCTTTGGCCGGACTGTTAGACTATGAAGATACAAGATTGAAGACTTCGTCTCGTGTCCGGATGGGACTCTACTTGGCATGGAAGGCAAGCTAGGCAATACGGATATGTATATATCCTCCTTTGTAACCGACCTTGTGTAACCCTAGCCCTTTCTGGTGTCTATATAAACCGGAGGGTTTTAGTCCGTAGGACAACATACAATCATACCATAGGCTAGCTTCTAGGGTTTAGCCTCTCTGATCTCATGGTAGATCAACTCTTGTAATACTCATATCATCAAGAATAAATCAAGCAGGACGTAGGGTTTTACCTCCATCAAGAGGGCCCGAACCTGGGTAAAACATCGTGTTCCCTGCCTCCTGTTACCATCCGCCTTAGACACACAGTTCGGGACCCCCTACCCGAGATCCGCCGGTTTTGACACCGACATTGGTGCTTTCATTGAGAGTTCTTCTGTGTCGTCGCTGTTAGGCTTGATGGCTCCTACGATCATCGATAGCGATGCAGTCCAGGGTGAGACTTTTCTCCCCGGACAGATCTTTGTGTTCGGCAGCTTCGCACTGCGGGCCAACTCGCTTGGCCATCTGGAGCAGATCGAAAGTTATGCCCCTGGCCACCAGGTTAGGTTTGGAATCTTAAACTACACGGCCGATATCCGTGGAGACTTGATCTTCGACGGATTCGAGCCTCTGCCTTGTGCGTCACGCGGTCACGATGAGTACGATTTAGCTCTACCATCAGACAGTGTTCAGGAGATCGCACTAGCAACCGCTCCGACCCTCAATTTGGAGCCAGTAGCACCGTCCATGGACGGGTGGATGGACCCTGCCACGGAGGCCTTACCCTCAGCGGCGATTGAGCCAAACATCGACCTTACCCTCCATGAGAGCTGTGTTGTCAGACTGCCGGATCCTTCTCCGGCCACGGACTCCGAACCGCCTGCGCCCGTTCCTAGCGAATCCTATTGGGCGCCGATCATGGAGTTTACCTCCGCGGATATTTTTCAGCACTCGCCCTTTGGCGACATACTGAACTCATTAAGGTCTCTCTCCATGTCAGGAGGATCCTGGCCGAACTATGTCCGGCAGGATTGGGATGCGGATGACGAAGAAATTCGCTGCCCACCCACCACCCACTTAGTATCCACTGTCGACGACTTAACCGACATGCTCGACTTCGACTCCGAAGACATCGACGGTATGGACGATGATGCGGGAGACGAAGAGGAACCACTGCCCACAGGGCACTGGACAACCACCTCATCATATGATATATACATGGTGGACACACCCAAAGAAGGCAATGGCGACGAGACAGTGGAGGATGACCCCTCCAAGAAGCAACCCAAGCGCCGACGTCAGCGGCGCCGCTCTAAGTCCCGCCAAAGCAAAAGTGGTGATACCGGCACAGGAGATAATAACACTCCGAATAGTGCCGAAGATGGCAACAATCCCCTCCAGCACGATCTAGGACAGGAGGATGGAGAGGCCAGCCCTCTAGAGAGAGCGGCAGATGGAGAGGCGGAGGAAGATAATTACATGCCCCCTCCGAAGACGAGGCAAGCCTCGACGATGACGAATTCATCGTGCTAGAGGATCCCGTCGAACAAGAGCGCTTCAAGCGCCGGCTTATAGCCACGGCAAATAGCCTTAAGAAAAAGCAGTAGCAGCTTCGAGCTGATCAAGATCTGCTAGCTGACAGATGGACTGAAGTCCTCGCGGCCGAGGAATATAAACTCGAACGCCCCTCCAAGAGTTACCCAAAATGCATGTTGCTACCCCGACTGGAGGAAGAAGCGTATGACGCGGCTGACCGGCCACCTCGTGGCCGCGATAAAGAGGCATTCCAGCCAAAAGCTCAGCCTGCACCCCGGCGCCATTCAAATAAAAAGGCATGGGGAAATACGCCAGACCTGCAAGACATATTGGAGGACAAAGGAAAACATGCAAGATCGATCTAGGGATCACGAGGGCGTGCCACTATGCGAGACGGTAAACGTCATGTCGGATACAGTAAAAGTAAATCCGGCGGGGCCGAACACTGCGGGCAAGACTCATTGGAGCTGCGTCGCGATATAGCCCAGTACAGAGGTGCCGCACACCCCTTATGCTTCACAGACGAAGTAATGGATCATCAAATCCCAGAGGGTTTCAAACCCGTAAATATAGAATCATACGACGGCACAACAGATCCTGCGGTATGGATCGAGGATTTCCTCCTGCATATCCACATGGCACGCGGTGATGATCTACACGCCATTAAATACCTCCCACTCAAACTCAAAGGACCAGCTCGGGATTGGCTCAATAGCTTGCCAGCAGAGTCCATTGGCTATTGCGAGGATCTGGAAGCTGCATTCCTCGACAACTTTCAGGGCACTTATGTGCGACCACCAGATGCTGATGACTTGAGCCACATAATTCAACAGTCAGAGGAATCGGCCAGGCAATTCTGGACACGGTTCCTAACAAAGAAAAATCAAATCGTCGACTGTCCGGATGCAGAGGCTCTAGCAGCTTTCAAGCACAACATCCGCAACGAGTGGCTAGCCCGGCACCTTGGTCAGGAAAAGCCGAAATCTATGGCAGCCCTCACGACACTCATGACCCGCTTTTGTGCGGGAGAAGACAGCTGGCTGGCTCGCAGTATCAACATATCAAAGAACCATGGTACTTCAGATACCAAGGACGGCAATAGAAGGTCATGTCGCAACAAACATGAGCGCCGCACTGACAGCGACAATACCGAGGATACGGCAGTCAATGCCGGATTCGAAGGTTCTAAACCTGGTCACCGGAAAAAGCCATTCAAAAGAAGCACTCCGGGCCCGTCCAGTTTGGACCGTGTACTCGATCGCTCGTGTCAAATACACGGCACCCCCGACAAGCCAGCCAACCACACCGATAGGGATTGTTGGGTGTTCAAGCAGGCCGGCAAGTTAATTGCCGAAAACAAAGATAAGGGGCCACATAGTGATGATGAGGAGGAGCCCCGGCAGCCGACTACCGGAGGACAGAAGAGGTTCCCCCCACA
The DNA here is from genome assembly GCF_018294505.1 of Triticum aestivum. Lineage (NCBI taxonomy): Eukaryota > Viridiplantae > Streptophyta > Magnoliopsida > Poales > Poaceae > Triticum > Triticum aestivum. The sequence continues at coordinate 508,247,821 of NC_057794.1, forward strand.
AGTGCGGACGGTGAACATGATATACGCAACCCACATCCCCAAGAGGGAGCGGAAGCGTGCGCTCAGGGACGTATATGCGTTGGAGCTAGTCGCCCCAAAGTTCAACCCATGGTCCTCCTGTCCGATCACCTTTGATCGCAGGGACCACCCCAGTAGTATCCGTCATGGCGGATTCGCCGCACTGGTCTTCCCTTATGGATGGCGGCAGCAGCCTGGACCTGCTTTACCAGGACACGGTGCACAAAATGGGTATAGACCCCTCAAGGATCAAACCCACAAAAACGACCTTTAAAGGCGTCATACCAGGTGTAGAGGCCCATTGCACATGCTTAGTCACACTGGAAGTGGTCTTCGGATCCCGGATAACTTCCGAAGCGAAGAGTTAATCTTCGATATAGTCCCGTTCTGCAGTGGTTATCATGCACTGCTCGGGCAAACCGCATTTGCGAGATTCAATGCGGTACCGCATTATGCATACCTCAAGCTCAAGATGCCAGGACCTTAGGGGGTCATTACAGTTAATGGAAACACAGAGCGCTCTCTCCGAATGGAGGAGCACACTGTGGCCCTTGCAGCGGAAGCGCAAAGCAGCCTCTTAAGGCAATCCACTAGTTCGGCGTTTAAGGACCCGAACACCTTCAAGCACGCCCGGAGTAATCGGCAACAGGACCGCCTGACATGTTCTGAGCTCGCATAGCAATGCGGCCCCCACCCCGGCCCAAGCCAAACGGCGAAACTCGTGCCACGCATACATAATTACGCATTAAAAATACCATGGGCACAGGTAGGGAGGGGGCACGAGTACGGCACGCCCCAAGATGCGGCTTAAACCGCACTAGGGGCTTCTCGCTTTGTTATTTTTCTCTCTTTCAGGACATTAATCTCTGGAAACCCTGTCCGGCAGCATGATTGCCGAACACATGATGCAGCAACCAAGGAGGCAGAAAGCTACATCACACCACGGAACTCCCAGGTGGATTACGATAACGAGTGAAATACTTGCTTTAATATTATTCCTCAGCTTGCCCTTGGAGGGGACATAGTCCTACTTTTTGCTTATCGCACTACCTGTATCATTCTGCTCTAACGCATGTTTTTTTAATAAACAATGCATTGCATTAAGGCATTTATTGCATTCTTCCGTTTATATATATATGTTCATTCGTGACATCCAGCAACCGTACACTCTGGTACAGCCAATATGCTAGGGGCTTAAGCATACCCCACAATACGGCGTGAGAAGTCCGAACACTTTCGACAATGCGGCACCCTGAACTTATAGCATTATATGCATCAACTCCGAATCATGTCTTGGGTCAATAGTTGGGTTTGCCCGACTCCCATGTTTTGGTACCTTATGTTCCGCTATATCGGCTAAGGTAGCACTGGGAGAACTACTATGATTGTGCCCCGGTTCTGCTGGGCTAGGCACCTCCGTAGAGAAAGCTAAAACTGACTGTCATGATAAGGCGAGAGACTGGTCGCTGTTCGAGAGGTTTTCGAGTCCTTAAAGACTTATGCAGCTTAGAGCGAGGAGCCTGCCCTGTCCGGCTTAAGGCGTGTATCGCGCCCCAGATTTGGCCTTCCGAATACTAGGGGCTTCACCGAAATTTAAAATTATAGAATTCTATGGCTAAGTGAGAGTGATAACGCATTATAGTCCGATTTCCTTGTTCATTGTGCTGAGCGCCTCCCTCGAAGGACCCAAAAATGGGAACAAGAGTGCTCAGGTTTATCCCGAACACCCCAGCACTCGTGGCATGGGAACAGAAGCCGACGACTAGCCATCTCTCAGATTTGATAAACGGCCAAACAGAAGGTAATACTTTAAATTCAAACAAGCGTTGCATAGCGCATATGAACAAGTTTTCATAACTACAGGATTACACGAGCGAGTTCACTCGAATATTATATCTTTTGTACACTCATCCGCTATGAGACGAGCACCCTTCAGGACACCCTCATAGTACATCTCGAGGTGGCGATGCTCCTTGCCCTCCGGCGGCCCTTCCTTGATCAGCTTCACGGCGTCTAGCTTGGCCCGTTGCACCTTCACACGGGCGAAAGCCCGGCGTGCACCTTCGATGCAGACGAACTGCTTGATGACTTCTAGCCGTGGGCAGGCATCCACAAGCCGCCTCACCAGGCCGAAGTAGCTGTTCGGAAGGGTGTCGCCAGGCCACAGCCGGACTATAAAGCCCTTCATGGCCTTTTCGGCCGCCTTGTGTAGCTCGACCAGCTGCTTTAGCTGGTCGCTCATGGGCACCGGGTGTTCGGTCCCAGTATATTGGGCCCAGAACAACTTCTCCGTTGAGCTTCCCTCCTCGGCCTGGTAAAACTGTGCGGCATCTGACGCACTACGGGGCAAATCTGCGAATGCTCCTTGAGAGCCCCGGATTCGGGTAAGTAAAAGATAATTTACTTGCACATGCTTGATTTGCATATAGAATGCCTTACCCGCCGCTATCTTCTTCATCGCATCAATCTCTTGGAGGGCCTTTTGGGCTTCGGCCTTGGCACTCTTTGCGCTCTCGAGGGCCGCGGCAAGCTCATACTATCGCGTCTTCAAGTCAAGCTCCAGCGCCTCGTACTTCGTCACGAGAGCGTGGAGCCCTTGCTGCACCTCGCCCACCCATGCCTCATGCCTTTTCCGCTCGGTGCGCTCCTTTGCCACCTTGTTTTCGGCCTCGGATAGCGCTTGCTTCAGGGTCACCACCTCGGTCGTGGCCCCTGGCAAATTTACGATGATCCTGTCATTTTGCAATCACATTCTTTTCATCCATATCCATAGACTAGGTACTACTTACCTTTGTTCTCCTCGAGATGCCTCTTGGCAAGGCCGAGCTCGTCCTTGGAACCTTTAAGGTCCTGCTTCAGTGCGGCGACCTTCGCAGTCAGTGCGGCAGATGCCAGCAGCGAAGCCTGCATACGCATATTGACATACTTATATTAGACTCATGTGATATTGTTTGATCCTCTGTTCGGATTTTCTTTGTGAACACCAAACAGAGCATCAGGGGCTACTGTCTATGCGGTAATATTTTTCCCCATATTTCAAAAACTTACCTCAAAGCCTGTTAGAAGGCTGGCACAGGCTTCAGTCAGTTCGCTCTTGGTGGACTGAACCTTCTGAACCACCGCACTCATAATAGTGCGGTGCTCTTCATCGATGGAAGCGCTGCGAAGCGCTCCCAGTAGATTGTCCGGTGCCTCTGGATGGACAGAGGTCACCGACACAGGCGTCTGGCCCCTTTTTGAAGGAAGCTGCATGCTCGAGTCCGGAACCACTTGAGGTTCCGCCGCGGTGTTCAGCTGAGGGCCGAACTCGGAGCCCTCGGGGGCCTTGTTCCCTCTGCTCCCGTAGTCCGGAAGGTCGCCTTGAGGCGCCTCCGGGACTGTCTCCCCTCGACCCGGTGCCTCTTGAGACAACACCTCGGCGTTGTCCGTAGGGCAAGGGGAGGTGGTGGTCAGAAGTGGATCGCTATCCATATCCGATGAGTAAAGGGAGCTGTCTGACGAGGATACGTCGATACAGGCTCGGGACGGGCTGCATAATCACGATTCGGTGTTAGGAGAAGCAGTGCAACAAAGGAATTCTATGAGTTACTCTGGTATCCGAATACTTACGACTTCGCCAGGGGCTTGGCCCTGGGCAGCCACTCGTCTTCGCCTTCGGCGGCGGTGGTGGAACTGTCCGGAAGGAGAGTCCTTCCCTTCTTGGACCCTTCGGCCCCCCCCAGTTGGGGCGGCCTTCCTTTTCTTGTCTCCCCCGACTGGTGGGGGAGCGTCTTCATCTTCCTCCTCATCTTCATGGGAGGAGTGCACCGAGGAGTCCTCGGGCGATGAGTCCAATATCACCTGTCCCCGGGAACTCTTTCGGGTTCCCTTGGCCTTCTAGGTCTTCTCCGGCACCTTGTAAGGAGTCGGAGTCAGCATCTCCGTCAGGAAAGCATCTGCTGGGCCTTCGGGCAAAGGAGCCGGACAGTCGATCTGTCCGGCCGTCTCCTGTCAGTCCTGTCAAAGGTACGGGAGATTAGATCCCGCATAGAGTCAATCTATGAAAAACAAGTATCCTGTAAGAGGTAAAACAGCTTACCGCGCTGGCTTGGCGCTTCGTGCAGAATCCGTGATCCTCGGTAGTGGGAGGGGGAACCTCGGCGCCCTTGAATAGCACCTTCCAGGCATCCTCGTGTGTTGTGTCGAAGAGCCTGTTCAGAGTTTGGTGCTGGGCCCGGTTGAACTCCCACAAGTTGAAAGCCCGTTGTTGACACGGGAGGATCCGGCGGATGAGCATGACCTGGACTACGTTGACGAGTTTGAGCTTCTTGCTCACCATGTTTTGGATACATGTTTGGAGTCTGGTCAGCTCTCCTGAACTACCCCAGGACAGGCCCTTCTCGTGCCAGGGGTGAGCCGCGTGGGGATACCAGATCGGAACTCGGGAGCCGCTGCCCATGCAGGGTCACACCGCTCGGTGATGTAGAACCACCCCGATTGCCACCCCTTTATGGTCTCCACGAAGGAGCCCTCGAGCCATGTGACGTTGGGCATCTTGCCCACCATGGCGCCTCCGCACTCCGCCTGGCGGCCGCTCACTACCTTCGGCTTGACATTGAAGGTCTTCAGCCATAAGCCGAAGTGGGGCTTGATGCGGAGGAAGGCCTCCCACACGACGATAAATGCCGAGATGTTGAGGATGAAGTTCGGGGCCAGATCGTGGAAATCCATGCCGTAGTAGAACATGAGCCCCCGGACGAATGGGTGGAGAGGGAATCCTAGTACGCGGAGGAAATGGGTAAGGAACACTACCCTCTCGTGGGGCCTGGGGGTGGGGATGAGCTGCCCCTCATCTGGGAGCCGATGCGCGATGTCGTCGGGCAGGTATTTGGCTCTCCTCAGCTTCTTGATGTGTCCCTCCGTGATGGAGGAGACCATCCACCTGCCTCCCGCTCCGGACATGGTTGGAGAAGGTTGAGGTGGGAAATGCGGACTTGGGTGCTAGAGCTCGAGTGTGCGAAAATGGATGAGCAAAGGAGGAAGAAGGCGTGGATGAAAAGGTGAATCCTTGTCCCTTTATAAGGGTGGCCAAAACTATGCGCCCCCTCTAGCCTGGTAAAACTTGCTTATCCCCCAAGCGCCGTAATCGATGGTGCGCTTGGGTTACCCACGCTCGTATTGATGAGAATCCCGTAATAACGGGGACACGATCTCTACTTTGACAAGACGTGTAAAAAAACTGCCTCGCATTATGTGCGGGGCTAGTTAAAGCAAACAGTTCAAATAATCACCGGGCCATGGCTTAATTTCATGTTGCCAAAACAAGTTAGCAGATTAGATTTATGGAAATATTATTCTCTCTACGGTGGTATGTGGAACGCATTTTGCAGGGTTGGACGCTATCCTTGTATTCAAATTCTTCCGTGGTGTATTCGGAGGAGGAACCTGCCTTGCAATGCCGAAGACAATACTGCGCACCGGACTCATTGTTACTGAATCCTAGTTCAGGGGCTACTGAGGGAGTCCTGGATTAGGGGGTCTCCGGACAGCCGGACTATATCCTTTGGCCGGACTGTTAGACTATGAAGGTACAAGATTGAAGACTTCGTCTCGTGTTCGGATGGAACTCTACTTGGCGTGGAAGGCAAGCTAGGCAATACGGATATGTATATCTCCTCCTTTGTAAGCGACCTTGTGTAACCCTAACCCCTTCCGGTGTCTATATAAACTTGAGGGTTTTAGTCCGTAGGACAACATACAATCATACCATAGGCTAGCTTCTAGGGTTTAGCCTCTCTGATCTCGTGGTAGATCAACTCTTGTAATACTCATATCATCAAGAATAAATCAAGCAGGACGTAGGGTTTTACCTCCATCAAGAGGGCCCGAACCTGGGTAAAACATCGTGTTCCCTGCCTCCTATTACCATCCGCCTTAGACGCACAGTTCGGGACCCCCTACCCGAGATCCGCCGGTTTTGACACCGATAGGAGTAAAGAGGACTTGATACTTTAATGCTATGGTTGGGTTTTACCTTAATGATCTTTAGTAGTTGCGGACGCTTGCTAGAGTTCCAATCATAAGTGCACATGATTCAAGTAGAGAAAGTATGTTAGCTTATGCCTCTCCCTGAAATAAAATTGCAATAACGATTACTGGTCTAGTTATCGATTGCCTAGGGACAAATAACTTTCTTGTGACAAAAAGATCTCTACTAAACATAACTTAGTTGTGTCTTTATCTAAACAGTCCCTACTTTTTATTTATGCGCTCTTTATTATCTTGCAAACCTACCCAACAACACCTACAAAGTACTTCTAGTTTCATACTTATTCTATGTAAAGCAAACGTTAAGACTGCGTAGAGTTGTATCGGTGGTCGATAGAACTTGAGGGAATATTTTTTCTACCTTTAGCTCCTCGTTGGGTTCGACACTCTTACTTATCGAAAGAGGCTACAATTGAACCCCTATACTTGTGGGTTGTCACTCGCCCGTTCCTGCTCCTTGGCTTGGGCAAGGGCGCTCTTCGGGGTCTCGACCTCGGCCGCACTACCTGTAATAACATGAGCTTAGACTCCACATTGGCATATTACTTTAGGTGTGTAAACAATTTTTCACAACATACATTGCGTCTCGTCGAATCGCTTGTTAATGCGGATGATATCATCGTCGGCCAGCTGCAGCTTCCGCTTGAGTTCGGAAACCTCAGCGGCCTGGGCGGTCGCCGCCAATAGGGAAGCCTGTTTACCAATAGACCAGTATGTTACCTCTTGCAATTATTATTCGATCCTCTACTTGGCCGTTTCTTAAAAAGCCGAATAGAGTCTTAGGGGCTACTATCTATACACAAGCATATTTTTTATATGAAAAGCGGCTAAGAAAATTACATCACATACCTCGAAGCCTGTTAGCAAGCTGGTAAAGGCTTCGTTCAGCCCGCTCTTGGCGGACTGAACCTTCTCGACCACCACACCCATCAGGGTGCGGTGCTCCTCCATGATGGAAGCACATTGTAGTGCCTCCATCAGAGTGTTCGGCGCCTCCGGGTTAGTGGAGGTCGCCGTCGGAGTTGGCGCTCCTCCCTCCTTCGAAGGGGGTTGCTCACTCGATTCCGAAGCCACATGGGTCTCCGGAATGGTGTTCGGCTGGGGGCCGGACTGGTCAGGGCCCCCGTTGTCAGTTTCCATGGGGGTTGTACCCACCATGTTCTCGGCAGCCGAGGCCTTACCCCCTGGCGCCGTCTTGGTGGCCTCCCGCACCTCTCCGTGGCCCGGAGAGGTCCTTTGGGATAACACTTCGGTGTCATCCGCGGCGGGTGGTGGGGAGGCTCGTGGAGGCGTCTCTCTCTCCACCATCTCTGGCGCCAGAGAATTCCCCGAAGATGATGATAGTCGGGGGAGGTCACGGGCCGGACTAAAATACATAATATAACATGTTATCCTACAGTCATAAAAGACCAGATATATGTAGGGCATCTCGGATACTTACGATGCGGTCTGGGGCTTCATCCTGGGCGCCGCTCGGGGATGACTTCGTCATCTGAATCCGAGTCGTCTGAGAGAGATATTTTCCCTCTCTTGGACGCCCCCGCCTCCGGGTCTACGGAGGCCGCCCTCTTCTTCTTCCTCCCCTTAAGGGGAGAATCGCTCTCTGCCTCCTCCTCCTCTTCGTCTTCATCTCCCTCATGGGAGAGGGAGCTTCGGTCTCTCCGTATGCAGCATCCGAAGTGCCTTTACGGCGGACGCCACCTTTGGCCTCCTTTCTCTTCTTCTTGGCCTTCTTCTCCGGCGCCCGATACGGCGCCGGGACCAGCATCCTCGTTAGCAGGGGAATGGCTGGGTTTTCGGGTAGCAGAGCCGGACACTTGATCCTCTTTGCCTTCTTTGTCTAGCCCTGACCTTTTGTTTACAAACTGAAGTTATGTTCGGAAACTAAAATACTTACCGGGGTGGCCGGATGTGCGCTGTCAAAGACGATGTCGTCGGTCGTCGCCGGCCACGTCTTCTGGGCCTTGAAGAGCAGCTTCCAGATCTCTTCGTGTGTCGTACAGAAGAATCATTGCAGGGTCCGCGACCCTTCTGGATTGAACTCCCACATGTGGAGAGGCCCGCGCTGGCAGGGGAGGATCTGGCGGAAAAGCATCACCGGAATCACATCGGTGAGACCGGTGTTCTTCTCTATCATATTTTTCATGCGCTTTTGCAGCACCATCACTTCGTCGGGCGACGCCCAATCCCGACCCTTGTTGATCCACGACGCGAACCACATTGGGGGTCCGGATTTAAACTCATGAGTGGCTGCTCATGTGGCACCGTGGGGTTCGGCGATGTAGAACCACTCCTGCCGCCATACCTTCACGGTCTCCACGAAGGCCCCTTTGTGCCAGGTGACCTTGGGGAGCTTGCTCACCATGGCGCCGCCACAGTCCGCATGATGCTCGTTGACCACCTTCGGCTTCACATTGAAGACCTTAATCCATAGGCCGAAGTGGGGGTGATGCGGAGGAGCGCCTCACACACGATGATGAATGCCGAAATGTGGAGGATGGAATTTGGGGATAGATCGTGGAAATCTAGCCTGTAATAGAACATGAGGCTGCAGATGAAAGGGTGGAGAGGAAACCCTAGTCCACGGAGGAAGTGGGGGATAAACACCACTCTCTTGCCGGGCTCCGGAGTAGGGATGATCTGCTTTTCGGCAGGGAGCTTGTGCGCGATACTCGCAGCCAGGTACCCCACTTCCCGGAGTTGCTTGACGTCCTTCTCCATGACAGAGGAGGTCGTCCACTTGCCCTGCGAGCCGGATCTGACCATGGCTGGAGAGGTTGGGCGGTGGGAAAGATCGAAGCTTGGGCACTGGAGCTCGAGGCTGGGAAGGCAGAGGGAAGAAGAAGGCGTGGGGTAAAAAGATGGATCTTTATCCGCTTATATAGGCAGTGAATACCAAGCGCCCCCACATGCCTTAAAACTCGCCTATTCCCAAGGGGTCATGCGAATGGCACGGTTGGATTACCCAAACTTGTATTGATGAGAATCCCGCAATAAGGGGGCACAATCTCTACTTTAACAAGACGTGTCAATAGAGGATGCGCCTTGAAACGCGAAGCAGGAGGTTAATAAATGTTTCGAACTGATAAAGAGGCCAAATGTAACGTTTTCGCCGACAAAGTTGTCAGTTGACAAGCCTTATTTTGATTAAGTATATTGCCTTCGTGGTTGAGGGTTGTGGCTGTTATGCAGAGCCGAATATAGGTCTATTATTTAGAAGACCACTTTGAAGTATTCGGAGGAGGAACCCGCCTTGCAATGCCGAAGACAATCCACGTGCCGAATACATCGTCATCGAAAGACTGGTTCAGGGGCTACCGAGGGAGTCCTGGATTATGGGGTCCTCGGGTGTCCGGGCTATGTGACATGGGCCATGTTGGGGATATTACTACTGGACGTAAACCGGCCAGGAGTAGCCGGATTAACTCTATGAAGATTAGAAGCCTATGGAGACATAAGAATGATGGCGCTTTACGAAGGCCCAAGGCCAAAGGCGAGTTAAGGCCTGTAGATGTAAATTGACCTTATTATGTAACTTGCATTGTAAGATATGAAGGATAGAGACCGAGACGGACACGTTTATAATCCGGCCTCGAGACTCTGTAAACCGGCAGGCGTCAACCTATGTATATAAAGGGACGACCCGACAATGGTTTAGGGACAAGATACAATAACTCGAGAGCCAGGCAAAGCAGATTCGCTCCCTAGTCATCGAAACCCTAGAAATACCAACACAACTAGACGTAGGCTTTTACCTTCATCGAAGGGGCCGAACTAGTATAAAAACCCTCGTGTCCCTTGTCCGGTTTAACCCCTTCAGGCTAACCCGTAGCGATGGCTCCACGACTAAGTCCTTTCATGAGGACATCTGCCGTGACAAACCCACGACAGTTGGCGCCCACCATGGGGCTATCGCACGATGGTTTCGAGTTCTTGAAGGGCAGCTTCAAAGACTCAAGGGATACGCTGTGGCCCGGATGACGAAGATTTGTCGCGGCAAGCTCTACATCGATGACGCAGGGTGGGGTCCCGAGGCCGGGTCGGTCGAATACGGGTACTGGGTCCCCTTTGGTGGAATTCACATCTTCATCGGCAAAATCGGCAAACCGGGCCCTGAGCCAGACACCTGCACCGACATCGTCGAGACGGCCCAGCGTGCAAGCCCTGCCCCGGTTCAGCCCGCAGCAAGGCATGTTTTCGTAGGAGTCATCCATGGAGCGGAGTATGAGGATGGACCGACATCTGATGGGGAAACCGTTGTCTGTTCTGATGACGAGTCTTCAATCAGAGAGACCGAGTCACTGTATCAGCTGCAGGACGGCCGGATTAGTGGAGGTTCTGATGGCAACAGTATTCCGGACCCCCTCGATCTGCCAAGCCGGGTCACGGTCTTCATGGTCGGCACACAACCAGCGCAGCACTCTTCTACCGCCGCGGCAATGCTCTCCGGTTCAGCAACAGCAACGCCAGCAGGAGCAGGGGGCTCTGCGCCGCCTCCGGCTCAGGTTTTGTCTGATTTGTTCGACGCTTTGGCAATATTGATGGCAGCAGAAGTGGATGCAGCATCCCGAGATTTGCACAATGCGGAGATTGCAAAGGTGAAAGATCACATAACTCATGCTAAAGCGGACCTGGCAGTAGAGAACGCCAGGATGGCTACAGAACGGGCCGAGTTGGAAGCTCAGGCATATCGGCTTAGGCTGGACCAGAGTGCCTCAGATGATGTCATGAGAAGGAGATACCGGTCGCACCTCCCGCCGGGTTATGAGCCAAGAAATCTCTTCGACACGCCAGGAGCCGGAACCATTAACCAGCTGGTGGGGAACCGGACTGAGGTACCGGTAACAGGAGCGCCGGTTCAGCAGCGCGCGATGAACCCGCCTCGTCAGAACAACCTTGTGCCACAGTATGTTCCGGCGCCCCCGGGGCATTACTCAAACCCGTTGGATAACATTGTGGCCGCCGCTTCACGATTGGCAGCCCTCCCAACTGACGGCGACTCACAAGTGGCGATTGAGACACGACGGGCCAGAGAGCTCCTTCAAACAGCTTTAAACCAGCAGCAGGCTTATTCGCATAGTCGCGAGAGGATTCATTCCACCCCTCGTCTGAGTCGGAGCTACAGCAGGCACGTTGAGGATGAACCGGCCGTGTCGAGCAGTGCACATCACCGTAACTCGCCGCCAGGGCATAACCCGACAGGTAGTGGTGCTAATGCACAGGATGTGGTGGATCATGGTCGTGCACGTCGAGAAGCCTAGTTGGCAGCACAACATGTGGCTCGTCACCTTACTCGGGTTCGTCCTACCGCTTCAGTGGAGCTAGGTGTGGTCTTCAGTTCTTTAGGGGTAACGTGCCTCACCCCCGCGTTGTGTAATAAACGACTGCCCAAGGATTTTAAAGGCCCTCGTAAGGTGCACAATTACACTGCCGATTTACCCCCTGAGTCATGGGTTTAGAGTTATGAGATGGTGATGGAGATGCTGGATGTGGATGAAGCGGTGTGTGCTAAGTACTTCACCATGTCGTAAGGGGACAACTCGTACTTGGTTAAAGAGCTTAGCAGCTAACTCCGTCGGGTCATGGGCTGAGCTAAAACACCGGTTTATCCAGAATTTTGAAGATACTTGTAAGTAGCCTATGTCGATTGTGGACCTATCCACTTGTGTTCAAGAGGATGGGGAGTCTACAACCCATTGGGTGAAGCGAGTCTCAGCTATTCTGCATTCTTCGGACCGCATCAATGCAGATACAACAGTTTTGACGTTGGAAGGCAATTGCCGGTTTATGCCGTTAAAACTGAAGCCAGGGAGGCTCAAACGCCACTGCAATGACATGTCAACCCTTATGGCTGCTTTGGTGAAATATGCCGATTCAGATAGCACCAAAGACCCTGAGTCGGAGGATGACAAAACGGGGAAGGGGAAAAAGAATGGCAATGCCAAGGGGCAGCAGTACTATCTGGCAGGTCATGGGAATAATGGTAAGCGCAAAGCAGATAATAGCCTGGACTTTGTGGCTAACACCAACGCCCACGACAATGGTCAGCGTCGTAAGGGCAAACCGCCTCAGAGGGGCGGAGGGTCAGGCCCCAATCTGGAGCGCCTGTTAAATCAACCTGTCCAAAGCACGGATCGAAGGAGAAGCCACCTTCGCATCTTTGCAAGGATTGTTACATCGTGCGAGAGTTTAAGAATTCAAATATGTTTCGGTACGACAATGGCCCGCCCAGCGGTTCAGGAGGCAGCAGCTCCGGTTCAGGATTCCAAGGCCATCAGACCGGACATGGTAATCAAGGGAACCAGGGCAATCAAGGAGGTTATAACCATCAGGGGAATCAGCAACAACAGCAATCGGGTTATTAGAGCAATCCGAAGCAATTGAATAGTGGGCAGTATCATGTCTTCAGCACTAGCTTGTATAAGCGTGATCAGAAGCTTCACAAGAGGGCCATGAACTCGGTTGAACCGGCAGTGCCTCGGTATTTGTGCTGGTCTGAACAACCAATTTTATGGAGTCGAGAGGATCAACCACCCCGGGTTGATAATCCGGGTCATCTGGCCCTAGTGGTGGCACCTCAAGTTGGGGGTATAAGTTCACCAAGGTGCTTATGGATGGGGGAAGTAGTATCAATATCCTTTACTATGATACCTTCCATCGTATGGGATTGACAGATAAGAATCTTAAACCGTTGAACACCGTTTTTCATGTTGTGGTGCCTGGTAAGTATGCATATCCAGTGGGCAAGATAGCCCTAGAGATGGCTTTTGTAGATGATCATGACTCAACATCAAAAACGTTGACTTTTGAGGTGGTGAAAATCAAGAGTCTGTATCACGCCCTGTTTGGACGACCGGCTTATGCCAAGTTCATGGCGAGGCCGTGTTATGTTTATCTACACCTTAAGATGCCGGGTCATAAAGGGACCATCATAGTACATGGGAGCAGGAAGATTGCTTTGGAATGTGAAGAGGGTGATGCGGCTTATCCTGAGTCGGTTTGTGCGACAAAGGAGCTGAAGTTTTATAAAGACAAGGTTGATCCGGCAGACATGACTTCTTTGAAGAAACCAACTACAGAGCATGATCCAGCATTGAAGTTTAAATCGGATACAAACACTAAGATGGTTGATTTTCTTCCTGGCGATTCATCCAAGCAGTTCAGCATCAGCGCTAACCTGGATCCTAAATAGGAAAGCGTGCTCATCGAGTTCATCCGTGAGAACCGGGACATCTTTGCATGGAAGCCTTCTGACATGCCAGGTGTACCGAGGGAAATCGCTGAGCACACACTTAATATAGATCCTAAGTTTAAACCGATCAGGCAGTTTCTCCGCCGCTTCAACAAAGAAAGGTGTAAGGCTATTGGTGAGGAGGTAGCTCGGCTGTTGGCCGCAGGGTTTATCGTGGAGGTCTTTCACCCGGAGTGGCTGGCTAATCCGGTGCTAGTCCTTAAGAAAAACGACACTTGACGTATATGTGTGGACTACATAGACTTGAACAAGGCTTGTCCAGCTGATCCCTTTGCCCTCCCTCGTATTGATCAGATTATTGATGCTACGGCAGGTTGTGACCATTTGTGTTTTCTGGATGCTTATTCTGGTTATCATCAGATCAAAATGTCAGTTAAGGACCAAGAGAAGACAACTTTTATAACTCCCTTTGGAGCCTTCTGCTATGTCTCTATGCCCTTTGGGCGCAAGAGTGCCCAGGCGACTTATCAGCGCTGTGTTCAGAATTGTCTTCATAAGCAGATTGGGCGCAATGTTCATGCATATGTGGATGATATTGTGGTGAAGTCCAGGAAGAAGGAAACATTAATAGATGACTTGAGGGAGACTTTTGACAACCTCCGGGTTTATAAGATGATGCTTAATCCGGACAAATGTGTCTTTGGTGTTCCGACAGGCAAGCTCTTGGGTTTTCTGGTGTCTAACAGGGGCATTGAGGCTAATCCAGATTTTTTTCCAGCTATCACGTCCCTGGCTAAACCGGCATGCATCAATGACGTTCAACGTTTAGCAGGCCGGATTGCGGCTTTGAGCCGGTTTATCAGTCGTCTTGGGGAGAAAGCTATCCCTTTATATCAGATGTTAAAGAAAACGAATGGCTTTGTCTGGAGTGACGTGGCTGATAAAGCGTTTGAGGATTTGAAGAGACAGTTAGCTGAACCGCCTATCCTTGCGGCTCCGGTCGATAAAGAGCCTTTACTGCTATATGTGGCTGCTAATGCCTGGGCTGTCAGTGTGGCTATTGTTGTGGAGCGCAAGGAGGCTGGAAAGGAGTATCCAATTCAACGGCCGATTTATTATATCAGTGAGGTGCTTATCGAATAAAGCAGAGGTATCCTGTAGGATCAAGAAGTAGATGTGTCTAGAGGGGGGTGATTAGACACTTGATGCTAAAGTTGCAATTTTTAAGTTTTTTCGGTTTAAGTGGAGTTTAGGCACAATTTCAACACACACAATACATATCAAGCAAGCATGCAAAGAGTATATGAGCAGCGGAATGTAAAGCATGCAACTTGCAAGAATGTAAAGGGAAGGGTTTGGAGAGATCAAACGCAATTTGAGACACAGACGTTTTTCCCGTGGTTCGGATAGGTTGTGCTATCCTACATCCACGTTGATGGAGACTTCAACCCACAAAGGGTAACGGTTGCGAGAGTCCACACAGGGCTCCACCCACAAGGGTAATGGTTGCGCGAGTCCACACAGGGCTCCACCCACGAAGGGTCCACGAAGAAGCAACCACCCACAAAGGGTCCACGAAGAAGCAACCTTGTCTATCCCACCATGGCCATCGCCCACACAGGACTTGCCTCACTAGCGGTAGATCTTCACGAAGTAGGCGATCTCCTTGCCCTTACAAACTCCTTGGTTCAACTCCACAATCTTGTCGGAGGCTCCCAAGTGACACCTAGCCAATCTAGGAGACACCACTCTCCAAGAAGTAACAAATGGTGTGTAGGTAATGAACTCCTTGCTCTTGTGCTTCAAATGATAGTCTCCCCAACACTCAACTCTCTCTCATAGGATTTGGATTTGGTGGAAAGAAGATTTGAGTGGAAAGCAACTTGGGAAGGCTAGAGATCAAGATTCATATGGTAGGAATGGAATATCTTGGTCTCAACACATGAGTAGGTGGTTCTCTCTCAGAACATATGAGTTGGAATGGTGTATGCGTTCTGATAGCTCTCTCTACGAATGAAGAGGAGGTGGAGGGGTATATATAGCCTCCACACAAAATCCAACCGTTACACACAGTTTTCCAATCTCGGTGGGACCGAATCAACAAACTCGGTCGGACCGAAAAGGTAAACCTAGTGACCGTTAGAGATTTTGGTGGGACCGACTGGATCAACTCGGTGTGACTGATGTGCTAGGGTTAGGGTAAATCCAAAACTTGGTTTGACCGATTACTCAAACTCGGTGGGACCGATTTGGGTAATAAGTGAGACTGAGATTTGGCCAAGCAAACTCGGTGGAACCGATTGCATATCTCGGTGGGACCGAGAATATTGCAATGGGTAACAGAGAGTTTGCAAGCCCATCTCGGTGAGACCGAGATCCCATCGGTGAGACCGAACTGATTAGGGTTTGGCAGTGGCTTATGACAAGTGAAACTCGGTGGCGCCGGATAGGAAGAATCGGTAGGACCGAGTTTGGCTTAGGGTTTAGGTCATATGTGGAAGTGGGAAAGTAGCTGAGGGTTTTGGAGCATATCACTAAGCACATGAAGCAAGAGGCTCATTAAGCAACACCTCATCCCTCCTTGATAGTATTGGCTTTTCCTAAAGACTCAATGTGATCTTGGATCACTAAAATGTAAAATGATGAGTCTTGAGCTTGAAGCTTTAGCCAATCCTTTGTCCTTAGCATCTTGAAGGAGTTCCCACAACCTTTAGTCCATGCCACTCCATTGTTGAACTTATCTGAAACATGCTAGATCGAAATGTTAGTCCAACAAGAGATATGTTGTCATCAATTATCAAAACCACCTAGGGAGCACTTGTGCTTTCAATCTCCCCCTTTTTGGTAATTGATGGCAACATACATCAAAGCTTTAGATAAAGATATAAAGAACAGCAAGTAAAGCTTTGGAAGGACATGTAACAAGCATAGGCTCCCCCTACATGTATGCACTCATGTAAATATGAAATATAGAGACATGTGAGAGCATAACCATGACAGAGTAGGCAATGTGTTACATGCATCTTGGCCATATGCATCAGAGCAAAAGATTATCAAGGAAAATACCTTCATGCTCATGAGTCCTTCTTGCAAACAGTATGTACATAAGCAAGAACTCCTCATACTCATGATTTTGATGCATATACTTACCTTGTGGTCTTGAGTTGGCTTAGGATGGAATGAACCTGCACAAACAAGGTTAGATAACACAGGTACGTCCACTAGCCAGAGCAAACAAAAGAAACCACAAGAATACCAAGACTGGGATGACATGTAGAGAGTGAGTACAAGGTACCACATTGGATTCAACATGTCCCCAAGAATAAAGATATGCAATGAATTTGACTGATTTCTTTCCCTTAGGTGTCTTGCTCCCCCTGAATCTTACATGGGATATTGGTAGAAGATAGGAAACAGAAAATTAGAGCTGAAAGATATGAATAGAACTTAATTCAAATGAGTTCATATGAACATGTCTTTCCCCCAAAAAGACATGTGGCATCTCTCCTCTTGAACATCAAGCATCTGGGATCCTTGAGTATTCTCTCCCCCTTGGAGATTTCTTTCTCCCCCTTAATATATGGGATCCTTGAGTATTCTCTCCCCCTTTGTACTTTTTCCTTTGTAGGTGATAAGCTTTTGATGTGATCTCTCTCTCTCCCTGATGATAAGCTTTGATGTGATCTCTCTCTCCCCCTTTGACATCAATTTCCAAGAAGGTTTTTCCTGGAATCCGTCGAATAGGTTTGGTCCTTGAGATTCAGTACAAAGCAGGGAATAAAACTGTGATGCTTGTAGAGGACAAGATTCATTGAGTGGAGCTGGATCAGAAGAAATATAGAATATGTGGCAAACTGTTTTTCCTGTTGCGAAATCGGTGGCACCGAGTGGCATGTTTCGGTAGTACCGAAGGGATTCGGTTGGACCGAAAATGGCAATTCGGTGAAACCGAGTTCATCACAGAGAAAAACACTTGTCACCTCAGCTCACTAGTCAAGTAAGATCTCACAAAGATTTGCAATGAATTAGCTGAAAGATTTGCAAGGAATTTGATGCAGAAATATGCAGAACAAAAACCAAAAAGAAAAGAGTGAAAGTTTCTAGATGAAGTTTTTTTTGTTTGAAAAAGAAGGAAACAAATATGCAAGGGACAAATGCAATAACTCAGAAAAGAACACAAGAGAACTTCATCTAGAATTGGGCGGTGACATAGTCACCTATGTTAGAGTATATTGACTTAGGAGTCAAGTGAGGACACTTGATCGTAGGTCATACTCATCGTTTAAGCTCAAAATGGGGTTACCATTTTTCGTTTAAGCATCTTGATGTATTCTCACCTTGTTAAGTTGCTTTGACTCATGTCTTGGAGTAAAGCTTCTCTAAGATGGAATAACATACCTTGGGTGGTGGTGTGGTTCTTGCTCATGTAGTTGAACTTGTGTGGGTGCTCAAGGTTGATGTAGCTCATCAAGAGTTGGGAGCACCACTTGGAGTTTGAGTTCATCTACCTACATGGGTTAGTTCTTGCAAGGAAGAGCACTTGTGTATCCAAAAATGACAATCATGAAGTTTAACATAGAATTTGTCAAAGGATATGTTTGAGTGGTTTTGTGCTTCCTTGTCTTCAACCACTATTGTGTAGAGTCTTGGTCTTGTAGAGATTGCTCAAGATGTGAGTGAGTCGCAATCTCATGGAATTAGATTCAACCAAGCACCTACATGGGTTAGGCAACATGCAAGGTGCAAATATATCCAAGACATAAGATAGTTATCATAAGAGATATATCATGGATTAGTCATAAGCTCATGTCTTGCATGTATCCAATGGAGTTTCTACTCCAAGTTCGAAGCATCAATGATGTTCAATTCTCCTCTCAACCTGCAAAACACTTTCTCATCAAGTGGTTTAGTGAATATATCCGCTAATTGCTTGTCGGTGCGAACATGCTTAAGATTGATGTCACCCTTAGCAACATGATCTCGAATGAAATGATGACGAACTTCAATATGCTTAGTTCGAGAATGTTGTACAGGATTATGACCAATTTTGATAGCACTTTCATTGTCACAAAGCAGTGGAACATGTTTCACATAAATCCCATAATCTTTAAGAGTTTGGGTCATCCAAAGTAATTGAGCACAACATGAACCAGCGGCAATGTATTCCGCTTCGGCGGTGGATAAGGATACCGAGTTTTGTTTCTTGGAAGACCAAGACACAAGAGATCTACCAAGAAATTGACAAGTACCCGAAGTGGACTTTCTGTCAACCTTGTCTCCGGCATAATCCGAGTCAGAATAGCCAACAAGATCAAAAGAAGACCTCTTAGGATACCAAATGCCAAAATTTGGTGTATGGATTAAATATCTCACTATCCTTTTCACAGCCTTAAGATGACAATCTTTAGGAGCAGCTTGATATCGTGCACACATGCACACACTTAGCATAATATCGGGATGTGAAGCACATAGGTATAACAATGAACCAATCATAGAGCGATAAACCTTTTGATCAACCGGTTCACCATCTTTGGTTAAATCATTATGTCCACTAGTAGGCATGGGTGTAGACATACCTTTGCATTCTTGCATATTGAACTTCTTGAATAAGTCCTTGGTGTACTTTGTTTGAGAGACAAATGTACCTTCCTTAGTTTGCTTGATTTGCAACCCGAGAAAGAATTTGAGTTCACTCATCATAGACATCTCAAACTTCTCTGACATTAGCTTTCCAAACTTTTCACTAAAGAGAGGGTTAGTTGAACCAAATATGATATCATCAACATAAATTTGGCATACAAATAGTTCTCCATTAACCCTTTTAGTAAAAAGAGTAGAATCAATTTTACCAATTTCAAAACCACTTGTAGTAAGGAACTTGGTCAAGCATTTATACCATGCTCTAGGAGCTTGTTTAAGACCATAAAGAGCTTTGTGAAGTTTGTAAACATGATTTGGTTTCTTAGGATTGATAAAGCCGGGAGGTTGTTTGACATAAACTTCCTCCTCTATTTCACCATTTAGAAAAGCACTTTTAATGTCCATTTGGTACAAGGTGATATTATGGTGATTAGCATAGGCAAGTAAGATGCGAATGGACTCAAGTCTAGCAACGGGAGCATACGTCTCACCATAGTCCATACCTTCGACTTGTGTGTACCCTTGGGCGACGAGACGTGCTTTGTTGCGAACCACTTGTCCATCTTCATCTTGCTTGTTGCGAAACACCCATTTGGTACCAATGATGTTGTGGTTGTTGTCGGGCTTCTCGACCAATGTCCAAACTTGGTTTCTCTCAAAATTATGTAGCTCTTCATGCATAGCGTTTATCCAATCTGGATCTTCCAATGCTTCTTCAACCTTCATAGGTTCAATGCTAGAGATGAATGAATAGTTTTCACAAAAGTTAGCTAAACGAGTTTTTGAGCGAGTGATTCTCCCGGTTTGTATATCATTGAGGATTTGCTCGACGGGATGATCTTTGGCAATTCTTGCTCGAACTCGTGAGAGCTTTTGCTTGGGTCTTCGTTGAACATCTTCTTCATCTTGTTCTTCTTCTTGGCCTTCTTCATTGTTGACGTCGTCGTTCTCTTGTCGTGGTGGAGAAGGAGGTTGTTGATGTTCATCTTGACGTACTTCCTCGTTTTCTTCATCTTGGTGTGTCCCACTTGTGGATGCTTCCGTGTCGATTCTTGGTTCACCTTGTCGTGAAGTAGAAGCTTCCACTTGGACGGATGAAGTACTCTCCTTCACCTCCGTTGGACGAATTTTGCCAATGGACAAGTCTTGAATTGCTTCTGAAGAGTCTTTGTCTCCTACATCAATTGGCAATTGCTCTACTTGCGAGCCATTAGATTCATCAAACTTCACATCTACCGTCTCTTCAACCTTTCGGGTGAAATTGTTGTAGACACGGTAAGTGTGAGAGTTTGAGCCATAACCAAGTAGAAAACCTTCATGAGATTTAGGAGCAAACTTTGAACGACGATGCTTATCAAGAATGTAGCACTTTGAGCCGAATACTCGAAAGTATCCAACTTGGGGTTTGTTACCGGTGAGAAGCTCGTATGCCGTCTTGCCGAGTAGCTTGTGAAGATATAAGCGATTTGTTGCGTGACAAGCTGTCTCAACCGCTTCTGCCCAAAAGTGCTTTGGCGTCTTGTATTCATCAAGCATCGTTCTTGCCATTTCGATGAGCGTCCGGTTCTTCCTCTCAACAACTCCATTTTGTTGAGGTGTGTACGTAGCCGAGAACTCGTGTGAAATCCCTTCTTCGTCAAGAAAGGTGTCCACATTTGCGTTCTTGAACTCCGTTCCGTTGTCACTCCGAACCTTCTTGATCTTCACATCAAACTGATTTTGGGCCTTCCTAGCGAAGTTTCTGAAGATCTTCTGGACCTGCGACTTGTCATTAAGAAAGAACACCCACGTAAATCTTGAAAAATCATCAACTATAACTAGACCAAAGGAATTTCCACCGAGACTCTTGTAGGCGTTGGGACCAAAAAGATCCATGTGAAGTAGCTCGAGTGGCCTCCTTGTGGTCATGATGTTCTTCACGGGATGTCTTCCTCCAACCTGTTTACCTGCTTGACAAGCACTGCAAAGTCTATCCTTATCAAATATGACATCGTTGACTCCAAGGATATGATTTCCTTTAATAAGCTTGTCAAGGTTTCTCATGCCAACGTGACCTAGTCGTCTATGCCACAACCAACCTTTTGAGGATTTAGCAACAAAGCAAGTTTTAGGTTGTGCCTTTTTAGAGAAATCGACAATGTAAAGATCACCTCTACGCATACCCGTAAAGACCATTTTATGATTGTCTCGACGAAATACTTGGCAATCTACCTCAGTAAATAGGACATTCAAACCGAAATCAGCAAGTCTAGATACTGAAAGTAAGTTGTAGCCAAGAGATTCAACGAGCATGACATTTTGAATGGAACTATCATGTGAGATGGCCACCTTACCAAGGCCAACCACTTTACCCTTTGAATTATCACCAAAGGTGACATATTTTCGAGGGCCGTCATTTTCAGCAAGCTCACGAAACATCTCTTCATCTCCGGTCATATGATCAGTACATCCACTATCAAGAACCCATTCCTTTCCTCCTGATTCATATCCCCGAAGATTTGCCATAAGACCAAAATGTCTCATTGCATCATCAAGATCGAAGTCACTATCATCATCATCATAATATTCATGTTCATCATGATCTTGTGACTCATCATTTCCTAGAGAGGGTAATTCATTAGATAAATGATCATCAAAGTGGTCACTTTTATGAATTCTTATAGCTTTGAATATGATATCATTAATGATTCCAACATCTCCTTTAGCATGCTTAAGATTGGTAAGTTCAAATAGACATTTACCAAAACTAGGATCACTAGAATTCATCTTACTCAAGGCAATAGATTTATGGAAAATTTCATCCAAAGTTTTCAAGGAATGATCGGGAAATCGTTCCTCAAGAAATTTCCATATAGTATAGGCACAACTTTGAGTAGGCAAACTAGCAATCAAGTTTTTGGGCAATCCTCTAATGATGAGCTCAATAGTTCTAAGATTGCGAATCATGTCAATATCTTCATCTAGGGTAGGATGCAAAGGATCAATATGAAGTGCACAAGGGCTAGCAATATACTTGTTCAAATGATATTGATTGAAGATTACAAGCATCTCATTTTTCCACTCATGAAAATACTTTCCATCAAGAATAGGCACTCTATGTCTAAGACTCCCTAGAGTAGACACATCCATCTTCCTCCAATGGTGATTAAACCAAGGCAATGGAGACCAATGCTCTGATACCACTTGTAGGATCAAAAAGTAGATGTGTCTAGAGGGGGGGGTGATTAGACACTTGATGCTAAAGTTGCAATTTTTAAGCTTTTTCGGTTTAAGTGGAGTTTAGGCACAATTTCAACACACACAATACATATCAAGCAAGCATGCAAAGAGTATATGAGCAGCGGAATGTAAAGCATGCAACTTGCAAGAATGTAAAGGGAAGGGTTTGGAGAGATCAAACGCAATTTGAGACACGGATGTTTTTCCCGTGGTTCGGATAGGTGGTGCTATCCTACATCCACGTTGATGGAGACTTCAACCCACAAAGGGTAACGGTTGCGAGAGTCCACACAGGGCTCCACCCACAAAGGGTAATGGTTGCGCGAGTCCACACAGGGCTCCACCCACGAAGGGTCCACGAAGAAGCAACCACCCACAAAGGGTCCACGAAGAAGCAACCTTGTCTATCCCACCATGGCCATCGCCCACACAGGACTTGCCTCACTAGCGGTAGATCTTCACGAAGTAGGCGATCTCCTTGCCCTTACAAACTTCTTGGTTCAACTCCACAATCTTGTCGGAGGCTCCCAAGTGACACCTAGCCAATCTAGGAGACACCACTCTCCAAGAAGTAACAAATGGTGTGTAGGTAATGAACTCCTTGCTCTTGTGCTTCAAATGATAGTCTCCCCAACACTCAACTCTCTCTCATAGGATTTGGATTTGGTGGAAAGAAGATTTGAGTGGAAAGCAACTTGGGAAGGCTAGAGATCAAGATTCATATGGTAGGAATGGAATATCTTGGTCTCAACACATGAGTAGGTGGTTCTCTCTCAGAACATATGAGTTGGAATGGTGTATGCATTCTGATAGCTCTCTCTATGAATGAAGAGGAGGTGGAGGGGTATATATAGCCTCCACACAAAATCCAACCGTTACACACAGTTTTCCAATCTCGGTGGGACCGAATCACAAACTCGGTTGGACCGAAAAGGTAAACCTAGTGACCGTTAGAGATTTCGGTGGGACCGACTGGATCAACTCGGTGGAACCGATGTGCTAGGGTTAGGGTAAATCCAGAACTCGGTTTGACCGATTACTCAAACTCGGTGGGACCGATTTGGGTAATAAGTGAGACTGAGATTTGGCCAAGCAAAACTCGGTGGAACCGATTGCATATCTCGGTGGGACCGAGAATATTGCAATGGGTAACAGAGAGTTTGCAAGCCCATCTCGGGTTTGGCAGTGGCTTATGACAAGTGAAACTCGGTGGCGCCGGATAGGAAGAATCAGTAGGACCGAGTTTGGCTTAGGGTTTAGGTCATATGTGGATATGGGAAAGTAGTTGAGGGTTTTGGAGCATATCACTAAGCACATGAAGCAAGAGGCTCATTAAGCAACACCTCATCCCTCCTTGATAGTATTGGCTTTTTCTAAAGACTCAAGGTGATCTTGGATCACTAAATGTAAAATGATGAGTCTTGAGCTTGAAGCTTTAGCCAATCCTTTGTCCTTAGCATCTTGAAGGAGTTCCCACAACCTTTAGTCCATGCCACTCCATTGTTGAACTTATCTAAAACATGCTAGATCGAAATGTTAGTCCAACAAGAGATATGTTGTCATCAATTATCAAAACCACCTAGGGAGCACTTGTGCTTTCATATCCGCATTGGCAGAAGCTGGTGTATGGAGTTTTTATGGCAAGCCGGAAGCTCAAGCACTATTTTCAGGGTCATCCTATCAAAGTGGTTAGTTCAGCACCTTTGGGAGATATCATCCAAAACAGAGAGGCGACTGGCCGGATTGCCACGTGGGCTATTGAGCTTGGACCTCACGGGCTCAAGTATACACCTCGCACAGCGTTCAAATCTCAAGCACTCGTGGGCTTCATCAATGATTGGACAGAGTTACAGACACTAGAGAAAAAGCCAGACAACACTTATTGGACTATTCACTTTGATGGGTCCAGGCAATTGGAGGGCTCGGGGGCTGGAGTCATATTAACTTCCCCACGAGGTGACAAGTTTTGTTATGTTCTTCGCTTAATGTTCCCTTGCACAAACAATGCAGCTGAGTATGAGGCCTTACTCCATGGTCTTCGGATGGCTAAGGAGATTAACTTAAGACGGGTTAAGTGCTTCAGTGATTCGGACCTGGTGGCTCAACAGGTATCTGGCACTTGGGATTCTAAGGATCCACTCATGGCTGCATATCGACGGGAGGTGGACATAGTGGCTGGTCATTTCAAGGGTTATCAAGTTGACCACATAGACCGACGAAAGAACGAAGTGGCGGACGCTTTAAGTCGTCTAGGCTCTAAGCGTAAACCGGTGCCACCTAATGTCTTCCTCGATGTACTCCATAATCTGTCGGTCAAGATACCCACAGAGGAGGAGTTGGCTATCCCTGATCTAGAGGCCCAGTTGGTGGCGCCTTTGCATGTTATACCGGATTGGACAGTCCCGTACTTGGCTTACATGAACCGGGGCGAGTTACCGGAGGATGAAACCTTAGCTCGGTAGATAATCCGGCGATCCAAGTCAATGACCATTATCAAAGGGGAACTACATCGTTACAGCGTCACAGGAGCAATTCAGCATTGTGTGTCTCCTCAAGAGGGTTGTGAGATTTTGCGAGAAATCCACAAAGGAGATTGTGATCACCACGCCGGTTCAAAATCCTTGGTGGCTAAGGCTTTTCGTTACGGCTTCTATTGGTTGACGGCTCATGCTGATGCTGAAGATTTAGTAAAGAGGTGTGACGGTTGTCAGAAGTTTGCACGCCGCGCCCATGTTCCAGCCCAGGAATTGAGAATGAGTCCAATCACTTGGCCGTTTGCAACTTGGGGGCTCGATATGGTTGGACCCTTTAAGAGATCCAAGGACAAAAAGACCCACCTGTTGGTGGCGGTTGACAAGTTTACCTAGTGGGTAGAGGTAGAGCCAGTCAGTAAGTGTGATGCAGCCATGCAGTTCAATTCATCAAAAAGGTGATATTCTGGTTTGGTTTTCCGCACAACATTATCACTGATAATGGTACTAATCTGTCCAAAGGTGATATGGAAGAATTTTGTCAACGTGAGCACATCCGGCTTGATGTAGCATCAGTGGCTCACCCCCAGTCTAATGGTCAAGCAGAGAGGGCAAATCAAGAAATTTTGAGAGGTATCAAACCCCGGCTTATGGTTCCTTTAAAACGGACGCCAGGTTGTTGGGGAGGAGTTACCTTCCGTATTATGGAGTATCAACACCACACCAAATAGATCTACGGGTTACACGCCTTTCTTCATGGTTTACGGAGCAGAGGCGGTTCTCCCTAGTGACATCCATCATGACTCACCCCGTGTGACGGCTTACGTTGAAGCTAAGAATGAGAAAGCACGTCAGGACTGACTGGACCTATTGGATGAGGAGCATGATTTAGTAGCAGCACGCTCGGCGATTTGTCAACAAGATCTCCGACGTTATCACAGCCACCGGGTTAGGACCAGAACTTTTCAAGAAGGTGATCTGGTGCTCCGGCTCATCCAGGATCAGACTGATATGCACAAGTTATCCCCGCCCTGGGAAGAACCTTTTGTGGTCAGCAAAAACCTGCACAACGGGTCATACTACCTCATCGATGTTCGAGAGCACAAAGACTCATGCAAATCGGAGGAGGAGACCCAGCGGCCGTGGAATATAGCTCTTATTCGGCCTTACTATACTTGAGCCACAGGCTCTTCTTATGTACATACTTATGACAATGTATATATTATATAATAAACCGGAGCCTTAGCTAAAGCGGGGTCTTTGTTCTTTTTTACATCATGTGTGGTTCCATGGGGGCTTCTACTTACAAAGCAGGGTTTTATTAACCCGGCCTATAAAGCCACACAGATATGTAGGAAATCACTAGGGGGCTTGGTCGTATCCGAACCATAGCTACACCTCTTTATCGGTTTAAAACCAAAAAGGGAAATCACTAGGGGGCTTGGTTGTCTTTACACCATAGCTACACCTTTTGATTGGCTTAAAGCCAAAAGGACATTATGTGGAACCAAAGAGAGTCTATTGCATAAAGCACAACTCAAACATAGGTAACCACTGAGCATAGCTCAAATATTACCCAGGGGCTCCTTGCTTCTCAAAGAACAACGAGCTTGCACCCTTGTAATAGGCTATCAAGCCAGGCTTGGAAGCCAGGTGTATTCACCTAAAACCCCGGGTTATCCTGCCTCTTTAAGTAAGCCACTCCGTCCAGGTAAACCTGGTATGACCCATCGAACGTTTGACAAGTCAATCTCATAGACCCTGAACTTGTCAAAGTTAAAACGGTGATTGGTTAAAGATTGAGGTCCATCTTAAAAGGCTTTGAAAAATGGTTTAACTCAGCTGCCTAGCAGCCCATGAAAACCCTCGATTTAGGGCCTAGCAGCCCATGAAAAGCCTTGCATATTTCTTTTGGCTTTTCTGTTTTAAAACATCTTTTGATAAGGGATTTATGAATATTTTCTGATAAACCGGTGTTTATTACAACCTGGCGTGGCTTTCAACGCTCAGTTGTCAGTACATGATCAGTTCTAAACCGGCAGTAAGTTGCTCCGGTCTGGTTTTGACTAGATGTCACCAGTATTATATGAACAAACCGGTGGTTATCATAACCGGCAAGAGGGAAAGGAGTCATCAATACCAACGGCTGGACAGCCAACAAGATACATCACAGGTATCATCTATTTTATGTATGGTTATTACAATCTTGGTTATCCATCCAAGTTATGTCTATATTTTGGGCATCATGACCCGTCCAGTGGTAAACCACTAGGACATGTTCAAGTTCTTATCTGTAGGAGCAAGATAAATGAAAGCCATAGTGTGCTATGCATATAAATCACAAAGGCATGGCAAGTTTTCAGTATCAAGCGAGGCAAACATGCTCGATGGCATGACAGATCAAGTGTTCATGCTATCCTATTACAAGGCGCTTTAAACAACCCAAATTGAACAATTGTTTTAATACAAGTGGCAGACTACAACTGATAAACCGACCTCCGGTTTATGACTCCTCTTCTGGACGGTTTGAAGATCGAGGGTCATCTTGTGCGGTCGCATTCTCTTTATCCCTACCCACTCACTGGAAATCAATCGTTGACCAATGGATTCCAGTTAAGGCTTGAAAAATGGCTTCTTCATGGATAAGGTTGGAAGGGTCAATGTCAGGAGCGTAAGTATGCTTACGGATTGGCGGCACAAGATCTTCTACATTATGAATCAGCGCGGGCTGTCTTTTCCCTTCAGCATTCTAAACCGGTTGAAAATGAGATAGATCTGTGTCATCTGCCAATTTGCTTGCTATAGGCCGCATCTCCTTTGTCAGCCTTCGCAGATCATCGTTGTTGAAGTTGGTGCCATCTTCCTTAACGCTGGGGTAGACTTGGCCGATATCTGTTGGTTCAAGATCTGGAATCCACGCTTTGGCCCGGATTAGCGCGGTCAGCGCACCTGACCTTGCGGCTGATCTCTTCAGTTCATCCAACCGGACAGGTAGCATGGCCAGCTTTTCGATGGTTTCTTTGATCAGCGTTGGCGGAGGCTTGTTATAAGCTGCAATGCAAATGGCTCGCTAGGATCCAGAATACAACTGTTCTATCAAAGTATAGGCCACTTTAAGCTTCATTCGCATATCGGAGCCTAGATGAGTAATGCGGGTCCCTGTCATGGTAAAGCATCACTAAGCCGGCTTTTGATAAGATGTTATGGATTGGAAAAACTTCATATGCAGATACTTACTAAAGACAATAGAGGTCATGGCGTTAATCTACCGTTTTAACCCGGACAGTTCTTCAACCACCGGTTTCAGGGCTGCTTCTACGTCTTCGGCCTTCTTTGTTAAACAAGCCTTTTCTGTCTCCCAGTCTGCACACTCTTTGTTAAAGGTCTCTTTCAGCCTTTCCATGGCGGATAAGGCATTTGTCAACTCTTCCTTGGCCTTGGAAGCTTCTGCTTGCTGAGATTTGACGTTCTCATGAAGGTCAGCGGTTTGAGCATCCCTTTTACTCAGCTCGGCCTGCAAAGGCAAGATATATCAACAATGAGATATGTATATTTGAAGTACCAAGCGTATAACAAGTTATGGACTTTGTACTTGGGGGCTAATGCCTATTTACTCTATCATCAAAATTTTATTTGCATGTCTCAAGTACAATGCAAGCATTATCCTTGACACTTGGGGGCTAATGTACATCTGATGAAATGGAGGTATGGATTAAAGACCCGGTCCACCTTGGAAAGATAAACCGGCCCTTGGGGACTACACACGCGAAAACTACAGGAATACAATGATCACGTCTGGTTTACTTCAAAAGATCAGTTGGTATATGGAGGACAAGTTTGCAAGAGTTAAGGTATTACAAAGTCCCGGTTTATGATTGCCATCATAAACCGGCCCTTGGGGGCTACTTGAGTTGGTAGTTGTACATTGGATTTAAGAAAGGAAAAGTGATGAAAATACCTCATAGCGCTTGTCGGTGTCAAAACCGGCGGATCTCGAGTAGGGGGTCCCGAACTGTGCGTCTAAGGCGGATGGTAACAGGAGGCAGGGAACACGATGTTTTACCCAGGTTCGGGCCCTCTTGATGGAAGTAAAACCCCACGTCCTGCTTGATTTATTCTTGATGATATGAGTATTACAAGAGTTGATCTACCACGAGATCGAAGAGGCTAAACCCTAGGAGCTAGCCTATGGTATGATTGTATGTTGTCCTACGGACTAAAACCCTCCGGTTTATATAGACACCGGAAAGGGTTAGGGTTACACAAGGTTGGTTACAAAGGAGGAGATCTACATATTTGTACTGCCAAGCTTTCCTTCCACGCCAAGTAGAGTCCCATCCAGACATGAGACGAAGTCTTCAATCTTGTATTTTCATAGTCCAACAGTCCGGCCAAAGGATATAGTCCGGCTGTCCGGAGACCCCCTAATCCAGGACTCCCTCAGTAGCCCCTGAACCAGGCTTCAATGACGATGAGTCTGGCGCGCAGTGTTGTCTTCGGCATTGCAAGGCGGGTTCCTCCTCCGAATACACCACGGAAGAATTTGAATATAAGGATAGTGTCCGACCCTGCAAAATAAGTTCCACATACCACCATAGAGAGAATAATATTTCCACAAATCCAATTTGTAGACTTGTTTTGGAAACACGACATTATGCCATGGCCCGGTGATTATTCGAACCGTTTCCTTTAACTAGCCCCGCACATAACATGAGGCAGTTTTTTGACACGTCTTGTCAAAGCAGAGATCGTGTCCCCTTATCACGGGATTCTCATCAATACGGGCGTGGGTAACCCAACCGCACCATCGATTACGGCGCTTGGGGGATAAGCAAGTTTTACCAGGCTAGTGGGGGCGCATAGTTTCGGCCGCCCATATAAAGGGATAAGGACTCACCTTTTCATCCACGCCTTCTTCCTCCTTTGCTCATCCATTTTCGCACACTCGAGCTCCAGCGCCCAAGTCCGCATTTCCCACCTCGACCTTCTCCAACCATGTCTGGAGCGGGAGGCAGGTGGATGGTCTCCTCCATCATGGAGGGACACATCAAGAAGCTGAGGAGAGCCGGATACCTGCCCGACGACATCGCGCACCGGCTCCCGGATGAGGGGCAGCTCATCCCCACCCCCAGGCCCCATGAGAGGGTAGTGTTCCTTACCCATTTCCTTTGCGGACTGGGATTCCCTCTCCACCCATTTTTCCGGGGGCTCATGTTCTACTACGGCCTGGATTTCCATGATCTGGCCCCGAACTTCATCCTCAACATCTCGGCGTTTATCGTCGTGTGCGAGGCCTTCCTCCGCATCAAGCCCCACTTCGGCTTATGGCTGAAGACCTTCAATGTCAAGCCGAAGGTAGTGAGCGGCCGCTAGGCGGAGTGCAGAGGCGCCATGGTGGGCAAGATGCCCAACGTCACATGGCTCGAGGGCTCCTTCGTGGAGACCATAAAGGGGTGGCAATCGGGGTGGTTCTACATCACCGAGCCGCGTGACCCTAAATGGGCAACGGCCCCGAGTTCCGATCTGGCATCCCCACGCGGCTCACCTCCTGGCAAGAGAAGGGCCTGTCGTGGGGTAGTTCGGGAGAGCTGACCGGACTCCAAACATGTATTCAAAACATGGTGAACAAGAAACTCAAACTCGTCAACGTAGTCCAGGTCATGCTCATCCGCCGGATCCTCCCGTGCCAACAACGGGCTTTCAACTTGTGGGAGACCCGGCCCAGCACCGAACTATGAACAGGCTCTTCGACACAACTCACGAGGATGCCTGGAAGGTACTATTCAAGGGTGCCGAGGTTCCCCCTCCCACTACCGAGGATCGCGGATTCTGCGCAAAGCGCCAAGCCAGCGCGGTAAGCTATTTTACCTCTCATAGGATACTTGTTTTTCATAGTTTGACTCTATGCAGGATCTAGGCTCCTGTACCTTTGACAGGACTGGCAGGAGACGGCCGGACAGATCGACTGTCCGGCTCCTTTTCCTGAAGGCCCAGCAGACGCTTTCCTGACGAAGATGCTGACTCCGGCTCCTTACAAGGTGCCGAAGAAGACCAAGAAGGCCAAGGGAACCCGAAAGAGTTCCCGACACCAGGCGTCATCGGACTCATCGTCCGATAACTCTGCGACACACTCCTCCCCCAAAGACGAGGAGGAAGAAGAAGATGCTCCCCCTTCAGTTGGGGAGAGAAGAAAAGGAAGTCCGCCCCAACTTGGGAGGCCGAAGGGTCCAAGAAGGGAAGGACTCTCCTTCCGGACAGTTCCACCACCGCCGCCGAAGGCGAAGACGAGTGGCTGCTCAGGGCCAAGCCCCTGGTGAAGTCGTAAGTATTCGGATACCATAGTAACTCATAGGATTCCTTTGTCGCACTGCTTCCCCTAACGCCGAATATGATTATGCAGGCCGCCACAAGCCCATATCGATGTATCATCGGACGGCTCCCTGGGCTCGTCGGATATGGATAGCGATCCACTTCCGACCGCCACCTCCCCTTACCCTACGGACGACGCTGAGGTATTGTCTCAAGAGGCACCGGGTCGAGGGGAGACAGTCCCGGAGGCGCCTCAAGGTGACCTTCCGGACTCTGGGAGCAGAGGGAACAAGGCCCCTGAGGGCTCCGAGTTCGGCCCTCAGCCGAACACCGCGCCGGAACCTCCAGTGGTTCCGGACTCGGGCAGGCGGCCTCCTTCCAAGAGGGGAAAGACGCCTGTGCCGGTGACCTCTGTCCATCTAGAGGCGCCGAACAATCTGCTGGGAGCGCTTTGCAGCGCTTCCATCGACGAGGAGCACCGTACTATTATGAGTGCGGTGGTCCAGAAGGTTCAGTCCGCCAAGAGCGGATTGACTGAAGCCTGTGCCAGCCTTCTAACAGGCTTTGGGGTGGGTGTTTAAAATTTTAGAAAAATATTACCGCATAGATAGTAGCCCCTGATGCTCTGTTCGGTGTTCACAAAGAAAAGCCGAACAGAGGATCAAACAATATGGCGGGAGTCTAATATAAGTATGTCAATATGCGTACGCAGGCTTCGCTGCTGGCATCTGCCGCACTGACTGTGGAGGTCGCCGCACTGAAGCAGGACCTTAAAGGGTCCAAGGACGAGCTCGGCCTTGCCAAGAGGCAGCTCGAGGAGAACAAAGGTAAGTAGTACCTGCTAGTCTATGGATATGTATAAAAAGAATGCGATTGCAAAATGACAGGATCATCATGAATTTTCCAGGGGCCGCGACCAAGGTGGCAACCCTGAAGCAAGCGTTATCCGAGGCCGAAAGCAAAGCGGCCAAGGAGCGCACCAAGCGGGAAAGGCATGAGGCACGGGTGGGCGAGGTGCAGCAAGAGCTCCAAGCTCTCGTGTCGAAGCACGAGGCCTTGGAGCATGACTCGAAGACACAAGAGTCCGAGCTTGCTGTGGCCCTTGAGAGCGCGAAAAATGCCAAGGTTGAAGCCCAAAAGGCCCTCCAGGAGATTGATGCGATGAAGAAGATAGTGGCGGGTAAGGCATTCTATATGCAAAGCAAGCATGTGAAAGTAAATTACTTGTTACTTACCCGAATCTGGAGCTCTCCAGGAGCATTTGTAGATTTGCCTCGCAGCGTGTCGGATGCCGCAACATTTTACTAGGCCGAGGAGGGAAGCTTAACGGAGAAGTTGTTCTGGGCCCAATATAATGGGACCGAACACCCGATGCCTATGAGCGACCAGCTAAAGCAGCTGGTCGAGCTACACAAGGCAGCCGAACAGGCCATGAAGGGCTTTATAGTCCGGCTGTGGCTTGGCGACGCCCTTCCGAACAGCTACTTCAGCCTGGTGAGGCGGCTTGGGGATGCCTGCCCACGGCTGGAAGTCGTCAAGCGGTCCGTCTGCATCGAAGGTGCACGCCGGGCTTTCGCCCGTGTGAAGGTGCAATGGGCCAAGCTAGACGCCGTGAAGCTGATCAAGGAAGGACCGCCGCAGGGCAAGGAGCATCGCACCCCCGAAATATATTATGAGGGTGTCCTGAACGGTGCCCGTCTTGTAGCGAACGAATGTCCAAAGGATGTAATATTTTAGTAAACTTGCTCGTGTGATCATGTATGATGAAAACTTGTTTCATATGCGCTATGCAATGCTTGTTTGAATTTAAAATATTACCTTCTGTTTGGCTGTTTATCCAATCTGAGAGATGGCTAGTCCTCGACTTCTGCCCCCATGCCGCGAGTGCTTGGGTGTTCGGGATAAACCTGAGCACTCTTGTTCCCATTTTTGCGTCCTTCGAGGGAGGTGCTCAGCACAGCGAACAAGGCAACCGTACTAATAATGCTTTATCACTCTCACTTAGCCATAGAATTCTATAATTTTAAATTTGGGCGAAGCCCCTGGTATTCGAAAGGCCGAATTCGGGCGTGATACACGCCTTTAAGCCGGACAGGACCGGCTCCTCGCTCTAAGCGACATAAGTCTTTAGGGACTCGAAACCTCGCCGAACAGCGACCAGTCTCTCGCCTTATCATGACAGTCAGTTTTAGCTTTCTCTACTGAGGTGCTTAGCCCGGCAGAACCGGGGCACAATCGCAGTAGTTCTCCTAGTGCTACCTTAGCCGATAGAGCGGAACGTAAGGTACCAAAACATAGGAGCCGGGCAAACCCAACATTTGACCAAAGACATGATTCGGAGCTGATGCATATAATGCTATAAGTTCGGGGTGCCGCACTTGTGAAAGTGTTCGGACTTCTCACACCATATTGTGGGGTACTTAAGCCCCTGGTGTATTGGCCGTACCAAACTGTACGGTTGCAAGGCATCATTAATGAACACACATATATATATATAAAGAAGAATGCAATAATAGTCTTAATGCTATGCATTGTTTATTCAAAAAGTTGCATTAAAGCAGAATGATACAGATAGTGCGATAAGCAAAAAGTAGGACTATGTCCCTTCCAAGGGCAAGCTGAGGAATAGTATTAAAGCAAATATTTCATTCGTTATCGTAATCCACCTGGGAGTTATGTGGTGTGACGTAGCTTTCTGCCTCCTTGGTTGCTGCATCATGTGTTCGACAATCATGCTGCCGGACAGGGTTTCCAGAGATTAAAGTCTTGAAAGAGAAATATAACAAAGCGGGAAGCCCCTAGTGCGGTTTAAGCCGCGTATTGGGGCATGCCGTAGTTGTGCCCCCCTCCCCGCATGTGCCCATGGTATTTTTAATGCGTAATTATGTACGTGTGGCACGAATTTCACCGTTTGGCTTGGGCTGGGGTGGGGGCCGGATTGCTACGCGAGCTCAGATCGTGCCAGGCGGTCTAGTTGTCGATTACTCCGAGCGCGCTTGAAGGTGTCCGGGTCTTGAAACGCCGAACTGGTGGATTGCCTTGAGAGGCTGCTTTGCACTTCTGCTGCGAGGGCCGCAGTGTGCTCCTTCGTGCGGAGAGAACGCTTTGTGTTTCCATTAACTGTGATGACCCCCGAGGTCCTGGCATCCTGAGCTTGAGGTATGCATAATGTGGTACCGCATTGAATCTCGCAAATGCGGTTCACCCGAGCAGTGCTGTCGGATTTCGGGTTCCGACAGACCCTTGAGGTTCGAACACTGGGGTGCGCGCGGAGATTTCGCCTCCTACCTACCTGCACCCCTCCGCCATGCTAGGATCTAAAACTACGGAAAGAACAACACAAGAGACACAGGGTTTATACTGGTTCGGGCCACCGTTGTGTTGTAATACCCTACTCCAGTGTGTGGTGTGGTGGATTGCCTCTTGGGCTGATGATGATGAACAATACAAGGAAGAACAGCCTCGCGAGGGTCTGTTCTTGGCTAGGGCGATGAACTGCTCAGAGGAGTTCAGTCACCTTTCTCTCTCTCTCTCTCTTTCTCTACTTCCTCCAACCGACTGAACCGACCGACCGACCGACCGACCGACCCCTTGCTATGTGGGTGGCTGGTCCTATTTATAGAGGCCCTGGTCCTCTTCCCAAATATCGAGCGGGAAGGGAGCCAACATTGGTGGGCTAATTTGAAGGGGGACAGCAAGTATCAGCTATCCTGACTGTCGGAGTAAATAGCCATGGGTAGCCTAGCCGGCTTCCCCTGGCCCTTCTGAAAAATTACGAGCCCGTCCGACTCTCAAGAATCCAAGACATGGGGCCGCCTTCCCCTTTACGGCAATCACCCAGGCCGGCTTTCGGAAGACGGCCCGACTTTAACCCTCATGAAGAAAGCCATGGGAGGGCCGACTTCGAGAAGCCGGCCGAGAGAAGGCCGACTCCAAGAAGCCGGCTCCCATAAAGTGGTTGAGACCATACCTTCAAAGTTTGCATCCACCTAGCGGCGATGTGACGGGGCGTGGCTACAGTGAAGCCTGCCACCCCCGAATCCTGGAGCATGCCTGGCACAGTGCGCCGTACGGAGTGGGCATGACTCGTCCGGCGCGGCACTGTTGCCATGTTGACCATGATGTCACCCACGGCGGGCCGCCAGCGCGGCCCACGGGCGGTGGGCCCCTTCGGGCAGAGAGACGCCCGAAGGCGGCCAGGCCTCCCCCAGTCGGCCTGAGACGGGGCCGGCTCCCCACAGCCGGCTCGCTTCCCCCCTCGAAGGAGATGCCCCATTAAGGAGACAAGACGCGGTAAGGCTACAGCGATCGCCCGCCGGACGGCGGCACTGTAGCCACGCTTACCTCGACGAAGCCCTCGTCATCAAGTTGAGGCAACAGTAACCAGCCACCGACAAGACCCTTGGCAGTGGGGCCTGCCTGTTGCCAAGGAGTTGGCAGCCGGCGGGACCCGCCAGCCGGCGGGCCCCAGCAGTCGGCGCAGAAGCCGGCGAGTGTAGACACAGACGGCTGGGCCCCACGCCCAGCCGGATTACCATTGTACCCCCGGGGGTAGGCCTATATAAACCCCCCGAGACGCCCATGCAAAGGGTTGGACCCCCAGCTAGTTTTAGACACCACACAAGGAGAAGAAGCAAGCTAGCCGTGCCCTTCTTCCTCCTCCCACCGAACAGCTCAAGGAGCATTGTGTAGCTACTTGTCCATCTGGTGATCATGCGGAGACCCCGCAGAGCAGCAGTAGGGGTGTTATCTCCACGGAGAGCCCCGAAGCTGGGTAAGATTCGCCGGCGTGCATGTCTTCGCCTCATCCCGTTTCCAGGCACCGGCGACGTCTTACTGGCTCCCACAATGATAAGCGACCCGTTGGCATATGTCGCACCTACAACCCGACATTTCGCGCCCACCATGGGGCCAGGTGCACCGTCGTCTGGAGACCTGTTCTGGACGGGAACCCTCTTCCTCCCCAGTGAGCGTAGCCAGCCCGGCACGCCCGATGGCATTTGCCACGACGCGCTGCAAGGCGTCACCAGCATCTGCGCGGCGAGCAGCCTCGCCAATCTCCTCGACGAAACCCTCATCTCCGACGAGCTCGCCTCTGATGTAGGCACCGACCACCTCGCCAACCTCCTCGGCCAGCTCCATGTCTCCAGCGAGCCCGCTGTGGATCTGGAGTCGGTTGGCTCCACCGACCCGATGCCTGTCGACTCCGACGCGGCCTCCTTCGACACCTTCCCCACCAACGTCGCGATCTACAACGACCCGCTTCCTTGGACCGACAGCCGCGATACTGTCACCACCGAAGTGATGGTCGTCGGCCATGGCAGCCCGGCCGACGAGAGCGACCACGACGCCCCGCACGCGGCGGCCCATGACTTGTCCACCGCCCTCCCGGCTGATGCCGACGACGAAGCACTGGAGGCGCGCCGCCTCACCCTCCTCGCAGAGGGCTGGAGGCTGGCTTCCGTGAGACGCCTCACTGAGGCCTACCAGCGCGAAGCTGACCGCGCCGCCTTCGGCATGCCGGCCCCGGGCGGACCAAGCCGGGCCGGCATTGTCAAGCAACGCGGCGCCGTCATCGCCGACATGCTGGGAGTCAACCGCCCGGTCTATGCCACTCCGCTCAAGAACTTGCGTGCCGCCCAGGCGGCCGTGGATGAGTTGGGCGGCTTGGAGGCCGAAGAACTCCCCCACATGACCCGGCGCATCCAGCAACTGATTGACGCGGCCGCACGGCGGCACGAAGCCGACGCCCGCGCGGGAAGCCCTCCCCCGCGCCGAGATCACGACGCGACGTCCCGGACACCGACTACGAGCAACGCCCGCGCGTGACGCGAGAAAGAGCCGGCGGCCAGCCGAAGTCGGACCCGAATCTCCATCGAGCGAGATGCGGACGGCCATCCCCGAGCCATGGAATGGCGTGGCAACCCGCCTCCGCCTCGACCCCGTGGAGAGAGATATCCCACCCCGCCGCCAGTGGTGCACCCGACTCTCAGCGGCCGGCTAGGTCGCCGCGAAGGAGTCGGCGAGAACGATGCCCGCCATCGGATCGACCGCCTGGCACGATCCCTGGCGCTGGAAGAAGAAGACGATGTCGGCCCGCCTTGTTTCGGCCCCCGCATCCGCGACGAGCCTTTCCCCAAAGGGTTCTCGCTCCCAAGAGACACGCCCAAGTACAACGGCTCCGTGAAGCCGGAAGATTGGTTGATCGACTACTCCATGGCGGTCAGCATAGCCAACGGCAACCGGCGCGTTGCAGTGAAGTACGTGCCCCTCATGTTGCAAGGCACGGCGCGGACCTGGCTCAACAGCCTCAAGCCTCTTAGCATCAACAGCTGGCTAGATTTCACCGAAGCTTTCATCCACAACTTCACCAGCACCTACAAGCGGGCCCCCAAGCCCAGGCAGCTCTCCCTGTGCGTACAGGGCCCAGCCGAGTCCACTCGCGACTACCTCATGCATTGGGCCGAGCTCCGCAATTCTTGCGAGGGGGTGCACGAGGTGCAAGCCATCGAATACTTCACTACCGGGTGCCGAGAAGGTACTCTCCTCAAGCACAAGCTCCTCTGCGACGAGCCGACTACCCTCGACGAGCTTCTGGACATAGCAGACAAATACGCCACCGCCGACTCTTTGATGAAGACCGAGCTCCGGGTAGACGCGTCCGGAAAAGTACTCAACCCGGCGCCCAAGACGCCGGCTAGGGATTCCGGCCGATGCCCACACTCGAACGACCACAAGCGCAAGGGCCCTGCGCCGCCTCCCGCCAGTCGGCAGGTGGCCACGGTCGAAGACGCGCCGCCTGAAGGGCGACCCGCGCCCAAGAAACCCAAGGGCGGCAGGCCGGCTTGGCAGCCGGCTTTCTCCTACGAGCAAACTCTCGACGCCCCGTGCAAATTCCATACCGGCGCGAAGCCGTCCAACCACACAACCCGGAAGTGCCATTGGCTCACCCGAATCTCTAAAGGCAAGGGGCTCGCGCCGCCTCCGCCTGCCGGCCCGCCGCCTCCGGCTCCGCCGCCTCCGGCCGCTCGGCCCGCAGTCGGAGCCGTGCACGACGAATTCCCCGACGAGCAAGCAACCTACATCGTCTTTACAAGCCAGCTCGAAGACCGGCGCGACAAACGCCGAGAGCACCAGGAAGTCAGCGTGGTCGCTGCCAACCCCGCCGGACACATGCATTGGTCAGAAAAACCCATCAGCTGGAGCCGGGCCGACCATCCAGAGGTGATGTCGTCTCCCGGCTCTTATGCGTTGGTCCTGGAAGCCACCCTCGCGACGGACAGACGCGCTGCCCGCTTCTCCCGCGTGCTGATAGACGGCGGGAGCAGCATCAACATCCTGTACCGTGACACCCTGGAGAAGCTAAATGTCAAGACGAAGCAGCTCATGCCTACTCGGACAGTGTTTCATGGCATCATACCCAGCTTGTCCTGCGCCCCCATTGGCAAGATCAAGATTGATCTACTCTTTGGGGACAAGGAGCATTTCCGCCGGGAAGCAATCTGGTTTGAAGTGGTGGACCTGGAGAGCCCCTACCACGCGTTTCTTGGCTGACCCGCCTTTGCCAGGTTCATGGCAGTTCCCCACTATGCATACCTCAAGATGAAGATACCAAGTTCCAAGGGCGTCATCACCGTAGCCGGCGATTACAAGAAGTCTTCCAAGTGCGCTACCGCCAGCAGCCGGCTGGCCGAGTCCCTTGTGATTGCCTAAGAGAAGAAGATGTTGGACCGGGTCGTGGCCATGGCCAGCAAGCAGCCGAACCAGTCCCCCGACCCCAAGGAGTATGATGCCCAAGGATCTTTCCAGCCGGCCAAAGAAACCAAGAAGATACCCCTTGACCCCGAGCACCCCGAGAGGTTTTCCGTCATCGGGGCAAGCCTGAACAGCAAATAGGAAGGCGAGCTCGCTGATTTCCTCCGTGAGAATCGGGACATCTTTGCATGGTCCCCCAAGGACATGCCGGGTGTTCCGAAGGAATTCGCCGAGCACAAATTACACGTCCGAAAAGACGCGAAACCCGTCAAGCAGCCCCTCCGCCGACTATCAGAGGAAAAGAGAAGGATTGTAGGGGAGGAGATAGCCCGGCTTCTGGCAGCCGGCTTCATTATGGAAGTCTTCTTTCCAGAGTGGCTTGCCAACCCGGTCCTCGTGTTAAAGAAGAACAACAAGTGGCGCATGTGTATAGACTACACAAGCCTCAACAAGGCCTGCCCTAAAGATCCCTTTACCCTGCCGAGGATTAACCAAGTGATAGACTCCATGGCCGGATGCGAGCTGTTGAGTTTCTTGGATGCTTACTCAGGATATCACCAGATAAAGCTAGATCCGGGCGACCGCCTGAAGACCGCCTTCATCACGCCATTTGGAGCCTTCTGCTACCTGACTATGACATTCGGCTTAAGAAATGCCGGTGCCACTTTTCAGCGTTGCATGCAGAAGTGCCTCCTCAAGCAACTCAGTAAAAACGCTCACGTCTACATGGACGACATTGTGGTGAAGACGGAGAAGCGCGGCACCTTGCTGGAAGACCTCAAAGAAACGTTTGAGAACCTACGCCGGTTCCAAATCAAGCTCAACCCCGAGAAATGCGTGTTCGGAGTGCCAGCCGGCCATCTCCTAGGCTTCCTGGTCTCCGAACGCGGCATCGAATGCAACCTGGTGAAGATCAAGGCCATCGAGAGAATGGCGATCCCCACCAAGCTTCGAGACATCCAAAAGTTCACCGGATGCTTGGCCTCCTTGAACTGCTTCATCAGCCGGCTCGGAGAGAAAGCTCGCCCCCTCTACCGCCTCATGAAGAAGAGCACTCACTTTGAGTGGAACGACCAGGCCAACCAAGCTTTTCACGAGCTGAAGAAGATGCTGGCCACGCCGCCCGTCCTAGCGGTGCCGACTGAGAAAGAGCCCATGCTCCTTTACATTGCTACAACCAGCCGGGTGGTCAGCACCGTCATCGTAGTCCAACGCCCAGAAGAAGGCCCAGCCCAGCCGGTCCAGAGGCCGGTGTATTATTTGAGCAAGGTGCTGTCCGCTTCAAAGCAGAACTACCCGCACTACCAGAAGATGTGTTACGGCGTGTACTTCACCGCCAAGAAGCTGAAGCCCTACTTTCAAGAGCATCCCGTCACGGTCGTATGCACCGCCCTGCTGGCCGAGATCATAGGCAGCCGGGACGCATCCGGCCGGGTGGCGAAATGGGCCATCGAGCTGGCCCCTTACACAATCTTCTACCAGCCCCGCACTGCCATCAAGTCCCAAGCACTGGCCGACTTCCTCGTCGACTGGGCTGAGACCCAGTACCTACCGCCGGCTCCCGACTCCACCCATTGGCGCATGCACTTTGATGGGTCCAAGATGCGCACCGGCTTGGGAGCCGGCGTCGTCCTTACCTCTCCCAAAGGCGACAAGCTAAGATACACGCTGCAGATTCACTTTGCCGCCTCCAACAATGTAGCCGAGTACGAGGCACTCATACACGGGCTCCGGCTTGCCAAGGAACTCGGCATCCGCCGGATCCTATGTTATGGCGACTCAGACTTGGTGGTTCAGCAATCATCCAGCGACTGGGACGCCAAGGACGCAAATATGGCAAGCTACCGCTTCCTGGTTCAACAACTCAGCGGATACTTTGAAGGATGCGAGTTCCTCCACGTACCGTGAGCCGACAACGAGCCAGCCGATGCCCTGGCTCGAATAGGCTCCACTCGGCAAGCAATACCAACCGGCGTCGCTCTACAACGCCTCCTCAAGCCGTCCATCAAGCCGTCTCCAGAGTCCGATTCCATCTTCGTACCGCTTGACCCCGACGCGGCCGGGTCCAGCTCGAAGAACCAAGCAGGCGACCCCGGGACTTCAGTAGTTGCCCGGGGACTTCGGCAACCGGCTCGGGGACTGCCACACCCGGCTCGGGGACTGCAGTAGCCGGCCCGGGGACTGCACCAACACAACAGCCGGCGGCCGACTCCAGCATTTCACCACCCAGCCCGCCCACCCTGGTGGCAGTAGCCACATTGGCAGTAGGAGAAGTCGCGGCTCCATCATGGGCTCAGTCCATCCTTAACTTCCTAGTAAACCAAGATCTTCCGGCTAACGAAACAGAGGCAAGACAAGTCCAACGTCGAGCCGGAGCATACACAATCGTCAACAGAGAACTCGTGAACTGCAGTGTCACTAGAGTCCTCCAACGGTGCGTCGAGCAAGAGAAGGGCATTGCAATCCTCAGAGACATTCACCAAGGAGAATGCGGCCACCATGCGGCTTCAAGATCACTTGTCGCCACCATGGTTTCTTCTGGCCGACTGCTTTGGATGACGCCAAAGAATTAGTTAAATATTGCAAAGGGTGCCAACTCTTCAGCTCCAAGCAACACATGCCGGCTTCGGCACTCAAGGCCATTCCCCTCACCTAGCCCTTCGCCGTTTGGGGACTGGACATGGTGGTCCCATTCAAGACGGCGCGCGGCGGCATGACGCATTTGCTCGTCGCCGTGGACAAATTCACCAAGTGGATTGAGGCAAAGCCGATCAAGAACCTGAATGGGCCGACTGCCGTGACATTCATTGCAGACATAACAACTCGGTATGGCGTGCCACACAGCATCATCACCGACAATGGCACGAATTTTGCCAAAGGAGCCTTGGCACGTTTCTGCGCAGCACAAGGTATCCGGCTGGACTTAGCGTCCGTCGCCCACCCGCAGTCAAACGGCCAGGTCCAGCGGGCCAACGGCCTCATCCTCTCCGGCATCAAGTCCCGACTGGTCGTGCCACTGGAGCATTCAGCCGGCTATTGGCTCGATGAGCTGCCGGCTGTCCTCTGGAGTCTGCGCACTACCCCAAACAAGTCAACCGGATTCACTCCTTTCTTCCTTGTGTACGGTGCCGAGGCGATCATCCCAACCGACATCGAGTTCGACTCACCCCGGGTAACCATGTACGCGGAGGCGGAGGCCAAGGAAGCACGAGAAGACGGCGTCGACCTGCTGGAAGAAGGCCGGCTGTTAGCCCTCAGCCGGTCTTCCATCTACCAGCAGGGTTTGTGCCGCTACCACAGTCGGAAGGTCAGGCCAAGATCTTTCCAAAAGGGCGATCTTGTGTTCCGGCTGATCCAGCAAACAGCCGGCCAGCACAAGCTCTCGGCCCCTTGGGAGGGCCCCTTCGTCATCAGCAGAGCTCTAGGAAACGACTCCTACTACCTAATCGACGCGCAGAAGCCGAAGGCACGCAAGAGAGACGACTCCGGCAAGGAGTCGGAACGACCATGGAACGCCAACCTCCTTCGAAGATTTTACAGTTGAAATACAGTATGTATCACGCTAACTTTTGTACTAAATACGAGACAATAGGCCCCCCGAGGAGGGCTCGGGGACTGCCATCTTTTATCTATGAATGAAAAGTATCATGCTTATGACCTTGTCATTTCATTTACTTGTTCCGTCCGGCACCGGGTTCGACTAGTCGGCCCGAGGACTGGCCGACTGGAGTTATATTAGAAGTCCTACCCGCGGTCAGACAAGTAGTGTGCCGACACCCAGGCTTAGCTCTTGCCAAAGTCGCAGTGAAGAACCGGCTGTCCGGCTGGCAAGAGTCAAAAGCAGGAAAGGATGCCCACATGAAAAATGGCCAGGGACCAACAGACTAATATAACGAAAGCCGGTTTGCCGCCTACCACCGACCGACTACCAGAGCAGCCGGCCGGCCGGTTTCCATTCACTTCACTTCAATCCAAGAAAGCTCGAGTACTTGCCTCCCCAAAGAGGGAAGGCGGCAAAGGAAAAAGCCTAAGGATAAAAACCATACGCGAATGGAAACCAAACATGCACATAATAATATTTACATAAAAGACCTCCAAGAGGCCTGCATTCAACATAGTTTGGATACACCCCAGTGGGTGGAACTGCGAAAACTTAATAAAGATTGTTCAAAAGGCAACAAGCATGAAAAATAAGGACGACAGGTCAAGCTGGCGGAGCGACCAACGAGCCGGGCTGGTCGACGGAGACGGTTGTGCCGGCTGAAGGAGTGGCCAGCTGGCGAACCTCGGCTTGATCACCGCCTCCCGCAGAGGGCGCGCTTCCACGCGCCTCGTTGCTGGAGGCACGGTCAGCCTGAGGCCGGCCGGTTGTTCCACTAGCCGGCTCGACGTCTTCACCGTCCTCTTCTTTGTCATCCTCGCCCTCGTCGCTGGAGGCGATCTCCTCCGCCGAGTCCTCACCCACCGCCGGGTTCAGCCCGAACCACTCCTCCGGCTGGGTAATGCCGTCATCATTGATTTCAGGTGCAAAAACGCTGATGTCGGTGCACTCGGCGATCGTCGAAGCACGCCGGGCGATAGCCGGCCGCACCTCCTCCAGCTCCGCGTCGGCCTCCAGCCGCCAAGTGTGCAGCTGGTCCAGGTTCAGCCCTGGGTACCAAGCTCGAACGAACTCCAACGCCCGCCCGGCTCCAAGACGGGCCGCCGACGCCTTCCAAGCTTCAAAGCGACCGACTGCGACCTCCAGCTAGTCGGCAGTCCGGCTTGGGGTGCGGGGGATCGTCTCGCCGGGCCAGAGGGCGGCCAACACATGCGCCCCGACACATTGGAGCCGGCGAAGCATCCGGTGAGCCGGCTGCAGCCGCGCTTGGACAGCCAAGAGCTGCTCCTCAAGCGTCCGATTCGCGTCCAGCGCGATGTTGACCCCCGCCTGACGGCGTGCCTCGCGATGGGCCTCGATGGTTTGGGCGGCGAAGGCGGAGTAGCCGGGAAAGTAGTCTGCACAAGAAAATAGGCAGCAGCACAAGTCAGGCCAAAAACCAGGCGGCAAGGGGCAGGAGAGGAGCGAGGAAGGCGGCTTACCGCCGATCAAGTCCTCGATGCGGCCGAAGCCTTCATCCAGCGCTCGCCGGGTCTCAGCCCAGCTCGCCGCCTCGGTCTCAAACTCTGCCTTCAGGGCGGCCTCACTATCCTGCGCTTTCTGCAGGGCCGCCTTGTGGCTCTCCTCAGGGTCAGCCAGCTTCTTGGCCAGGCGGTCACACTCCTGGACCAAGGCAGCGTAATCAGCATCCTTGGTACGAAGGCCGGCCTGCGCTTCGCCGAGCTCCCTCCTCAAGTCGGCATTGGCCCCTGAAAGCATGAAAGAAGAAAGAAAAAACCCAATAAGGAAAAAGTCGTCAAGGAAGATCCGACCCGACTGCTCAGCAGTCGGCCTGAATCTCGGGGACTACACCCAGTGGGTGCGCTGACGCGCC
Source organism: Triticum aestivum (assembly GCF_018294505.1). Lineage (NCBI taxonomy): Eukaryota > Viridiplantae > Streptophyta > Magnoliopsida > Poales > Poaceae > Triticum > Triticum aestivum. The sequence goes on from NC_057794.1 coordinate 508,291,926, forward strand.
CCCACAGGAGACAGACAAGATCAAGCACTTACTTCGGCTATTGGCCAGGTCGTCGGTCTTCTGACCCAACTCCTGAGCCTGGGAGTTGAAGGCGGCGGCACGGGAGTTATGGTATTCCTGGAAGTTCAAACAGGAAGCAAAAATAAGGTAGTCGTCAAGAAAGATCCGAACCGATTGCTCAGCAGTCGGCCTGAATCTCGAGGACTACACCCAGTGGGTGCACTGACGCGCCCCCACGAAAGAAATCAAGAGACCAAAGCGGCCAAGAATTAAAGACTCACCCGGATGGCGGCCCGCGTCGACAGGAACTCCTGGGTGTACTGCTGCAGCAGGGCGGCCTGAGCTTGAAGCCGGCTCCGGACCTCTTGAGCCGCCACATTCAGCTCGCCAGTCCCCCCGCTGGGAGTCCACTCGGACGTGGCGGTGCTAGCCGCCTCCAGAGCCTCCGCCGACTGGCCGGCGCCCGCAACTCGGCGCGACTCCGGTGGAGCGGTGCCTCCCCCTGCACGCCGACGCATCAGCGGCTGCACCTCGAAGCCGGCTCCGTCCTCCGGCTCACCCCTGGCCGGCTCCTCTGTCGCCACTAACGATTGGCCGCGTTGGCTCGCTCCGGTTGGCGCTGCCGGCGGCGCTCTCCCCATGAAGACCACGAGGTCCTCCCTCCTCACCATCAGCGGAGGGTCTTGGACGATTTCCTCCGCCAGGGGCAATGGGGTGTCAGGGTCCACGGTTCGAAGGGGAATGGCGAGCAGCGGAGGCTGGTTACGCGAACCCTCCACCTCCGTTTCCGCGGTCGCCGCCTCCGCCTGGGCCTTGGCTGCCGCGTCGGCCTGCTCCCTTGCCACTTGGGCGGCCGCTTTTTCCGCCGCCTCACACTCCTCCCACGCCTCACAGGCGTTCTGCTCCGTGGCCTCCCTGAGATCGGCGCGGGGGTCCACGCGGCGGGAGCCTGAAGACCCTCCAGTCGGCCCAACTACGGAGCCGCCCGGACCCCGCTCAAGGGAAAGCGGCGCCCTGTCCAACGAGCGGGAAAAGGTTAGGAAGAATGTTCGAACAGGAGAGAACGATGAAAAGCATGCAACCAGGCAATCGACGACTTACGCTGAGAGCGCCTAAGGCTGCTTCACCGCCTTGCGGAAGCGGGCCGCTTTCGCGGCCGCCTCATCTCGTTTGGTCGCCGCGGTGGAGGCTTTGGACTTCTTTGGCCGACTGCCAAAGAGGATTGACGCGGCTCGGCGCTTCTATGCGCCGCCGCCGGCAGTCGGCGCGGTGGACGAGCCCGCGCCCTGATGGTCGGCCTCCGGCTGGCGACGTGGGGCGACTTCGGCTTCGGCATCATCCGGCCAGTCCTCGAAGCTGGCGGTAAGCCCTGTGCCTCCGGGCTCGGCATCGTCCCCCACGACGGCGTCTTCCATGGCGCCCGCCCCCAAATCCGGGTCGTCGACGTCATCCACCGTGCGGTCGGGGACGTACTGGCGTTCAATCCCTGCTGCCCCGGTCATCGGCGGAAGAAGGGGGTTCTGCTAAGAAGAACCGACCGATCACAAGCCGGCCATCATAAAGCCGGCTACCAACAAAAAGAAGAAAGAGAGGAAAGCTTACCACGGGCGGAGGGTTGGCGCGAGAATACAGCACCTTGTGGTATCGCCAGTCCTCAGCGAGCTTGCAATTGGAGATATGATTTACCATGTACGACACCTCCGTGTGAGGCATCTCCCTGGTTCTCAGCCGGCTTGGGTCGAAGCGGCAGCTCATCTGACACATCATGTGGGGCCGGCTTTGGAGAGGAAGTATCCGGCGCTCCACGAAGGCGGCCACCAAGTCGGCCCCGCTCAGGCCTTCCGACTGGGTCATCACCCGAAGCCGGGAGACGGCAGCGTTCCCGGCCTGAGACAGTGACCTGGGCCGGAAACTCCATGAGGGCTGCCTCCCAGCCGGCGGGCCGGCTACGTAAGCCGGCAGGTTGACGTGGTCTCCTTGCTGGGCGACGTTCTTCACGTAGAAGTACGACTTCTACCAGATCTTCACCGACTGGATCAGGGGGATGGACGGGAACGGGTTGTTCTCGCCCGACCTCCTCATGGCGATGAAGGCCCCGCAGGGGGCGGGCACGCCTGCGACGACAGTGCCGAGTTTGCTCTGGAAGAATTCCCCCCAGAGCTCCAGCGTGGGGAGCAGCCCCAAGAAACCTTTGTAGAGAGAGACGAAGGCCGACAGCAGCATCACCGCATTGGGCGTGAGGTGATGCGGCTGAAGATTGTAGAACTCGAGGAAGGAGCGCAGGAATCCGCTCGCCGGAAGGCCGAAGCCGCGCAGGAAGTGCGAGCGGAAGACGATCCGCTCGCCCTCCTCCGGTGCCGGCGAGATCTCCGTCTCTGGCGCCAGGCGGACCCGCACGAGGTTGGCGTCGGGCAGGCGCCAAGTCTGGCGGAGGAACTCAACATGGTCCTCATGGACGTTGGAGCCATCCCACGAACTCGACAGCGCCATGGGAGCAAGATGATGTGGAGGCACGGCGGTGCTGAGACGGGAGGCTGCAGCGGCAACAAGAGGAAGAAAGGAGGACGAGAAGGGGCGGAGCGAGAGAGAGCGTGCGAAGCTCTGTCTCTCCCCTCCTCCCCCTACTTATAGGCTCGCGTGGCAGAGCCGAGGAGGCGCGGCGTGGGAAACGTGGGGATCGATCGTGCCCACTCCCCCACGTCCCGCGTTTATTGCGCCCTAACGGCGAAATAAAATCGCCATGGGAAGGCGAGCGGTCCACCTGGGCCGCAGAAGATCAGCGTTCGGGCCGAGGCCTAGGAGTGGCGGGCCCGGGCCTGCGGCGGCGTCCCGTCGCGCGCGTGCGCCTGCAGGGTCTCGCTGCCATATGGCCCGCGGGAGGGCCCGCGGTCAGCACGCGGGTCGACCACTTTCCCGCCTGCAAGATGCAGGGCTCCCCGAAATCGGCATACACCAGCAAAGCCGGCTCTTCAGGGTAGGAAGCTGACCGAGCTTCTCGTCCCTTTGTCCGCCTCGAAGCTCGATCAGCTTCGGGGACTACTGTCGGAGTAAATAGCCATGGGTAGCCTAGCCGGCTTCCCCTGGCCCTTCTGAAAAAATTACGAGCCCGTCCGGCTCTCAAGAATCCAAGACATGGGGCCGCCTTCCCCTTGCTGGCTGTCACCCAGGCCGGTTTTCGGAAGACGGCCCGACTTTAGCCCTCATGAAGAAAGCCATGGGAGGGCCGACTTTGAGAAGCTGTCCGCGAGAAGGCCGACTCCAAGAAGCCGGCTCCCATAAAGCGGTCGAGACCATACCCTCAAAGTTTGCATCCACCTAGCGGCGATGTGACGGGGCGTGGCTACAGTGAAGCCCGCCACCCCCGAATCCCGGAGCACGCCTAGCATAGTGCGCCGTACGGAGTGGGCATGACCCGTCCGGCGGGGCACTGTTGCCATGTTGACCCTGATGTCACCCACGGTGGGCCGCCAGCGCGGCCCACGGGCGGTGGGACCCTTCAGGCAGAGAGACACCCGAAGGCGGCCAGGCCTCCCCCAGTCGGCCCGAGATGGGGCCGGCTCCCCGCAGCCGGCTCGCTTCCCCCCTCGAAGGAGACGCCCCATTAAGGAGACAAGACGCGGTAAGGCTACAGTGATCGCCCGCCGGACGGCGGCACTGTAGCCATGCTTACCTCGACGAAGCCCTCGTCATCAGGTTGAGGCAACAGTAACCAGCCACCGACAAGACCCTTGGCAGTGGGGCCTGCCTGTTGCCAAGGAGTTGGCAGCCGGCATGACCCACCAGCCGGCGGGCCCCAGCAGTCAGTGCAGAAGCCGGCGAGTGTAGACACAGACGGTTGGGCCCCACGCCCAGTCGGATTACCATTGTACCCCCGGGGGGTAGGCCTATATAAACCCCCCGGGACGCCCATGCAAAGGGTTGGACCCCTAGCTAGTTTTAGACACCACACAAGGAGAAGAAGCAAGCTAGCCGTGCCCTTCTTCCTCCTCCCACCGAATAGCTCAAGGAGCATTGTGTAGCTACTTGTCCATCTAGTGATCATGTGGAGACCCCGCAGAGCAGCAGTAGGGGTGTTATCTCCACGGAGAGCCCCGAAGCTGGGTAAGATTCGCCGGCGTGCATGTCTTCGCCTCATCCCGTTTCCAGGCACCGGCGACGTCTTACTGGCTCCCACAATGATAAGCCACCCGTTGGCATATGTCGCACCTACCACCTGACACTGACAAAAGTAGTCTTCGCCTGCGCAAAGCTCTGGCGATGACACCGTCTTGGGCTCCACGGTGACCTCCGCCTCCTAGTCCTCCTGGTCTTGGTCTCGTTGCACCGAAATGGCAACCTTTGCATGATGCCTTGATACTCCGCGGCTGCGCTTGCCCCCTTTGCACTAAAGAGGAAAGGAGGACGCTGCGCGGGCTGGCACCCTGAGTCGTCGTGGCTTGCGTCACGGGCAACGCGTGAGGTACCCCGCCTTGATCTCCCCGCCTCCTCGTGAGCCAGCCTGACGAGGCCGTGCCTGAGGAAGTTCTGCGTCGTCCGCCCCATGAGGCTTGGCTCCTCGCGAGGGTCTTGGGTTTGTGTTGGTGAAGACGGGCCGTGCTGGGCCCCCCTTTAAGCCACGCCGTAGGCAGGCAAGTCTGGGGACCCCCGTTCCCAGAACGCCGACAGTAGCCCCCGGGCCTAAGGCGCGCCAGGACTTGGCCGTGCAAGGAGGCGGAAGGGCAAGAGCGAAGCGCCGAGGGCCCTAACAGCCTGCGGCCTTGGGCGCCACGTGGCGGTTGACTGGACGTGGGCGCCTCCACTTCCCCACGACGCCTCGGCAACTGCACGGATGGGACAAGTCCTTGCACGCAAAAACGGGTCATAATTACCTGCGATCGTGGAGGTCGGCGGTTGGCCTCCGCCGGCCATAAGTACGGAACGGCGCACGCCCTTCTAGTCCATCCCTCCTTGCTTCTCCTTCTTCCCGATCCTTGCTCCGTCTTGCCGTGATGGCTCCGATCCGCCGGTTCTCGACGGCAGAGACGGGAAAGGCTCCTCGAGAGGGGCCAGACCCACTCCCGCCGAAGAAACGGCCCATCCCTCGTGGCTCGGACGAAGGGGCCCTTCAGGTGGTACCGAGGCCTTGGGGCGAGCGGGCGCCGCCGGGGTTCCCGCTTCCATTGTACGCCCACGTCGAGGGCCCCAAAGGAGTTGATGCTGACCACCACGGGCGGCGCCGCCGTCGGCGCCGCCGGGTCATGAAGGTGTTGGTCGTCCCCCCTGGGGTCCACACTGAGGGCTCCTTCCAAGAGTTCATGCTCCGCGTCGCCATTCCTCTTCAGTCTTGGATCCGCCTTCCTCCCTTCTTCGCCTCCATCATCCCGCAGGGGGAGCCCCTGGAGCTCTGGCTACAGCACACCGGCTGCAGCACCCTCGCGACCGAGGTAGAGGTCGCGGTCGTCGCCCCGGGCGAGGTCTACATGACTCGGGGCTGGAGGGAGATCGCCCGGGTTTGCAGGACAAGGGGTGTCTTCGCGATCCACTTGGACTACAACGGTGCTCTTCAAGGTCTTCGATGCGAGCGGGTGCCGGCTGGAGTGCTACCCCGGGGAAGGTGGCCAGGGCCCTACTGCGACGAGGACTGGGCTCGCCACCCGCTCCCTTGGAGGCTCCTCAGGCGGTGGAGACGCTAGAGGTTCCAGCGACTCCAGCGAGCTCTTCACGACTCCGGAGACGAGCGACGACAGCTACGAGCCCCTGAGCCAGCGCCGCCCCTAGAGCAGGGCAGGCTCGTCAGGCCGCCGCCGACTCTGATCTGGATGGGGTTGGCATCGGTGCTTGACAGCCCACTGTTGGTGATGGTGTCTTTTGCACGGACGCGCGTAGTTTGTGTCCCTTTAGGATCCGTTCCCTGCGAGGAATCAAAAACGTGTCCCGTAGGGGCTTGTAAGGTGCCTGTGATCCTGTCTTGTATATATAACCCTTGTCGTAGAATTGCGCGAGTTGCTCATTCCATCTTAGCTCAGTCCTCCCTTTCGAACCTCACGAGGGCTTGGTGCTCTGCGCCGACAGGTCCCAGTCCCAAGGTGGCTTCAGCCGTCGCTGGTATGCCAGGTTGCGATGCCGTGGTCAAGGCCAGGAGGTGAGCGACCCGGAGTCCGGTAAGAGCCCCTGAGTCGCGATGCTCAGGAGGTCCCCTTTCGCGCCCAAGCAGCCGTCGTTCAGTGAGAAAGGTGAGCGGCGTCGCTAACATGGGATAGCATTAGGTGCGGGGATGGTGCCACGGTAGCTGGCGCTTCCGGGCGATGACTTATCTCGAGGATCAGGGGCCGCTCTCTGGTGTGTCATCGGGTCCGTGCATCGGCAGGCGTGAGGTTGCTTGGCGAGGTCCTCGTGTGTCTCTCCCCTCTCGCTTTTGCTCCCCTTTCTACTCTACGTCCTCGGGTCCCGACCCTCGAGCGAGTCTCAGCCGTTGCTAGTATGCCAGGTCGCGATGCCGTGGTCAAGGCCAGAGGGTGAGGGCTGGAGAGCCAGTAGGAGCCCTGAGTCGCGATGCTCAGGCACCCCCCCTTTAACGTGCAAGCGGTTCGCGCGGACAAGAGCCAAGGAGACACCGCAAGGGCCTCGCCTGACGCAGCTCCTTCGGGAGGTCCTGCAGGTCCATCATAGAAAAAGCAAAGGGTTGCCATGACAATTGATGGTCAGCAATGGGTTGCTTCCGAGGGGTAGTGAGGCACTGAAGGCTTGACGAGGTGACGCTATGCGGGGCTGCCGCGGCCAGAGCTCAGCCATCCAGGTTTGTCGGCGTTGCAGGGACGGACCCATGCGCAAGCGTCGTGCCGTTTGGGAGCAGCTTCATTAGTTGGCGTCAGCTGAGCAGGCAACTGGGTAAAACACATTAGCCACGAAGGAGTGGATTCGTTCAAATAGATGCTGGGAATGCGGAGATCACTGGGTCAGGCCCGAGCGACTTGGGGGTGATGCAGCCTGAGGGGCGCCCCCAACAAGGTAAGCTAACAACATGGAATAAAAGGGATACACGCCGCAGGGACGAACCCATGCGGCCTGGGAATAATGCAGCCCTGGGGGCGCTCCCAGTTAGAAGTAAAACTGGAAAGATGTCACCTGATGACGCTGAAGACGAAGGGGTGTTGGTGTAGTAGACTCGGTGGGCTGCGGAAGCCGATCCTCATGAGCCCCCAGGCTCAGGGGCCTCGGGAGGCTCCGGAGGCGCTGGCGGCTCCTCGCGGGCCATCTCCATCTCTACCAGGGCTGCGGAACGCCTGGCCTCTCGTGCCTCCGCGATGCCCCTCATGAGGCGCTGGTACATGTCAGCCGCGCTCGGCAAACCGTAAGGCATGCGAACGTAGCTGTCCGGTGGACTTCCGCAGCGCCCCACTCGCGAGGGCCAGAGGCGCTCCAGGGAGGCGACTTGGTTGAGCCCTGGTACATCGATGCAGACGCGCAGCTCGCCATCCTCGCCTGGATGGGGGGCCACTGCTGGTAGGCGATGGCCGCCTCTCATGACTCTTGACTCCTGTAGCTCCTGAATGGTCTTGCTGACGAACTCCTGAGGGTCTGGATCTCCTTGCCTTGCTCCTTCTCGAGGGAAATGTGCTTCAAAACACGCCTCCAGGTGGTGCCCGAGCGCCTCCCTCGTGACCCTAGCCAGGTCGGTGGCCCTCGAGGGGAGAGCCCCCGAGCCCTGCCTGAGGAGGGAGTCGGGCGCGCTTTCCTATGTGATGGAGGGAGGTTCCCCCTGGGCAGGCGCGGGCCCAGAGGGGCTGCCTCCTGAGGGGCCGGGCCGGACGATGTCTTCTTCTTCTTGGGGGTGGCCTCGGGAAGCCTCCTGCTTCCGCGATCCGGGTCTTCCAGTGATGCGGCCTAAAAGGCTCGTTCCAAGGAACACACCACGTCCTTCTCTTCGCATGGCACCGTGATGACTCCGCTGCTTCCTGGCATCTTGAGGACATTGTAGCCGTGGTGAGTTACGGCCATGAACTTGGCCACCGCTGGGTACCCAAGGATGGCATTGTACGGTAGGTGAATGTGGGCAACATCGAAGTCGATGAGCTCGGTGCGGTAGTTGTCGCGTGCCCCAAAGGTAACAGGGAGGCGGACCTGCCCAATCGGGACCATGGAGCCGTCGGTGATACCGGAGAAAGTCTTGGTTGGCTGAAGCTGGCTGTAGGGCACTTGGAGGTTGTTAAACGTCTCCACGGACAGGACGTTGAGCCCTGCCCCTCCATCGATGAGGGTCTTGGTGACCACCATGTTGCTGATGATTGGGGAACAAAGCATCGGGAGGACTCCGGCTGTAGCCGCACACTTGAGCTGATCTGCTGAGCTAAACGTGATGGCGCACGCCGACCACCTGAGGGGGCGCGTGGCTTCGAGCCTGGGGAGGACTGCATTCACTTCGCGGGCGAACTGCTTGAACATGCATTGAGAGGCTGGGGCTTGAGCCCCGCCCAGGATGCAGGCGATCGCGCGCGGCTCCTGGAAGCCCCCAGCCTCCTCGTCTTGGTGGCAGTCCTCGTTTCTCCTTGGCTGCAGCGGCAGCGGTGGGAGGCCTGCGTTGCCTTGCGGGCGATCCTCGCGAGGTTGATCCCTCCAGTCTCCCTCGCGAGGTTGATCTCTCCATCCTCTCTCGCGAGGCGGGTCTTGCCAGCGATCCTCGCGAGGTTGGTCGCGCCACCCTTGGCGCGGGCCACGGTCTTCCCAGCGTCCTGCGTTCCTTCCTCCTCGACCGTAGCCCCGGTCACCGCGGTCGGGGCGACGGCCGATCCTTCCTTCTCGCACGGCTCGGAGTTCTTGACATTCGTTGGTGTTGTGGGTGTGGAGGTCGTGGTAGACATAGTACCGTCTGTCCTTGGAAGGTTCGGGCTGATCTCTGCCCCGCTTAGTGTCTGGTTCTGCCACGAGCACGGCAGCTCCCTTGCGCTTCACATCCTTGGCCTTGAGCTTCTTCTCCTCTGGGTCTGCGGCAGGCAGCTCGAGGAGGGAGAGACGCCCTTCCTCAGCCCTGGCGCACTTGTTCGCCAAGTTGAACAGCTCCAAGGAAGTGCACAGGTCTTCATGCATCGCCAGCTCCTCCTTCATCTTGACGTCGCACACGCCGTCGGAGAAGGCCGAGATGATGGCCTCCTCAGTCACCTTGGGAATCTTGAGGCGTGCGTTGTTGAAGCGCTGGATGTACTTCTGCAGGGTCTCCCCGGGTTGTTGCTTGATGCGGCGCATGTCGCTCACGGTGGGTGGCTGGTCGCGAGTGCCTTGGAAGTTGGCGATGAAGCGGGTGCGCATCTCGTCCCAGGAGGAGATTGTGCCTGGAGCCAGGTTCAGGAGCCAGGTGCAGGCCCCGTCCTTGATTGCCATGGGGAACCAGTTCGCCATGACCTTCTCGTCTCCGTTGGCAGCTTCGATGCCCAACTCATAGAGCTAGAGGAACTCTGCAGGGTCAGCCGTGCTGTCGTAGCGAGGAGGCAAGTCTGGCTTGAACTTGCCGGGCCACGCGATGTTGCGTAGTTCGGTGGTGAAGGCGCGGCAGCCTGCTGTGGCCACAGGAGGCCTTGGGTGATGGGGAGCTTGGTCTTGCATGTGCCCACGCGCTGGAGCAGGAGGATGGTCGTGACGTGCTGGAGCAGGGAGCGCCCGGGCAGCTTCTGGCGGGCGAGGGACTTCTTGGCAGCTCTGTTCTTGCCGCGCTGGCGCCTGACGGAGCGGCTTCCGCCCAGGGGCCATGTGCCTTGGATCCATGGTGTCTTCTTGAGGAGGAGGCGGCCGGGGCACCACCGGAGCCTCATCGCCCGCGTGGGGCGGGGTGCGGTGCAGCGGAACGGACGGCGCAGGAGAGCCCCCTGCGGTGTGGACGAGCTCGGTGACGCGGTCAAGCCATTCTTCGTAGACGTCGTCGATGGGACGGTAGCGCAGGAGCTCGTTTGCCGCGATGAGCGCGGCCCGAGCCTCCATGGGCGCGCAAAGTGCGCGGGATGAAGATCCAGCCAGGGCGAGCAAGGGGGTTGCGGTGCGGCCGTCTTGCCGCACGGACGTATGCTGGGACGATGCTTGCCGCTCGTCCCCCGCCGGGCCGGTGGCGGCGTTGACGGCAGGTGACGGGAACGGCGTGGATGCCCGCCGACAGGGGCCGTCTGGGCGACGCGGGAAGCGAGTGCGGCCCGGTGCTCGGTGCGGGCCCGACGAGCGTCAGACATGGGCGAGATGGTCAGAGGAGAACGGGGTGGTGGAAGATGAATTCCGGCGCACCCCTACCTAGCGCGCCAAATGTCGGATTTCGGGTTCCGGCAGACCCTTGAGGTTCAAACACTGGGGTGCGCGCGGAGATTTCGCCTCCTACCTACCTGCACCCCTCCGCCATGCTAGGATCTAAAACTACGGAAAGAACAACACAAGAGACACAGGGTTTATACTGGTTCGGGCCACCGTTGTGGTGTAATACCCTACTCCAGTGTGTTGTGTGGTGGATTGCCTCTTGGGCTGATGATGATGAACAATACAAGGAAGAACAGCCTCGCGAGGGACTGTTCTTGGCTAGGGCGATGAACTGCTCGGAGGAGTTCAGTCACCTTTCTCTCTCTCTCTCTCTTTCTCTGCTTCCTCCAACCGACCGAACTGACCGACCGACCGACCGACCGACCCCTTGCTATGTGGGTGGCTGGTCCTATTTATAGAGGCCCTGGTCCTCTTCCCAAATATCGAGCGGGAAGGGAGCCAACATTGGCGGGCTAATTTGAAGGGGGACAGCAAGTATCAGCTATCCTAACAAAAGTAGTATTCGCCTGCGCAAAGCTCTGGTGATGACGCTGTCTTGGGCTCCACGGTGACCTCCCTCTCGTAGTCCTCCTGGTCTTGGTCTCATTGCACCGAAATGGCAACCTTTGCCTGATGCCTCGGTACTCCGCGGCTGCGCTTGGCCCCTTTGCACCAAAGAGGAAAGGAGGACGCCGCGCGGGCTGGCACCCGCCTGGCGCCCTGAGTTGTCATGGCTTGCATCACGGGCATCTCGTGAGGTACCCCGCCTTGATCTCTCCGCCTCCTCATGAGCCAGCTTGACGAGGCCGTGCCTGAGGAAGCTTCGCGTCGTCCGCCCCGCGAGGCTTGGCCCCTCGCGAGGGTCTTGGGTTTGTGTTGGTGAAGACGGGCCGTGCTGGGGCCCCCTTTAAGCCACGCCACAGGCCGCAGGCAGGCAAGTCTGGGGACCCCCGTTCCCAGAACGCCGACAAGTGCATGATAGCCACTGCGGAACGGGACTATATCAAAGATTAATTCTTCACTTCGGAAGTTATCCAGGGATCCGAAGACCACTTCCAGTGTAATTGAGCCTGTGCAATGGGCCTCTACACCTGGAATGACGCCTTTAAAGGTTGTTTTTGTGCATTTGATCCTTGAGAGGTCTATACCCATTTTGCGCACTGTGTCCTGACAAAGCAGGTTCAGGCTGCTGCCGCCATCCATAAGGACTCGAGTGAGGTGAAATCCGTCGATGATTGGGTCTAGGACCAGTGCGGCGAATCTGCCATGACGGATACTAGTGGGGTGGTCCCTGCGATCGAAGGTGATCGGACAGGAGGACCATGGGTTAAACTTTTGGGCGACTGGCTCCAACGCATATACGTCCCTGAGCGCATGCTTCCGCTCCCTCTTGGGTATGTGGGTTGTGTATATCATGTTCACCGTCCGTACTTGTGGGGGGAACCTCTTCTGTCCTCCGGTGTTCGGCTGCCGGGGCTCCTCTTCGTCATCGCTGTGTGACCCCTTATCTTTGTCTTCGGCAATTAACTTGCCGACCTGCTTGAACACCCAACAATCCATGTTGGTGTGGTTGGCTGGCTAGTCGGGGGTACCGTGTATTTGACACGAGCGATCGAGTATACGGTCCAAACTGGACAGGCCCGGAGTGCTTCTTTTGAATGGCTTTTTCCGTTGACCGGGTTTAGAGCCTCTGAATCCGGCATTGACTGTCGTATCCTCGGTATTATCGCTGTTAATGCGGTGCTTATGTTTGTTGCGACGTGACCTGCTATTGCCGTCCTTGGTATCTGAAGTACCATGGTTCTTTGATATGTTATTACTGCGAGCCAGCCAGCTATCTTCTCCCACACAAAAGCGGGTCACGAGTGTCGTGAGGGCTGCCATAGATTTTTCGGCTTTTCCTGACCAAGGTGCCGGCCTAGCCACTCGTCGCGGATGTTGTGTTTGAAAGCTGCTAGGACCTCTGCATCCGGACAGTCGATGATTTGATTTTTCTTTGTTAGGAACCGTGTCCAGAATTGCCTGGCCGATTCCTCTGGCTGCTGAATTATATGGCTTAGGTCATCGGCTTCTGGTGGTTGCACGTAAGTGCCCTGAAAGTTGTCGAGGAATGCGGCTTCCAGATCTTCCCAACAGCCAATGGACTCTGCTGGCAAGCTGTTGAGACAATGCCGAGCTGGTCCTTTAAGTTTGAGTGGGAGGTATTTCATGGCGTGTAAGTCATCACCGCGGGCCATGTGGATGTGGAGGAGGAAATCCTCGATCCATACCGCAAGATCTGTTGTATCGTCGTATGATTCAATATTTACGGGTTTGAAACCCTCTGGGATTTGATGATCCATTACTTCGTCTATGAAGCATAGGGGGTGTGCGGCGCCTCTATACTGGGCTATGTCGTGACGCAGCTCGAATGAGTCGTGTCCGCTGTGGTCGGCCCAGCCGGACTTACTTTTACTGTATCCGGCGTGACGTTTATCGTCTTGCATAGTGGCGCGCCCTCGTGATCCATAGATCGATCTTGCATGTTTTGCTTTGTCCTCCAATACATCTCGCAGGTCTGGCGTACTTCCCCATGCCTTTTTATTTGAATGGCATCGGGGTGCAGGCTGAGTTTTTGGCTGGAATACCTCTCTATCGCGGCCATGAGGTGGATGATCAGCCGCGTCATACGCTTCTTCCTCCAGTCGAGGTAGCAACCTGCATTTTGGGTAACTCTTGGAGGGGAGCTCGAGTTTATATTCCTCGTCCGCGAGGACTTCAGTCCATCTGTCAGCTAGCACATCTTGATCAGCTTGAAGCTGCTGCTGCTTTTTCTTAAGGCTATTTGCCGGGCTATAAGCCAGCGCTTGAAGCGCTCTTGTTCGACGGGATCCTCTGGCACAACGAATTCGGCATCGTCGAGGCTTGCCTCGTCTTCGGAGGGGGGCATGTAATTATCATCCTCTGCCTCTCCATCTGCCGCCCTCTCTGGAGGGCTGGCCTTTCCATCCTCCTGTCCTAGATCGTGTTGGAGGGGATTGTTGTCATCTTCGGCACTATCCGGAGTGTTATTATCTCCTGTGCCGGTATCACCACTTTTGCTTTGGCGGGACTTAGAGCGGCGCCGCTGACGTCGGCGCTTGGGTTGCTTCTTGGAGGGGTCATCCTCCGCTGTCTCGTCGCCATTGCTTTCTTTGGGTGTGTCCACCATGTATATATCGTATGATGAGGTGGTTGTCCAATGCCTTGTGGGCAGTGGTTCCTCTTCGTCTCCCGCATTGTTGTCCATACAGTCGATGTCTTCAGAATCGAAGTCGAGCATGTCAGTTAAGTCGTCGACAGTGGCTACTAAGTGGGTGGGCAGCGAATTTCTTCGTCATCCGCGTCCCAATCCTGCCGGACATAGTTCGGCCAGGATCCTCCTGACAAGGAGAGAGACCTTAATGAGTTCAGTATGTCGCCAAATGGCGAGTGCTGAAAAATATGAGCGGAGGTAAACTCCATGATCGGCGCCCAATCGGATTCGCTAGGAACGGCCGCAGGCGGTTCGGAGTCCGTGGCCGGAGAAGGGTCCGGTAGTCTGACAACACGGCTCTCGCGCAGGGTAAGGTCGATGTTCGGCTCGATCACCGCTGAGGATAAGGCCTCTGTGGCGGGGTCCATCCACCCATCCATGGACGGTGCAACTGGCTCCGAATTGAGGGTCGGAGCGGCTGCCGGTGCAATCTCCTGAACACTGTCTGATGGTAGAGCTAAATCGTACTCATCATGACCGCGTGACGCACAAGGCAGAGGCTCGAATCCGTCGAAGATCAAGTCTCCGCGGGTATCAGCTGTGTAGTTTAAGCTTCCAAACCTGACCTGGTGGCCAGGGACGTAACTTTCAATCTGCTCCAGATGGCCAAGCGAATTGGCCCGCAGTGCAAAGCCGCCGAACACAAAGATCTGTCCAGGGAGAAAAGTCTCACCCTGGACTGCATCACTATCGATGATCGTAGGAGCCATCAAGCCTCACGGCAACGACACAGAGGAACTCTCAATGAAAGCACCAATGTCGGTGTCAAAACCGGTGGATCTCGGGTAGGGGGTCCTGAACTGTGCGTCTAAGGCGGATGGTAACAGGAGGCAGGGAACACGATGTTTTACCCAGGTTTGGGCCCTCTTGATGGAGGTAAAACCCTACGTCCTGCTTGATTTATTCTTGATGATATGAGTATTACAAGAGTTGATCTACCACGAGATCGAAGAGGCTAAACTCTAGAAGCTAGCCTATGGTATGATTGTATGTTGTCCTATGGACTAAAACCCTCCGGTTTATATAGACACCGGAAAGGGTTAGGGTTACGCAAGGTCAGTTACAAAGGAGGAGACCTACATATCCATACTGATCCGGACACGAGACGAAGTCTTCAATCTTGTATCTTCATAGTCCAACAGTCCGGCCAAAGGATATAGTCCGGCTGTCCGAAGACCCCCTAATCCAGGACTCCCTTAGCGCTCCTTCATCAGGTTCACCAAACCGGCTTCATAATCACGGTTTGATTGCAAATGGTTTAGAAAACCAGAGTGTAGTTCTTGAGCGCTGAGATGGGCGTAGCCTGACAAGTCGGTGCTCAATTTGCCTTTTTCCATGGCAGCACGCTCTTCCTTGGCACTGTGTTTCTCCAATATAACAGGATGGTCGGGAGAGGTGTGGCTCATACCGGTAATGATAACCTTGCCTTCTTTGTCTCCAGCAGCCTTTTCTGGAGTTGATGGAATGTCAGTAGTCCTTACTGGACTTGAAGGTCTGTCAGCAACCCGGATTGGACTTTCCGGTTCACCATCTGGTACAGCAGTTTCAACTTCTGCTAGTTCATCAACATTATGATCTGGAGGGGGCGGTTCGTCAAATGTGGCTTCAGTATTTGGACCCTCCGGTTCTGCAGTCTGCTCCGGTTCGACAACCACACGATCTTTGGGCGGGTTATTCACCCGAGCCTTCTTACTGGGTCTGGCTTTGGCTCTAAACAGAACAAGGTACAAAGGTTAATAAAGCATATAGAGTGTGAAACATCAAAAGATTGGATTGAAATACATACCTAGCCACGGTTACGAGAGGAGGGAGTTGCGTTGCTATTGACTCGCCAAAAGATGAAGGAGGTGTCACCTGATAATTTGAATCAGACGGATTAAGAGGTTGTCAGAAATAGCCTGCCTTGGGAAAAGAAGTGTTAGAAGTGGGTGAGACCTCAGATCGGCGCTTTCGAACTGGGGTGTCTGGTAAACCAGTCGAAGTGACCTTTTGGCCGCTGTGCCGGGTTGTGCGGCGAGCCTCGTGCTGCTGCTTCTTCAAAATAAATGTTGGATCCAAGTGAGCAAGAGGATGAGAAAAGCTTACTTTCCGGACCACTTGATGGATTTTTTGTGTTGGCAGAGAGTTTGAACCGGAGGAAAGGATAATTGCCTCTGCATCGTCAGCTTGGCTGCCCTCAACGTCCTCCTGGTAAGTATCATTGTCAATGAGATGCATGAAAAGTGAACCAAGTGAATCAAGTTCTACCTCAACTTCCGGTTCATCCGAGGCGTCATCCAGTTCCATACTGATGCGTTCAGGTGCCTTTCGCTTTGTGGTTTTCTTGACGGCTTTGGTTTTAGGACGGGAGGGCTTTGCCGCTTTCTCTTGAGGTTTCTTCTTCCAGAATGGATCATCACCCTGTTTAAAAATAAGCAGAAGGGTATTCAAAGATTGGACAGTCTAAAGATATCAAGTGTAAAGCGGAAGAACAATACTTACAGCAAGCGGCTTGTTTTGCGTATAAAAAGGGTCTAATCTGGTTTGGCGATAGACAACTTCTGATTCGTTCAATATTTTCTTGACAGCTTCAGTGACTTCTTCATCTGTTAGCTGAATATTGATATGATGTTGGGAGTCTTCTACTTCACCAGTATACTCGCACATTAAGCCGGAGCGGCGACTTAACGGCAAGATACTCCAGGATATCCAGCAACGGACGAAGTTTACACCTGTTAAACCGTTGGCCAAGAAGGCTCTCAGCTTGGCTTGTTGAGGTGCGTATGAGGCCCGTTCCTGGGCACTTAGTCGTTGTGGAAGTGGATGAGTATTGGCAAGCCGGTGGGCACGGTAACCCGGCATAGGATTCTCATCTTTAGGGGAGGTGTCTTTATAGTAGAACCAAGTTTGATTCCACTCTTTGGGGTGACTGTGCAGCTTGGCATGAGGAAATTCAACCTCTTTTATTTTCTTAATGGAGACACCACCAAGTTCAGTATTGGGTCCGTCTACAAATTCAGTGCGCCGATTCAGATGGAAGAAATCCCGGAACAGCTCAACAGTTGGCTCTTCTTGTAGGTACACTTTACAGAAAACTTGAAAGTTGCATATATTGGATACCGAGTTGTGTCCAATATCTTGAGGGTGGAGTTGAAAGATGGCAAGCACATCCCGGAAAAACTTTGATCCGGGCGGTTTGAAACCACGGCCTATGTGATCAACAAACACCACTACCTCACCTTGTTTAGGTGTGGGAGGATTTTCCGGCCCAGGAACTTGCCATCGGATCTCATTCTTCTTTGGTAAAGTGCCGATCTTGACCATTCCATTCAGTTGCTCCTCTATAACTCGGGAGGGAGCCCAGTTGCAGGAATAAAATTGCTTGTCCATTGCAAATGAAAAGCTGGAAAAGAAATGTCAGTTTACAATTCATTCATAGTGATGCATAAGGTGCAACAGGACAAAGGAATCTAAATATGTGAAATTGGTAAACAGGAGGATGATACAATTATGAATGACAAGGTGATAAGTGGAAAAAGAGATATACACATATTATTAAACCGGAGTATGACGACGGAGATAAAGGGATTGCCGGTTTACAAGGGGACTAATGGTATGTGATAGATTGCATTCTACAAAGGTAAACCGCCTATATGTGATAAAGAAGGTACAGATCTAAGGCAAGAATGACTAAGTAAGGTAAAATAGGTTTCACAAGATTGCATTGAAATTTTTAGATCTACCGTAAGTTGGGAAAAGGAAAAATATTGAGAAAGCTTGGTCCTGAAGCAGTTCACACAAGGTTCAGATCAAGATTTTAGGTTTCGAGGAGTGCCATAGCTGCGGTGCAGAACTGTTGGGGAACATAATGATTTCAAAAATTTCCTACGCACACGCAAGATCATGGTGATGCATAGCAACGAGAGGGGAGAGTGTTGTCCACGTACCCTCATAGACCGAAAGCGGAAGCGTTAGCACAACGCGGTTGATGTACTTGTACGTCTTCACGATCCGACCGATCAAGTACCGAACGCACGGCACCTCCGAGTTCTGCACACGTTCAACTCGATGACGTCCCTCGAACTCCGATCCAGCCGAGTGTTGAGGGAGAGTTTCGTCAGCACGACGGTGTGGTAACGATGATGATGTTCTACCGACACAGGCCTTCGCTTAAGCACCGCTACGATATGATCGAGGTGGATTATGGTGGAGGGGGGCACCGCACACGGCTAAGAGATCAAGAGATCAATTGTTGTGTCTTTGGGGTGCCCCTGCCCTCGTATATAAAGGAGTGGAGGAGGGGAAGGGCCGGCCCTCTCTATGGCGTGCCCTAGGGGAGTCCTACTCCCATCGGGAGTAGGATTCACCCTTTCCTAGTATAACTAGGAGCCCTTCCAATTAGTAGGAGTGGGAGGGAAGGAAAGGGAAGGGAAAAGGAGAAGGAAGGAAGGGGCGCCCCCTCTCCCTAGTCCAATTCAGACCAGCCCATGGGGAGGGGTGCGGCCACCCTTTGAGGCCTTTCTCTTCTTTCCCGTATGGCCCATTAAGGCCCAATACGAATTCCCGTAACTCCCCGTTACTCCCGAAAATACCCGAATCACTCGGAACCTTTCCAATGTCCGAATATAGTCGTCCAATATGTCGATCTTTACGTCTCGACCATTTCAAGACTCCTCGTCATGTCCCTGATCTCATCCGGAGCTCCGAACTCCTTCGGTACATCAAAACACATAAACTCATAATATAACCATCATCGAACTTTAAGCGTGCGGACCCTACGGGTTCAAGAACTATGTAGACATGACCGAGACACGTCTCTGGTCAATAACCAATAGCGGAACCTGGATGCTCATATTGGCTCCTACATATTCTACGAAGAGCTTTATCGGTCAAACCGCATAACAACATACGTTGTTCCCTTTGTCATCGGTATGTTACTTGCCCGAGATTCGATCACCGGTATCTCAATACCTAGTTCAATCTCGTTACCGGCAAGTCTCTTTACTCGTTCCGTAACACATCATCCCGCAACTAACTCATTAGTTGCAAGGCTTATAGTGATGTGCATTACCGAGTGGGCCCAGAGATACCTCTCCGACAATCGGAGTGACAAATCCTAATCTCGAAATACTGTAAGTGCATCTAGTGCCACCCCTAGTTGGTTTTGGAGTATTGACGACAAACCTAGTTGAGGGATTAATGTGTTTGTGAGAATTGCAGGATAACACAGGTAGAAGTCCCTCATTGATTCGGTTTTCCTACCAGAGATGACCCCTAAAAATGTATGAAGACATTGATGTCAAAGGTGGTATGTGAAGATACTCACATTGAAGACTATGACAAGAGAAGACATCGCATGAAGCCTATGGAGCTCGAAGACTTAGATCTTTCGTAGTTCTTTTTTCTTCTTTATTGAGTCATAGGAACCACCGTACTGTTAAGTGGGGTCCAAGAGAACCAGACAGAATGACTGAAGTGATGCTTAACCATAACCTATGTCTTCGAGTGAAGACTATGAGAGCGAATCTTGTCCAGAGTCGGATAAGTCAGCTTTGCTTGTAGCCCAAGTAAAGTTGCCGTGTGTGTTTGAAATCTGTCCATGGGAACACGTGTCAGTTCCTTAGTGACCCAGGGTCATTTCGGACAAATCAGGTCAGGTTGCCTAGTGGCTATAAATAGGCCACCCCCTACAACCATAAATGGTTGGCTGCTCAGAGTTAAAGTACGGCTTTTGTCGTTTGAGAGCAACCCACCTCGAAGCCTTTGAGAGAGAATTCCTTGCGAGGATAAAGCCCTAACCACCCAGAGCCAAAGAGTGTTAGGCATCACTTAAGTCTTCCTGTCTGTGTGATCTGAAGACTTATTACACTTGAGGACTGTGAATCCTTCAGCCGGTTAGGCGTCGCGTTCTGAGCATCCAAGAGTCATTGTGGATCGCCGGTGAACGAAGTCTGTGAAGGTTTGGGAGTCTACCTTGAAGACTTACCAGAGTGGTTGGGCGAGGTCTGTATGACCTTAGCTCAAGCGGAATACGGTGAGGACTGGGTGTCCTGAGCTGCGTGTTCAGGACTGGGTGTCCGGGACTGTGTGTCCTCAGGTTTAAATACCTAGCCGCCCTAACCAGACATACAGTTGTCACAGCAACTGGAACTGGTCTAACAAATCATTGTCTTCAATGAGTCACTAGTTTCATCCTTCCCTTCCCTTCACTTACTGTTGGTCCTTGTGAAGTCATTGTATGATTGCACTATCTTTTGTCTTTACTGAGTGACTGCGTATTCTGTTTGGCTTCATAATATCTTCCTACCTGATCCTTACTACCTAGCTGCTATAGGTCATAGTGCTTTCACTTCATTGAATACTTGATTATGGTTTGCCTAGTGTAGTCTACCTTCCGCTGCATGGTAATAGGTCTATTTCTATCGTTTGTCTTTGAAACTTCCACGGTTCGAAGACTTTCATAAAAATCGCCTATTCACCTCCCCTCTAGTCGATATAATGCACTTTCAATTGGTATCAGAGCAAGTACTCCCTTGTTCTGTGTGATTCGGTTTAACCACCTGGAGTTTTAGCTATGTCGACTGCAGGGATAATTAAAGTCTCCGCTGTGTGCCCCATCTTCGATGGAACTGAATATCCCTACTGGAAGAATAATATGCGCATGCATCTTGAAGCCATTGATGTCGACCTATGGTATGTCGTCAAGAATGGCGTTCCCAAGGCTGGTGAAGGTGTCACCGCTGCTGATGTCAAGAAGTTCGTTCAACTGGACTCCACTGCCAAGAACATCATTTGTGGTCATCTAACCAAAGGACAGTATGGCCGTGTAAGTTCTTTGGAAACATCTAAGCTAGTCTGGGACTGGCTCTCCAAGGTCAATGAAGGCATCTCAACCCAGAGAGATCAGAGAATCAGTGTCCTTCGCAACCTGTTCAACCGCTTCAAGAGAAATGATAATGAGAATGTCCAGCTCATGTTTGATCGACTCACTGATATCACAAATGAGCTTCAAGATCTTGCCGCCACTGAGATCACCAAGCATGAAGTCGTCAAGACACTCCTGAGATCACTTGACAGCTCGTTTGACACCCTAGCCCTGATGATTCAAGAACGTCCTGACTTCAAGACACTCGATCCGTCTGACATACTTGAGAGGCTCAACACACACGAGTCTCAGCTTTCTGAGAAAAGAGACATCTACGGTCCCAACTATGGGTGAACTCGTGCCTTGAAGGCAAAAGCTGTCTCCACATCTGAAGAAGAATCCGACAGCAGTTCTGATGATCCTGAAGACATTGGAAAGGAGCTTGCTATGCTTGTGAAGAAGTTCCAAAAATTCACCAAAAAGAAAGGCTTCAGAAAGTCTTCACGATCAAGCTCAAGGAATGATGAAGCTTCTGCTTATGACTACAAGAAAAGATCATGCCACAAGTGCAAGAAACCTGGCCACTACATCTCTGAGTGTCCGCAATGGGACAATGAGAACAAGAAGAAGAAGAAGAGCAAGGAGTATGACTCTGACGACAAGAAGAAGAAATACTCGAAGTCTTCTTCCAAGTCTTCCTCCAAGTCTTCATCACACAAGAAGAGCTCATTTGGCAAGGCACATGCGTTTGTTGGCAAGGAAATGGATTCAGAGGAGGAGTCTTCTTCTGAGGAGGCGGAGGTGGAGTCTGAGGAGGAGTCCGATTCTGGCGTTGCGAGTCTGGCTACAGCATACGTTGCCAAGTCCATCTTCAACACTGAAGACAACAACTTCATCACCAACACCGATGCAAATGACAAGGACTACTCCGCTCCTACCTACTGCTTCATGGCACGCGGTGCCAAGGTAAACACACGCACTACTCACTATCAAACATCTAGTGAAGATGACTCTGATTGTGATTCCAAACCCAACTACAAAACACTTGCTAAAATTACAACTGAACAACAGAAAGCTATGGAACATATTCAAAAACTATTAGACAAAAGCGATGATCTGTTAGACGCTGAAATGACTCGATCTCAGTCCTTAATTGAAGACATAAAAAATCTTCATGTTAAGTATGAGGAACTTGAAAGTCGTCATGAAATGCTCACAACAACTCATGAAAGGCTTTCCTATGATTATCTTCAAAGGAAGCAAGATCTTGAGAAATTGAGAGCGGCTCATGAAGATCTTCAAAAGGAAAACGAGTCACTTCGCGCCAAACAGATCAGTTCCGCTCAGGAAGGATTTGAACCACCATGTCTTAAATGCATTGAGCGTGATAACGCTACCTTTGTTGCTGAATGTTCTACTACTGCTACTATTGCAATATCTTCAACTGTTGATGTGGTAACTAACCCCTCTGCTGAGGATACCACTGCTATTGCTGATGAGAATGCTAGGTTGAAGACACTGCTTGAAACAGGGATGTACAAAAGTCTCAAAGGGCATCAGACACTATGTGATGTCCTCAAAAGGCAGATCCTGAACCGAAACCCTAGGAAAGAGGGTGTTGGGTTTGAAAGGAAAATGAATGCTGATGGCTCTTACTGGAAACCTGAGCAGTACCCCAAAACCACATGGGTTGCTGCATAGGAACCCTTAGCGGATCCATCCACCCTATCTGGCTTCACTTGTGCTAATCCCATCTTTATTGATGAATCCTTTGATGCAAACTATAAATTGTTTAAGAATCAGAATGGTGAAGTGTTTGCCAGGTATATTGGTACTAACTGCAGGAATGGACCGCCTATGAAGAAGATCTGGGTGCCGAAAAGGTGTTTGGAGAATCTTCTTGTGAATGTCATCATGACACCACATGTGAAGAAGATAAACCCCAGACCACAGGCTTCATACAGTCCAAAGGCTTCATACAGACAGAGGACTCACCTGAGCCGCACTAACGCAAATGTTTTGCCGGGAAGCCATACTCAGGCCTATGAATATGAGCACGGTTCATCAAACCGCCATGTTCATAAGACCAAGAACTATTCTGCTTATTCTTATGAGTACTATTGTCCTCCTGCAAGACTTTCTGCTAGGGCTCCAAAGCCAAAGTTCTCAGATGCTGCACTTAGACCTATTGCTTCTAAGCCACCCTTGAAGATGTGGGTGGCTAAGAAAGCTTAACTCTCTTTTGTAGGGAAGGGTCTCCAGCAGAAAACCAAAATCGTCTGACGCTATTGCTAGGGACCTTAAACATCTTGTAGGGCGCAAGATCAAATGCCCAAATGGTCTTATTATGTACTTTGTTCCTGAATCGCTTGCTACTCGCCCTATCAGTCCAAATCTCGATCTAAGCTTTCATAACCCACTGGTTCGTCAAATGTTTTTGCTTCACAATTCTCTTCGTGAAGCCTATCCCCCTAACTGCACTGTAGGGTACGACACCAGCAGCTTCAGAATGGATTATTGATAGTGGGTGTACCAATCACATGACTGGCAAGAGAAGCCTTCTTATGGACTCAACCTTACGTCCATCCGACAAGAGTCACATCACATTTGCTGACACTGGTAAAAGTAAGGTATTGGGTCTAGGTAGAGTTGCAATCTCAAAGGATCAACACATGGATAAAGTCATGCTTGTTGAATCCCTTGGTTTCAACTTAATGTCTGTCTCAATGCTTTGCGATTTAAAGATGATCGTGATGTTTGGAAAATATCGTTGCCTTGTTCTAATGGAATCTGACAAGTCTCTAGTGTTTGAAGGGTATAGGAAAGATGATTTGTACGTAGTAGATTTCTCAGCAGGACCACAACTTGCCGTATGTCTTCTGGAAACAGCTCCAGAATGCTGGCTCTGGCATCGGAGGCTAGGGCATGCTGGCATGAGGAACCTCCACACCCTTGCAAAGAAGAAGCATGTCATAGGCATTGAGGGCGTCAAGTTCTAGAAAGATCACTTATGCGGTGCCTGTGAAGCAGGAAAGATAACGAGGGCCAAGCATCCCTCGAAGACAATCATGACAACAACTCGACCCTTCGAACTGCTCCACATGGATCTTTTCGGTCCCACTCATTATTCAACTCTTACTACTACTGCTTGTCTCTATGGCTTTGTCATTGTTGATGATTATTCTAGATATACTTGGGTGCACATAATCCTCTACAAGACTGAAGTGCAGGATGTCTTCAGACGCTTCGCCAATCGAGCAATGAACAACTATGGCACCAAGATAAAGCACATCAGAAGTGACAATGGCACTGAATTCAAGAACACTGGCCTTGATACATATCTTGATACTTTGGGCATCACACATGAATTCTCAGCTCCGTACACACCACAGCAGAATGGCGTCGTCGAACGCAAGAACATAACACTCATTGAGATGGCCCGAACGATGCTTGATGAATACAAGACTCCAAGAAAATTCTGGCCTAAAGCCATTGATATTGCATGCCATACAATCAACCGTGTTTATCTTCACAAGCTTCTGAACAAGACATCTTATGAGCTCCTTACTGGCAAGAAGCCAAATGTCAGTTACTTCAGAGTATTTGGCGCCAGGTGCTGGATCAAGGATCCACATCACACTTTAAAATTTGCACCAAAAGCACATGAGGGTTTTATGCTTGGATATGGAAAGGATTCACACTCCTACAGAGTCTTCAATCTCTTTCATTATAAAGTGGTTGAAACAGTGGATGTGCGGTTCGATGAGACTAACGATTCACAAAGAGAGCACCTGCCAAATGTGCTAGATGAAGTTCCATCCAATGAATCAATCAAACTTATGGGAATTGGAGAAATCATACCCTCTGAAGCTCAACCTGAAGAGGAACTTATCATATCTGCACCTGATCAACCTGAAGACAATGCTCAACCTGAAGACAATCCCTCTGACAATGACAATGATCAGCAAGAACAAAATCTTCGCCCTGTACATCCTCGTGTTGCCAATGAAGTGCAGATTGAGAGAATAATTGATAGCATCAATGCACCCGATCCGCTCACTCGTTCAAGGGCAACACAGCTAGCAAATTTCTGTGGGCACTTCGCATTCGTCTCAATAACAGAACCCAAGAAAGTTGAAGAAGCCTTCATGGAACCTGAATGGATTCAAGTTATGCAAGAAGAGCTTCAACAGTTTGAGCTGAATAATGTATGGGAACTGGTTAAGCGTCCTGATCCTCGGAAGCACAATATAATAGGCACCAAATGGATATACCGCAACAAGCAAGATGAGCATGGTCAAGTTGTCAGAAACAAAGCTCGTCTCGTTGCTCAAGGATATACTCAAGTTGAAGGGATTGACTTCGATGAAACATTTGCTCCTGTGGCTCGACTTGAAGCCATACGCGTACTGCTGGCCTATGCAAATCATCATAACATACTTCTATATCAAATGGATGTGAAGAGCGCTTTTCTCAATGGCAAGATTGAATAAGAAGTGTATGTTGCACAACCTCTTGGCTTTGAAGATCCAAAACATCCTGACATGGTATACAAGCTCAACAAGGCACTGTATGGCCTCAAACAAGCCCCTTGGGCTTGGTATGACACACTCGAATACTTCCTGAAGAGCAAAGGCTTCACACCTAGTTCCCTCGACCCCACTCTCTTCACGAAGACATATGATGGTGAACTGTTTGTGTGCCAAATATATGTGGATGACATTATCTTCGGCTGCACCAATCAGAAATATAGTGAAGAATTTGGATATATGATGCAAGAGCAATACCAGATGTCCATGATGGGAGAGCTGAAGTTCTTCCTTGGTATTCAAATACGACAGCAACACAACGGAATCTTTATATCTCAAGAGAAGTATCTCAAAGATTGCCTGAAGAAGTTCGGTATGCAAGACTGCAAAGGCTTCACGACGCCAATGCCAGCCAAACATCATCTGGGTCCCGACGACAATGGTAAAGAGTTCGATCAAAAGGTATACCGCTCCATGATTGGTTCTTTACTTTATCTTTGTGCATCTAGGCCAGATATTATGCTTAGTGTTTGCATGCATGCTCGATTCCAAGCGGCACCAAAGGAATCGCATCACTTAGCTGTGAAGCGAATTCTTCGATATTTGGCTTACACCCTAACTCTAGGATTATGGTATCCAAAGGGCTCAGAGTTTGATCTAGTTGGATTCTCGGATGCTGATTATGCTGGTGACAAGGTTGATCGCAAGTCTACATCAGGCACATGTCATTTTCTGGGACGATCACTTGTATGTTGGTCTTCAAAGAAGCAGAACTGTGTATCTCTCTCCACTGCTGAATCTGAATACATTGCTGCTGGATCTTGCTGCGCTCAGCTTCTATGGATGAAGCAAACACTCAAAGACTATGGCATTCATCTGAAGCAAGTGCCACTCTACTGCGACAACGAAAGCGCCATCAAGATTGCCAACAACCCAGTTCAGCACTCGAAGACAAAGCACATTGAGATTCGTCATCACTTTCTCAGAGATCATGTTGTGAAGGAAGATATTGATATCATACACGTCAACACTGAAGAGCAATTGGCAGATATCTTCACCAAGCCCTTGGATGAGAAGAGATTTTGCAAGTTACGGTGTGAGCTAAATATCTTGGAATCCTCAAATGTCCTGTGATCAGGCACACATCCTAACACTTATGCATATTGATGACTTAGATGTGCAACACACGAAGTAAAGTATATATTCAATCAATGAAGACATGCATTCTAAGTGTGAATACATTAATGAGGAATTTGACTTCGGAGCGCCACGATAATTGTGCGTTGTGTCTGGGTCTAATACTTCCTATACGGTGGGTAACGCCACCACCAAATGTTCTGTTTGAAGTGTTTCACTCATGGCGTTACATTTGCTATGTCTTCACATTTGGTTTGGCTTCAATCTCAACATGTCTTCATGATATTCTTCACTATGTTGATTATATATATACTAGTGTTCTGTCCTCTACAACATTCACTTATAGCTATGTCTTCTTGTTGAATCTTTTGAACTAAGTGAATGTGATCAGACCCTAACCTCTCTATGCTTTCTATCTCAAACTCTATCTCTCCAAATCGTATGCATTCTTTTGAAACTGTCAAATGTCTTCTCTGCGTCCTTGTCAGCAGAAGATACAGAGACAAACATTAAGCTCGCTTTCAATGCTAATTCCTTCACCTGAAACCCGGAGAAGTGGGAACGACCACCCGACAATCCAGGCGTGCGTGGGACGTGGAACAACCTCTGCATCATGGCCACGTGTTCCTCAGATATGAATCGCCAGGGGAACCTGTGTAATAACACCGAGCCGCCCCTGTCCCTATAAATACACGCCACACCACAGTCATTATCTCTTCTTTCACTCTCGCACGAACCCTAGCGCCACCGCTAGCCCTCGACGACGCCGACGACGAAGAGCTTAGCTGCCGCAACCTCTCCGATGCCGTCTTCACGCCGACCGCGGACATCGTCCTCTCCGCCATCGCCGTAGGTGTCCTCCGTCGCCAAGTTAGGGCACAGACGATCGAACTGCTCGGCCTCCTCTTCCACTCCGTCTAGCAGTTCCTTGTGTGGTAAATAAAAACCTCCTTTTTACGGCCCCTTTGATCCTACAGATTCGTCACTTTCTACCACAAGTGGTTTTTGTTCACACATGTTGGATCCACTTCATACTGCATCTCATATTGTGCCTAGTATGTTCACATATGCTTCACAAAGTAGTTAGATTCCTCACTTGTACTGATCCGTGGATTCGTACAAATCTGGAACCAACTCCTTATCTATGAGTGAATGTCTTTGCATGATGAGGTCAATGTCTTCTAAACTGATTTATCTTCAAAATCTTCTGAGAATGCATATGACCTCTTCCCCTTCCCTCGCACCTTAATGCTGTCACAGGTACATGTCCATGGGAGAATCCCTTGGTTCTCATAGTCTGCATTCATTTGCAGAATTCTTACAGTATCATATAAATTCTCCCGAAGCCAGTTCATGTTTGTCCAGCAAGCGAAAGCCTTTAAATCCTTTGAACGTGTTGAAGCCATTCAGTTTGAAGTTCATGGCTGCAGAGAAATCAGCAAGGAAGGGTGGCAGACAACATCGTGGGGGAACATCAAGAGATTTGCCTGATGACCTCTCAGAGCTTTACAAGACAGATCTTGAAGAGGATTACAATCAGCGCAAGACACGAATCCAATGGATTCGACGACATTAGGTAGAACAGTGATTCAAGTACAGATTTGTGACAAAGCAATATGCTGAGAAAAATGCCATCAAGCGACCTTGGGGAGACATCCTATACAAAAATCTTCAACCCAGGTCCAGAGATGAATCCATTGAACAAAACTTCTATCCCTGCATGGTCCATGGACCACAGCCTGCGGATGCTGACCCATCGTCACTGCTATGGTGTCGAGACGACAATGTGTTCAAGCGCAACTTCCAGTTTGCCTAGAATTCGGCGAAGCAGAACAAGAAGTCTTTGGGACTAGACTTCAACCTTGGTCCCTCTGCTCCCCGTGCCGATGGCACCCGCCAAGCTGAACCCAATCTGGTTGGGCCCTTCTACAACCTGGAAGGTCTCATCACTCATATCGTGGTTCAAGGGACAGCCGTGGATGAGCCTGCAGATGACACTGAATCAGATGAAGCGCCTGCAGTGCCGAAGCCAAAGAAACTGAAGCAGCCTAAAGCTTCAAAGCATGCCTCAGCATCAAAAATCTCACGGGCGAAGCCACTGGCTACTGCACCTCCTGAAGACAGTGTGCAGTCTGAAGATCTGTCACGCATCTCCAAGCCCCAGAAAGTCAAGATGCCTCTGCCACACACCAGCCAAGAACTGACTGCTGCTGCTATTCTACGCAACGATGCCATTGATCTGTCCAGTGATGAAGATCTTGCAGATGACGCTCTTGAGCAACTGATCAAGAGCAAAGAAGAAGCAGAAATCTTGAATGATCTGCCTCTCTTTGACGTGGCAATCATCCACAGCTTCATTGATGAGTGGTTTGACACACCCAACCTCAGCTTTGAAGATCTGCAACTTCCAATTGGCGTCAGTGTCGCCTTCCATGGCGCCATTGCTTCAGAGCTAGCTCTAGCTCGGCGCATCGTCGAACTGAAGCAAAAGATTGACTTTGAGAAAGCTCAGTTCAAGAAGCATATGGCCAAGCTCAGCGTGCAAGAGGTGAAAAACTTCAAGATCATGTTGCACGAGCTCAAAGAAGCCTTTCTCAAGAAACATGCAGAAGCTCAAGGTTCTCGTGAGCGCATGAAGGTCCTGGCTGACAAGAGTGTGCAAGCCTACAATGAGGCTGAGAAGCGCAAGGCCCTTGGTCGTCCTGGCATCGACCCCAGGATGGCTGCAAAGCAGAAGAGGAAAAAGCACGCTATGGCCGAACCCGACGCACCAAGGCAGCAGGAAGCACATCCCATTGTCTTCCCAACCAGCATGACTGGCTCGAAGCCAAAAGCCAGGTCTACCGCTTCAGAAATGAAGAAGACAAGGACTACTGAGGCTGAAGCCAGAAAGAGGAAACATTCTGAAGCCTCTGATGCTGCTCCCTCCAACAAGAAGCGGAAGACCAAGAAGGAGCGGGCTGCTCCCACAGAGCCCTTAACTGTTGAACCCATCTCCATGGTTCGCCCTGCCGCTGAACATCAAGAGCGCCAACTGACTCTCCATGAGCCTGCTTCCACAGAGGCTCATGAAGCTGAAGACTTTCCAGCAACCAATCCCACTACTGCTGAAGACATTGGTCACCATGACCATGTTGAAGATGATCCAGTTCTTCCTCGGATCGAGCACCAACAGGTATCATCGCCTGTGCTTACGCACAGCGAACTCATCAGCATTGGTCATCCTTTGACGCCAATTGCTCAGGATGCATCATGGGCTGATCACCCACAAGAACAAGAAGAAGATGACCTTGAGGCCCAGCCAACTCCTTCTCCAAAAGCGTCGCCAGCGTTACGCAGGCTTCGCAAAGGACCAAGGCCTCCAGTCTCTGAATCTGAAGCTAAAGCTGCTGAAGATGTTCCGGCTGCATCAGCCGATGAAGAAGAAACCCCAAGAGTTGCTACACCCCCGTCTCACCAAGAAGCTGTTCTCGAGGAGAACGTGACTGTAACCGACCCTCCAGCTCATCAAGTGGAGGTTGAGAATCTTGAGGCTGCCACCACCAAAACAAATGAAGTCAATGACGTTGTCATGGCTGAAGCAAATGTGGAGCCTGCACCAACCAATGAGCCAGAAGTCAGTGAAGCAAATGATGCTACTGCTCCTGTTCCTGCGCCTGTTGCTGGTCCTTAGTTTGACTATCATGTTGAGCACAGGCCTCAGGTACAGAAGCCAATTCCAAGGTTGCCCAGGTTTCCAGGTCCTGCATCAGCACCTGGATCCTTCAATGTCAACGGCTTCAAAGCAGACAACACTTTCTTCAACAGCTCCAAGAACCCCTACTCAAGGGAACGAATATCTTCTGATCAGTTCTGGAGCTATCCACAACGAAGCTATTACTCCTGCATTCTGTACAATCAAGGTTGCATCTTCCCACATAAGCGTCTTGACACCGAAGCAATAGCTGGTCTGCCCTGTCTGGAAGAAGCTCTGGATTGCTTCAAAGAGATTGGACTGTTGCCTTTTGTCACCGACCAAGAGCACTGGAATGAAGAGTTGCTGCTTTTATGCCACACTTCACATACATGGCTACAACAGAGATCCGAAGACTTGGGTCCTGGAGTGGATGACAGGAAATGTTCATCACGAAGCCAAAGCCTTTGATATCATTGAGCTCACTGGTCCGCCCACTCCTGGAGACCTCTATGAACCTGGCTGTCAGCTTCACAGTGAAGCTATGGAGAACATCTTTCAGAAGCCTGAACCGAACATGAGTCAGATGCTCAGTATGATGAAGCCCTTGCCACGAGATGCTGCATATCCTAAGGAGTTCTTTGTTAAAGACCTTGAGTATCTTCCAAGGACTATCTATCACATCATAAGGCGAACTCTCTGGCCCATCAAAGGACATTCTCCACATGCCAAGCTGGAAGGTGCAATGAAGACTTTGGTCTTCTATATTATTCATGGAAAATGCTTCAATGAACAAGACTTCTTCATCTGCCAACTTGCTGCATCAGGATCTGATCTTTTTGGCTTGAAGTTCTACGCTCCATGGATAATGCGGCCGATTAAACTCCACTCCGCTATCTCATATCAGCCATCTGCTCGCAATCATCGGATCTTTCTGCCTGATGTGGATATGTCCGTTAAAGCCATTTATCCTGAGCTAGCCAAGGAGCCTCTTAGTGTTCAGAATATGGAGCATCAAAGTTTCTCTCAGAACATTGAAGGAGTTGAAGCAGTCACTCGTGTTTATCCTCTGGTTGGAACTACACGTGCACCTCATCGTGCCCTTACTGAAGCCACCAAAAGCACTATTGCCCAACGACCCAAGAAGCGATCTCGGGTTCTCAATGACCGAGAGCTTCTGGTGGCTCTTCATCAGAAACAGGATAGGCATCATGACTGGCTGAAGCGCCAAATGCAAAGCCTCTTGGTGGATATCAACCGCATTCGCAATCTTGCCACCAAGAATGCCTTTGTTTCCCATGAAACCTCTCGACGCACATGGAAAGGGCTGACGCTTATGTGCTCTGAAGATGATCTTCAAGAGGATGGCTTCTCTGAACGCTTCAAGTTTGACTCCACACCTCCTCGAATGGCAGTGCTGCGATGAACTCCATCTCTTGAAGACTCTGAGTTCTCTTCCTCTGCGGCAACTGTGAATGCCAGAGTGATCGAGGACGAAGACGATGCTACTTCACCGCCCCCTCCTTCAGCATGCTTCGACACTGCTCCAAGTTCTTCTGCACCGCCGAACACCCCCGACGACCCTGATGCTTCACCTACTCTTCATGGGAACGAGTAGATGCTCTATGTCTTCAAACCTCTTTGGTCCTTACTGACAAAAGGGGGAGAAGCATATGAGTTTGATAGTCTTCAAGCGGGTCCATATGGGCGGTTGCTTTATATTTTGCCTAGTGTTTACAACTCTCGTTTTGATACATTTGGTTCATTGAGTTGTAACACTTAAACTCGATGGTCGCCTACTACTTATTTGCTACTTTGTGATGCAATGATAAATTCTGCATGTGCGACGATAAACTCCGCACTTAGATCATTTTGCAGACGTCCATTTTCCATTATGCATGTCATTATCTTCACATACCTTCACATGCTTAATGAATTGTCATCATAAGTTGAAGAGGATCTCCACAAGTACAACCTGCCATGTGCATTTGCATTCCAAAAGCAAATTACTTATATGCACATCTTCAGGGGGGCCCTTGCAACTTATGAAGACAATTCCTTATCCTTTACAATTTCACATATTATATTCCCCGTTGAAAACTTCAACTAGTTTGTCATCAATCACCAAAAAGGGGGAGATTGTAAGTGCATCTAGTGCTACCCCTAGTTGGTTTTGGAGTATTGACAACAAACCTAGTTGAGGGATTAATGTGTTTGTGAGAATTGCAGGATAACACAGGTAGAAGTCCCTCATTGATTCGGTTTTCCTACCAGAGATGACCCCTAAAAATGTATGAAGACATTGATGTCAAAGGTGGTATGTGAAGATATTCACATTGAAGACTATGACAAGAGAAGACATCGCATGAAGCCTATGGAGCTCGAAGACTTAGATCTTTCGTAGTTCTTTTTTCTTCTTTATTGAGTCATATGAACCACCATACTGTTAAGTGGGGTCCAAGAGAACCAGTCAGAATGACTGAAGTGATGCTTAACCAAAACCTATGTCTTCGAGTGAAGACTATGAGAGTGAATCTTGTCCAGAGTCGGACAAGTCAGCTTTGCTTGTAGCCCAAGTAAAGTTGTCGTGTGTGTTTGAAATCTGGCCATTGGAACACGTGTCAGTTCCTTAGTGACCCAGGGTCATTTCGGACAAATCAGGTCAGGTTGCCTAGTGGCTATAAATAGCCCACCCCCTACAACCATAAACGGTTGGCTGCTCAGAGTTAAAGTACGGCTTTTGTCGTTGAGAGCAACCCACCTCGAAGACTTTGATAGAGAATTCCTTGCAAGGATAAATCCCTAACCACCCAGAGCCAAAGAGTGTTAGGCATCACTTAAGTCTTCCTGTCTATGTGATCTGAAGACTTATTACACTTGAGGACTGTGAATCCTCCAGCCGGTTAGGCGTCGCATTCTGAGCATCCAAGAGTCATTGTGGATCGCTGGTGAACAAAGTCTGTGAAGGTTTGGGAGTCTACCTTGAAGACTTACCAGAGTGATTGGGCGAGGTCTATGTGACCTTAGCTCAAGGGGAATACGGTGAGGACTGGGTGTCCTGAGCTGCGTGTTCAGGACTGGGTGTCCGGGACTGTGTGTCCTCAGGTTTAAATACGTAGCCGCCCTAACCAGACGTACAGTTATCACAGCAACTAGAACTGGTCTAACAAATCATTGTCTTCAATGAGTCACTGGTTTCATCCTTCCCTTCCCTTCACTTACTGTTGGTCCTTGTGAAGTCATTGTATGATTGCACTATCTTTTGTCTTCACTGAGTGACTGCGTATTCTGTTTGGCTTCATAATATCTTCCTACCTGATCCTAACTACCTTGCTGCTATAGGTCATAGTGCTTTCATTTCATTGAATACTTGACTATGGTTTGCCTAGTGTAGTCTACCTTCCGCTGCATGGTAATAGGTCTATTTCTATCATTTGTCTTCGAAACTTCCACGGTTCGAAGACTTCCATAAAAATCGCCTATTCACCCCCCCCTCTAGTCGATATAACGCACTTTCAAATACGCCAACCCAACAAGTACCTTCGGAGACACCTGTAGAGCACCTTTATAATCACCCAGTTACGTTGTGATGTTTGGTAGCACAAAAAGTGTTCCTCCGATAAATGTGAGTTGCATAATCTCATAGTCATAGGAACATGTATAAGTCATGAAGAAAGCAATAGCAACAAACTAAACGATCAAGTGCTATGCTAACAGAATGGGTCAAGTCAATCACATCATTCTCTAATGATGTGACCCCGTTAATCAAATGACAACTCATGTCTATGGCTAGGAAACTTAACCATGTTTGATTCAACGAGCTAGTCAAGTAGAGGCATACTAGTGACATACTGTTTGTCTATGTATTCACACATGTATTATGTTGCCGGTTAATACAATTCTAGCATGAATAATAAACATTTATCATGATATAAGGAAATAAATAATAACTTTATTATTGCCTCTAGGGCATATTTCCTTCAGTCTCCCACTTGCACTAGAGATAATAATCTAGTTCACATCGCCGTGTCATTTAGTACCAATAGTTCACATCACCATGTGATTAACACCCATAGTTCACATCAACATGTGACCAACACCCAAAGGGTTTACTAGAGTCAATAATCTAGTTCACATCGCTATGTGATTAATACCCAAAGAGTACTAAGGTGTGATCATGTTTTTCTTGTGAGGGAAGTTTAGTCAACGGGTCTGCCACATTCAGATCCGTATGTATTTTGCAAATTTCTATGTCAACAATGCTTTGCAGGGAGCTACTCTAGCTAATTGCTCCCACTTTCAATATGTATCCAGATTGAGACTTTGAGTCATCTGGATCAGTGTCAAAACTTGCATCAACGTAACCCTTTACGATGAACCTTTTGTCACCTCCATAATCGAGAAACATATCCTTATTCCAGTCAGCATAATTTTGACCAATGTCCAGTGATCTACTCCTAGATCACTATTGTACTCCCTTGCCAAACTCAGGGCAGGGTATACAATAGGTCTGGTACACAGCATGGCATACTTTATAGAACCTATGGCTGAGGCATAGGGAATGGCTTTCATTCTCTCTCTATCTTTTGCCGTGGTCGGGTTTTGAGTCTTACTCAACTTCACATCTTGTAACACATGCAAGAACTCCTTCTTTGACTGTTCCGTTTTGAACTACTTCAAAATCATGTCAAGGAATGTACTCATTGAAAAACTTATCAAGTTTCTTGATCTATCTCTATAGATCTTGGTGCTCAATATGTAAGCAGCTTCACCGAGGTCTTTCTTTGAAAAACTCCTTTCAAACATTCCTTTATGCTTTGCAGAATAATTCTACATTATCTCCGATCAACAATATGTCATTCACATATACTTATCAGAAATGTTGTAGTGCTCCCACTCACTTTCTTGTAAATATAGGCTTCACTGCAAGTCTGTATAAAACTATATGCTTTGATCAACTTATCAAAATGTATATTCCAACTCCGAGATGCTTGCACCAGTCCATAGATGGATCGCTGGAGCTTGCTTTTTTTGTTAGTACCTTTAGGATTGACAAAACCTTCTGGTTGCATCATATACAACTCTTCTTTAATAAATCCATTAAGGAATGCAGTTTTGTTTATCCATTTGCCAGATTTCATAAAATGCGGCAATTGCTAACATGATTCAGAAAGACTTAAGCATAGATACGAGTGAGAGACTCTCATCGTAGTCAACACCTTGAACTTGTCGAAAACCTTTTTGCGACAATTCTAGCTTTGTAGATAGTAACACTACTATCAGTGTCCGTCTTCCCCTTGAAGATCCATTTAATCTTAATGGCTCGCCGATCAATGGGCAAGTCAATCAAAGTCCATACTTTGTTCTCATACATGGATCTCATCTCAGATTTCATGGCCTCAAGCCATTTCGCGGAATCTGGGCTCATCATCGCTTCCTCATAGTTCGTAGGCTCGTCATGGTCAAGTAACATGACCTCCAGAACAGGATTACCGTACCACTCTGGTGCGGATCTCACTCTGGTTTACCTACGAGGTTCGGTAGTAACTTGATCTGAAGTTACATGATCATCATCATTAGCTTCCTCACTAATTGGTGTAGTAGTCACAGGAACAGATTTCTGTGATGAACTACTTTCCAATAAGGGAGCAGGTATAGTTACCTCATCAAGTTCTACTTTCCTCCCAATCACTTCTTTCGAGAGAAACTCCTTCTCTAGAAAGGATCCATTCTCAGCAATGGATCTCTTGCCTTCGGATCTGTGATAGAAGGTGTACCCAATATTTTCTTTTGGGTATCCTATGAAGATGCACTTCTCCGATTTGGGTTTGAGCTTATCAGGTTGAAACGTTTTCACATAAGCATTGCAACCTCAAACTTTAAGAAACAACAGCTTAGGTTTCTTGCCAAACCATAGTTCATACGGTGTCGTCTCAACAGATTTAGATGGTGCCCTATTTAATGTGAATGTAGTTGTCTCTAATGCATAACCCCAAAACGA
This sequence comes from Triticum aestivum, assembly GCF_018294505.1. NCBI lineage: Eukaryota > Viridiplantae > Streptophyta > Magnoliopsida > Poales > Poaceae > Triticum > Triticum aestivum. Next base: position 508,327,632 of record NC_057794.1, read on the forward strand.
TAGTGGTAAATCGGTAGGAGACATCATAGATCGCACCATATCTAATACAATATGGTTACGACGTTCGGACACACCATTACACTGTGGTGTTCCAGGTGGCGTGAGTAGTGAAACTATTTCACATTGTTTTAACTGAAGGCCAAACTTGTAACTCAAATATTTTACTTCTGCGATCATATCGTAGAAACTTTTGTTTTTGTTACGATGATTCTCTATTTCACTCTGAAATTCTTTGAACTTTTCAAATGTTTCAGACTTGTGTTTCATCAAGTAGATATACTCATGTCTGCTCAAATCATCTGTGAAGATCAGAAAATAATGATACCTGTCGCGAGCCTCAATATTCATCGGACCACATACATCAGTATGTATGATTTCCAACAAATCTATTGCTCGCTCCATTGTTCCAGAGAATGGAGTCTTAGTCATCTTGCCCATGAGGCATGAGACGCAAGCATCAACTGATTCATAATCAAGTGATTCCAAAAACCCATCAGCATGGATTTTCTTCATGCGCTTTACACCAATATGACCTAAACGGCAGTGCCACAAATAAGTTGCACTATCATTATTAACTTTGCATCTTTTGGCTTCAATATTATAAAAATGTGTATCACCACGATCGAGATCCAACAAACCATTTTCATTGGGTGTATGACCATAGAAGGTTTTATTCATGTAAACAGAACAACAATTATTCTCTAACTTACATGAATAACCATATTGCAATAAACATGATCCAATCATATTCATGCTCAACACAAACACTAAATAACATTTATTTTAGGTTTAACACTAATCCCGAAAGTATAGGGAGTGTGCGATGATGATCATATCAATCTTGGAACCATTTCCAATACACATCGTCACTTCACCCTTAACTAGTCTCTGTCCATTCTGCAACTCCCGTTTCGAGTTACTATTCTTAGCAACTGAACTAGTATCAAATACTAAGGGGTTGCTATAAACATTAGTAAAGTACACATCAATAACATGTATATCAAATATACCTATGTTCACTTTGCCATCCTTCTTATCCGCCAATTACTTGGGGTAGTTCCGCTTCCAATGACCAGTCCCTTTGCAGTAGAAGCACTCAGTTTCAGGATTAGGTCCATACTTGGGTTTTTTCACTTGAGCAGCAACTTGTTTGCCATTCTTCTTGAAGTTCCCCTTTCTTCCCTTTGTCCCTTTATGTGACGCCCCCGATTCAATCGTACACTAATCATGCACGCAAATGTGTACGATCAAGATCAGGGACTCACGGGAAGATATCACAACACAACTCTAAAACATAAATAAGTCATACAAGCATCATAATACAAGCCAGGGACCACGAGGGCTCGAATACAAGTGCTCGATCATAGACGAGTCAGCGGAAGCAACAATATCTGAGTACAGACATAAGTTAAACAAGTTTGCCTTAAGAAGGCTAGCACAAACTGGGATACAGATCGAAAGAGGCGCAGGCCTCCTGCCTGGGATCCTCCTAAACTACTCCTGGACGTCGTCAGCGGCCTGCACGTAGTAGTAGGCACCTCCGGGGTAGTAGACGTCGTCGACGGTGGCGTCTGGCTCCAGGCCTCCAGCATCTGGTTGCGACAACCAGGTAGAAGGGAAAGGGGAAAAGAGGGAGAAAAGCAACCGTGAGTACTCATCCAAAGTACTCGCAAGCAAGGAGCTACACTACATATGCATGGGTATATGTGTAAGGAGGCCATATCGGTGGACTGAACTGCAGAATGCCAGAATAAGAGGGGGATAGCTAATCCTGTCGAAGACTACGCTTCTGGCAGCCTCCGTCTTGCAGCATATAGAAGAGAGTAGATTGTAGTCCTCCAAGTAGCATCCTCAAGTAGCATCTCCAAGTAGCATCTCCAAGCAGCATCGCATAGCATAAACCTACCCGGCGATACTCTTCTCGTCGCCCTATGGAAAAGCGATCACCGGGTTGTCTGTGGAACTTGGAAGGGTGTGTTTTATTAAGTATCCGGTTCTAGTTGTCATAAGGTCAAGGTACAACTCCAAGTCGTCCTGTTACCGAAGATCACGGCTATTCGAATAGATTAACTTCCCTGCAGGGGTGCACCACATAGCCCAACACGCTCGATCCCATTTGGCCGGACACACTTTCCTGGGTCATGCCCGGCCTCGGAAGATCAACACGTCGCAGCCCCACCTAGGCAAAACAGAGAGGCCAGCACGCCGGTCTAAACCTAAGCGCACAGGGGTCTGGGCCCATCGCCCATACCACACCTGCACGTTGCGAGGGCGGCCGGAAGCAGAACTAGCCCCCTTAATACAAGAGCAGGCTTACGTTCCAATCCGGCGCGCGCCGCTCCGTCGCTGACGTCTGAAGTGCTTCGGCTGATACCACGACGTCGGGATACCCATAACTACTCCCACGTAGATGGTTAGTGCGTATAGGCTCGTAGCTGACTCAGATCAAATACCAAGATCTCGTTAAGCGTGTTAAGTATCCGCGAACGCCGAACAGGGCCAGGCCCACCTATCTCCTAGGTGGTCTCAACCTGCCCTGTCGCTCCGCCACAAAGTAACAGTCGAGGGCCGTCGGGAACCCAGGCCCACCTCTACCGGGATGGAGCCACCTGTCCTTTCAGCCCCCTCATCAGAATCACTTGCGGGTACTCATCGAGCTGACCCGACTTTAGTCACCATCTGTATAGTATGTATGTATGTATAGTATATACCTGTGATCACCTCCCGAGTGATCACGGCCATATAGTATAGCGAGGCAGACTGACAAGAATGTAGGGCCAATGATGATAAACTAGCATCCTATACTAAGCATTTAGGATTGCAGGTAAGGTATCAATGACTGTAGCAACAATGACAGGCTATGCATCAGAATAGGATTAACGGAAAGCGGTAACATGCTACACTACTCTAATGCAAGCAGTATAGAGTAGAATAGGTGATATCTGGTGATCAAGGGGGGGGGGGCTTGCCTGGTTGCTCAGACAAGAAGGAGGGGTCGTCGGTGACGTAGTCGTCCACAGGGGCATCAGCATCGTCACGGGGGCTACCGGAGAGAAGAGGGGGGGAGAAACAGTAAATACATAGCAAGCAATTGCATAACAGGTCAACAAGCAGAGCTAGACGTGTTCTAACGCGGTATGAGGTGATACCGGTGAAGGGGGGAAACATCCGGGAAAGTACCCTCAGCGTTTCGTGGTTTCGGACAGATGAACCGGAGGTGAAATGTTGCAGGTTCTCTATGCTAGGTACGCGTGGCGGACGAACGGGCTGCGTATCCGGATTCGTCTCGTCGTTCTGAGCAACTTTCATGTTGAAAATATTTTAATCCGAGTTACGGATTAAAAGATATGATTTTCTAAAGATTTCATTAATTTCTGGAATTTAATTAATTCGAAAAACAGATTAATGACATCAGCATGATGTCATGCTGACATCAGCAGTCAACAGAGTTGACTTGGTCAACCTGACATGTGGGTCCAGGGGGACCCACCTGTCATCCTCTATTTAGGTTAATTAGGGTTTAGGTTAATTAGTTAGCTTAATTAACTGTTTAGTTTAATTAGTGATTAGGTTAATCTAATTAGGATTAATTAACTTAATTAATTCATTAGATAATTAATTAATTAATAATTAATTTTATTAAATCATTTTTTTATTTATTATTTTTATTTTTAATTCCCTTTTTTTTATAAAACATTATGGGCATGGGGCCCATCTGTCATAGGCCCCAGGGGCCAAACGGGTGCGGGCGACGGGCGCCAACCCGATACGGCGCTCGCCCAGATCGACAGAGGGCCGACCAAAGGCGCAGCGGGGCCAACCGGGGTCGTAGTGGGGCGCCGGCCAGGACGGTGGGGCGGTGGCCGGCAGGGGTGGCCGTGGGACGGATGCGGGGCCGCGGTGAGCGCGGACGGGCGGTAAGTCGCAGCGGTCGTGGGACGGCAGCGGGGGTGTGCAAAGGGGGGCGGAGGACCATGGCGAGGCGCAGGGCCGAGCGCGGTCGGTACGCGGTGGACGGCGCCGGCGTCAGAGAACGAGGGAGGGAGAGGGAGGACGGGGCTCACCGAGCCCTATAGTTGAGCAAAGCCTGCTCGAGGAGGAGTCGGGGCTGGCGCGACGGGGCGAAGGAGTTCATGGCGACGAGCAGCGACGGCAGGGTGGTCCGGCGACGGTGAGGCCTTCGGGCGGCAGCACGGCATCGACAGGGTTTGGGGCGAGCGACGGGGTGACGACGAGGTGGCCGTGGCGGAGGCGTCCCGCGCGGCATCGAGGCGAGGAGGAGACGAGGACGACGGGGCGACACCGTGGCGCTGGGAGGCGGTTTGGCGACGGAGAGGAGGGGCGAGGAGGCCGGCGAGGTTGCGGTCCGGCGAGGGGGCCTCCAGCGACGGAGAGGACCGCGGCGATGGCGTCCGGTGATGGATCGCAGGGGGGGTCGACCGGCGCGGTCGATGGGGTTGATTCCCCCGATCCAATCGGGGGGGGGGGGCAGAGGGAGGAGCGGGGTGAGGATGAGCGACGGGAGCCGGCAGGGACGGACGGAGGCGCGGCGGGGCGCGGGGTCCGGGCGCCTCCGAGCGGCGGCGGCGTCGAGCGCCCCGATCCAATTCTGGATCGGGGGAAGGGGAGTGGGGAGTGGGGGAACGTGGGGCGACGGGGGGGGAGTGGTGCGTGGGGGCTAGGGTTTCAGGGGTGAGGCCATATAGGCCAGGGGGGTTGTGGGATGGGCCGGCCGGGTAGCGGCCTGGTGGGCCGAAGCCCAGCGGGGGGGCGCTTTTACTCTCTTTTGTTTTTGGTTTTGAATTTCCCCCCCCCCCTTTGTATTTTTACTTTACTGTTTTCATTTAGTTCCTAATTATCTTAGTATTAACAAAATACCAAAGTGGCACCTAAATTGATGTTACAACTTATGTCACAACCACAAAAGGTTTCAACCCAAAATAATTTAGTTTATAAATTTTCAAAACATAAAAGGCATTTAATTAATGGTTTTAGCTAATGATTTAATTAGTTTAGTACATTTAAACATTTTGTAAAGCGTTGGTTTCTCCACCAATATGCCTTATGAATTAATAGTCATGTTAAGAACATTTTAGTTTTGACTTTTGAAAACTTTAACTGTTTGACTTGATTTTAACTTTGAATGTTTTGGACCGGTTTTTGATCTAGCGCGAGATTAGCAATAGTATCCAAGGTGACGTGGCGACATTAACGCGGGATTACTGTAGTCTAATTACCCGGGCGTCACAATTCTCCTCCACTACAAGAAATCTCGTCCCGAGATTTAAGAGGTAGTGAAAGGGGGGAAAGGTTTGGTAACGAATCTAGCGAGTCTTCTCATTCTGGCTTGCTCTTCTCGAAGAGACCGGTCCAGTACATTGATGTTTTCATTTCTCCGCTTCAGGTCATCATGATGAAGTCGGCATCCTTTCTTCGGGATCTTCATCGTATTTACGAATAGGTAACGAGGCATATTGGCAACGATAGTATGTTATAAGGGTAATGATCTGGGATTAACCCATGAATGAGCATATGAGTACCTCTCGAGTTGAACAAATAAAACACATCGAGAGTAAAGTTGGAAGGTACAATAAGAAGTTTCAGGCAGCCAGGCAATCGTTCAATGCCTAGTCAGAAGGTGAAAGTGGTTCAGAGCAACGAGAATAAGTATTGCGTCTGATACCAGAATTGATGATCTCATCGGTAGGTGGCTCATGAATTTCATACGAGTCCACGCGCGAGGAATAACTTTGGAAACATGAGGGTGTACAGGAGAGTCAGGTTTCGATCCTGGTGGAACTGTGGGTTATGGGCCCACCATGTGGGTTAAAAGTAGGAAGGGTGGAGACGTCTTGCGCGATCATGCAAGCAAGGCATGTCAGAGGGTAGCCTGTCGATTAAGTCGGCAACAACGTCGATACCAACGGCGAGGGACGAAGAGAACCATTTTCCTGCTCGTTGAACGAGGCGGACCAATAGGCAAAGTTCCCGTCCGTCGGTGGCTACCGAAATGTCATCAACACTAGAAACAGGGTCTTATTGACAAAGTTGTACATCGAGGTGTTTGCACAAGCAGTGGATTATTACTGCTTATATCATATAGATCATAGAAAAGGTTTAAACAAACCAATGGAAGGAAAATATGATCATCAGATTAAACAGAACAATGGAAAGGAAAATATGTTTATACACATATTTCAAGGGTATATCCTTCCCAAGGACAAGCAGAGCAAGATATCCATGACAGGATATAAAGTAGAAAACCATTTAGCTAAGGGGGGGGGAGAATCTCATGATATTGCCCATACAACGGTGTTAGGATAAATGATAAATAAAATCTAGCATCGTGCTTCAAATGTTCCTGTTGCAAATCGGAGTACCATTGACATGCTTCGAGATAGCATTGACATGGTCTTCAGGTGAAGATCAGACTTTGGAAACATGAAGGATCCATCAGGAATAACTTGTAGAATAAGTCTTACAATTTCCTCATGGATGAATGGATAACCTTGCTGAAAAGGAATCTATAATGATAGGTCCTCCAGCCAGGGGGGGGGGTGCTAGGCATGACATCATGTTACCGGGTCATTAAAGGACAAACAACATAACTCCTGGAAAGTTGTCCCAACCATCATATCTGACCGAGATTCAGATCCAATTGGTGTTATGATGCCTCAGACTCAGGATGTCCGAGAAGAAAAGGCGCAACACAAATCGTTGAAATGGCATTGCAAGATTCTCAGGAAATGAACTATGGGAGCGGGTTCCTAAACAATAGTTCATCATTAAACCAAGGAGAGGTGAGGAGGTGGCTGATTGACTCAGCGACAATTCATTGAGATTTTCAAAAGATGGATTTCCACAATAATGTGAACAAGAAGATGACACTTGTTGATTGGAATGATATAATGTTGTATGCTCGAGGAAAACATACATAATTAAACATTGGTTGACCGGTGCACCCGAAATATGGGTTGGGTTGCATGGCCAATGTTAGAGTGGTGATTCAACTATCGAAAGACTTAGAATGATCTATCACCCATTCACTTCAAGGCGATAGGGTTGCTAGAAGTTTTGAATTCACACGTCATAGCTCAATTGTCGGTATTCCGGTTGAAAACAATACGGGGACCAAGGAATGAACGAAGATGGCAAGAAGTATTATGATATCAAGAATTCTTAAGAGGTGGTGAAATTCTCACAACATTCTTGACATTAAAGATGGTAATACTTCCAAGGTAAAGAAGAACAACTGCTGGGTAGCAAGGATCTCAAGGTATAACACAAAACTCGAACAAGTTTGTGTTGAACGGAGGGCAATAAATTGGTCGATGATAACACGAATCATCGAGGGGCAAGGATGGTATTACCCATCAAGAATTCGATATATATCTTGGAAGAGCTTAGGATGTTTGATGATGATCATGATACAGTTGTCGAGAGATTTCAAGATGTAATCGATCGGCAATGACATCAAGTCAAAGGAATTGGCGAAGCGAAAGGTTATTGGAACCAAGGGTACGACACAAACTCGAAATCAAGTTTGTTGGTAAAGGAGAAATGGTATGACGAGGAAGATCGACGTAAGCTTAGCTCATCGTCGAAACTGGTGCTCCTGGAATAAGGACCAGGTGGCACAGTTTGAAATCATCAAGACAATGATATAGCCAAACAGGCTAGGAATGGCGTGATCGGGTACAAACTCGTACTTATAGAAGCTTAATGGAGAGTTGTTGAACCGTAGTGCGGACTCGGTTCAGTTATCGGTGTCTTTGAGTGTTTAATAACTCAGAGCCCGTGAAAGAATTGGAATCAGTGGGAAGGTAGCACTTGATGAAGAACTCATAAGAAGTTATGCAGTTCCATGATAATCTCGAGATACCAGAGGGGTAATACTCAACGACAGATCAAAGTAGAGGTTGGACTAGGGTAATGCTCTGCAGAAGACAAGTACTCTAACTTGTCTGAGAAATAGAATCAAGGGAGAACAAACATGGTCGGAACCACGGTTGCGAAGGATCAATTCACAGATACCAAATGATATTTATCAAGAAAATAGTTATTATTACAAGAAGTTTCCATGATAGGATCTACATCGTGTCCATGGGCATGAACACAAAGTTCAAGGTCGACTCCCACTTTTTCAATGTATAACCTTCCATTCACTTCTCGCTTTGATAAAGGCATTAGTGTTGAAAGTTTTACCTGGTGAAATACCAGATGAATATGACTCGTGAAAACTTCCGAGTTCACACATATAAGGGAAGGCATAGGTTCAACCCGTCAGGGTATCATGGAAACATATACCACAAGCTTCAATAGTAAATACTACCAGCTCGAAAGCAGAGCATGGTTGGTCAATCAGAGGGTAGGATTTACCAATGGAGAAAGAACTTCCAAAGTGATTGAATATGAAGGACGATGTCAGATGAAATCCAACAATGGATCGGGCGATCCGCAACAGAGCTGATGTGAGTATCAGTACTCCAGAAAGAATGCACGGGCATCATATTATAGAACATTGGAATAATTCGATGCTTAGATAACAAAGGAATTACGATTTCCAAAACAAAGGTTCAGAAGCAGTCGCTCTGATCAAGGATGGATAAGTCGGATAGACCAGAGGCACAATTGGTGACAAATAGTTTGGTCGAGAACCAGCTCATGTTCAAAAATGATGTCTGAGTCGGAAAGATATTTAGAAGGGTTGATAGATGATTGTGTGCATTTGCACACATATTGAATCAATAGGATCAAAATGACGGTGTCAAAAGATACTAGTGAATATTGCCAGATATATGGGAAGCATCCATAATGCTAGTAGACAAGTATTTGTAGAGCAATAAAGCTGCTAGGGATTTTCGGATGATTGAATAGTATTTCAAAGACTTTTGTGAAACACCTGAACAACTGGGATGAGCGGATACTCGAAAGGTGCGAGAAACTATTCTTAGGGGTATTCAAGTGGCAAAGAACTGAAAGGCAGTGACACAAATGGTTCTTTGAACAATAGAGAGAATTTCATGGTATCTTGTAGTAACAAGATCAACGAGCAATGATTATATGATGGCAAGTGTATCTAGTTATCCATAGGGATGTATCAGTGGCGGGGAATTGCAAAAGCAACGGGCACAAAGTCTCGAGAGGATATCGGAGAGTATCTTCGAAATCTTCTGGTGCAGTCGGCGATCATCTTGACTGAAGGGGCTCTCCGAGGGAAAGTGTTTTCGAGAACCTAAAGTTAGATTTTAGTAAAATTCATTTAACCCGAATAGAAGAGATGTCAGAGTCCCAGAGTATAGGTCGAGGAATAAAAGATCCTACTACCACCCGATGGCGACGTGGGCCCATGGGCCACACAGCCATGTTAGTAAAAGTTTTTCAACGACTAGACTCGACTTCGGCCAAGGAGTTGGAAAGGGGGATTCCTACAGGCAGTTGGCTCTGATACCAACTTGTGACGCCCCCGATTCAATCGTACACTAATCATGCACGCAAATGTGTACGATCAAGATCAGGGACTCACGGGAAGATATCACAACACAACTCTAAAACATAAATAAGTCATACAAGCATCATAATACAAGCCAGGGGCCGCGAGGGCTCGAATACAAGTGCTCGATCATAGACGAGTCAGCGGAAGCAACAATATCTGAGTACAGACATAAGTTAAACAAGTTTGCCTTAAGAAGGCTAGCACAAACTGGGATACAGATCGAAAGAGGCGCAGGCCTCCTGCCTGGGATCCTCCTAAACTACTCCTGGACGTCGTCAGCGGCCTGCACGTAGTAGTAGGCACCTCCGGGGTAGTAGACGTCGTCGACGGTGGCGTCTGGCTCCAGGCCTCCAGCATCTGGTTGCGACAACCAGGTAGAAGGGAAAGGGGAAAAGAGGGAGAAAAGCAACCGTGAGTACTCATCCAAAGTACTCGCAAGCAAGGAGCTACACTACATATGCATGGGTATATGTGTAAGGAGGCCATATCGGTGGACTGAACTGCAGAATGCCAGAATAAGAGGGGGATAGCTAATCCTGTCGAAGACTACGCTTCTGGCAGCCTCCGTCTTGCAGCATATAGAAGAGAGTAGATTGTAGTCCTCCAAGTAGCATCCTCAAGTAGCATCTCCAAGTAGCATCTCCAAGCAGCATCGCATAGCATAAACCTACCCGGCGATACTCTTCTCGTCGCCCTGTGGAAAAGCGATCACCGGGTTGTCTGTGGAACTTGGAAGGGTGTGTTTTATTAAGTATCCGGTTCTAGTTGTCATAAGGTCAAGGTACAACTCCAAGTCATCCTGTTACCGTAGATCACGGCTATTCGAATAGATTAACTTCCCTGCAGGGGTGCACCACATAGCCCAACACGCTCGATCCCATTTGGCCGGACACACTTTCCTGGGTCATGCCCGGCCTCGGAAGATCAACACGTCGCAGCCCCACCTAGGCAAAACAGAGAGGCCAGCACGCCGGTCTAAACCTAAGCGCACAGGGGTCTGGGCCCATCGCCCATAGCACACCTGCACGTTGCGAGGGCGGCCGGAAGCAGAACTAGCCCCCTTAATACAAGAGCAGTCTTACGTTCCAATCCGGCGCGCGCCGCTCCGTCGCTGACGTCTGAAGTGCTTCGGGTGATACCACGACGTCGGGATACCCATAACTACTCCCACGTAGATGGTTAGTGCGTATAGGCTCGTAGCCGACTCAGATCAAATACCAAGATCTCGTTAAGCGTGTTAAGTATCCGCGAACGCCGAACAGGGCCAGGCCCACCTGTCTCCTAGGTGGTCTCAACCTGCCCTGTCGCTCCGCCACAAAGTAACAGTCGAGGGCCGTCGGGAACCCAGGCCCACCTCTACCGGGATGGAGCCACCTGTCCTTTCAGCCCCCTCATCAGAATCACTTGCGGGTACTCATCGAGCTGACCCGACTTTAGTCACCATCTGTATAGTATGTATGTATGTATAGTATATACCCGTGATCACCTCCCGAGTGATCACGGCCCCATAGTATAGCGAGGCAGACTGACAAGAATGTAGGGCCAATGATGATAAACTAGCATCCTATACTAAGCATTTAGGATTGCAGGTAAGGTATCAATGACTGTAGCAACAATGACAGGCTATGCATCAGAATAGGATTAACGGAAAGCGGTAACATGCTACACTACTCTAATGCAAGCAGTATAGAGTAGAATAGGCGATATCTGGTGATCAAGGGGGGGTCTTGCCTGGTTGCTCAGACAAGAAGGAGGGGTCGTCGAAGACGTAGTCGTCCACAGGGGCATCAGCATCGTCACGGGGGCTACCGGAGAGAAGAGGGGGGAGAAACAGTAAATACATAGCAAGCAATTGCATAACAGGTCAACAAGCAGAGCTAGACGTGTTCTGACGCGGTATGAGGTGATACCGGTGAAGGGGGGAAACATCCGGGAAAGTACCCCCAGCGTTTCGTGTTTTCGGACAGATGAACCGGAGGTGAAATGTTGCAGGTTCTCTATGCTAGGGACGCGTGGCGGACGAACGGGATGCGTATCCGGATTCGTCTCGTAGTTCTGAGCAACTTTCATGTTGAAAATATTTTAATCCGAGTTACGGATTAAAAGATATGATTTTCTAAAGATTTCATTAATTTCTGGAATTTAATTAATTATTTAATTAATTCGAAAAACAGATTAATGACATCAGCATGATGTCATGCTGACATCAGCAGTCAACAGAGTTGACTTGGTCAACCTGACATGTGGGTCCAGGGGGACCCACCTGTCATCCTCTATTTAGGTTAATTAGGGTTTAGGTTAATTAGTTAGCTTAATTAACTGTTTAGTTTAATTAGTGATTAGGTTAATCTAATTAGGATTAATTAACTTAATTAATTCATTAGATAATTAATTAATTAATAATTAATTTTATTAAATCATTTTTTTATTTATTATTTTTAATTTTAATTCCCTTTTTTTTATAAAACATTATGGGCATGGGGCCCATCTGTCATAGGCCCCAGGGGCCAAACGGGTGCGGGCGACGGGCACTGGGCGCCAGCCCGATACGGCGCTCGCCCAGATCGACAGAGGGCCGACCAAAGGCGCAGCGGGGCCAACCGGGGTCGTAGTGGGGCGCCAGCCAGGGCGGTGGGGCGGTGGCCGGCAGGGGTGGCCGTGGGATGGATGCGGGGCCGCGGTGAGCGCGGACGGGCGGTAAGTCGCAGCGGTCGTGGGACGGCAGCGGGGGTGTGCAAAGGGGGGCGGAGGACCATGGCGAGGCGCAGGGCCGAGCGCGGTCGGTACGCGGTGGATGGCGCCGGCGTCAGAGAACGAGGGAGGGAGAGGAAGGACGGGGCTCACCGAGCCCTGTAGTTGAGCAAAGCCTGCTCGAGGAGGAGTCGGGGCTGGCGCGACGGGGCGAAGGAGGTCATGGCGACGAGCAGCGACGGCAGGGTGGTCCGGCGACGGTGAGGCCTTCGGGCGGCAGCACGGCATCGACAGGGTTTGGGGCGAGCGACGGGGTGACGACGAGGTGGCCGTGGCGGAGGCGTCCCGCGCGGCATCGAGGCGAGGAGGAGACGAGGACGACGGGGCGACACCGTGGCGCTGGGAGGCGGTTTGGCAACGGAGAGGAGGGGCGAGGAGGCCGGCGAGGTTGCGGTCCGGCGAGGGGGCCTCCAGCGACGGAGAGGACCGCGGCGATGGCGTCCGGTGATGGATCGCAGGGGGGGGGTCGACCGGCGCGGTCGATGGGGTTGATTCCCCCGATCCAATCGGGGGGGCAGAGGGAGGAGCGGGGTGAGGATGAGCGACGGGAGCCGGCAGGGACGGACGGAGGCGCGGCGGGGCGCGGGGTCCGGGCGCCTCCGAGCGGCGGCGGCGTCGAGCGCCCCGATCCAATTCTGGATCGGGGGAAGGGGGAGTGGGGGAACGTGGGGCGACGGGGGGGAGGGGGAGTGGTGCGTGGGGGCTAGGGTTTCAGGGGTGAGGCCATATAGGCCAGGGGGTTGTGGGATGGGCCGGCCGGGTAGCGTCCTGGTGGGCCGAAGCCCAGCGGGGGGGGCGCTTTTACTCTCTTTTGTTTTTGGTTTTGAATTCCCCCCCTTTGTATTTTTACTTTACTGTTTTCATTTAGTTCCTAATTATCTTAGTATTAACAAAATACCAAAGTGGCACCTAAATTGATGTTACAACTTATGTCACAACCACAAAAGGTTTCAACCCAAAATAACGTAGTTTATAAATTTTCAAAACATAAAAGGCATTTAATTAATGGTTTTAGCTAATGATTTAATTAGTTTAGTACATTTAAACATTTTGTAAAGCATTGGTTTCTCCACCAATATGCCTTATGAATTAATAGTCATGTTAAGAACATTTTAGTTTTGACTTTTGAAAACTTTAACTGTTTGACTTGATTTTAACTTTGAATGTTTTGGACCGGTTTTTGATCTAGCGCGAGATTAGCAATAGTATCCAAGGTGACGTGGCGACATTAACGCGGGATTACTGTAGTCTAATTACCCGGGCGTCACACTTTACTTGAAACTAGTGGTTTTGTTTACCATCAACACTTGATGCTTTTCATGATTTCTAACTTCGTCGATTTCAGCATCATGAAGAGCTTGGGAATCGTTTCTGTTATCCCTTGCATATTATAGTTCATCACGAAGTTCTACTAACATGGTGATGGTGACTAGAGAATTTTGTCAATCACTATTTTATCTGGAAGATTAACTCCCACTTGATTCAAGCGATTGTAGTACCCATACAATCTGAGCACATGCTCACTGCTTGAGCTATTCTCCTCCATCTTTTAGCTATAGAACTTGTTGGAGACTTCATATCTCTCAACTCGGGTATTTACTTGAAATATTAACTTCAACTCCTGGAACATCTCATATGGTCCATGACGATCAAAACGTCTTTGAAGTCCCGATTTTAAGCCGTTTAAGCATGGTGCACTAAACTATCAAGCAGTCATCATATTGAGCTAGCCAAACGTTCATAACATCTGCATCTGCTCCTGCAATAGGTTTGTCACCTAGCGGTGCATCAAGGACATAATTCTTCTGTGCAGCAATGAGGATAAACCTCATATCACGGATCCAATCCGCATCATTGCTACTAACATCTCTCAACTTAGTTTTCTCTAGGAACATATCAAAAATAAAACAGGGGAGCTAAACATGAGCTATTGATCTACAACATAGATATGCTAATACTACCAGGACTAAGTTCATGATAAATTTAAGTTCAATTAATCATATTACTTAAGAACTCCCACTTAGAAAGACATCCCTCTAATCTTCTAAGTGATCACGTGATCCAAATCAACTAAACCATAACCGATCATCACGTGAAATGGAGTAGTTTTCAATGGTGAACATCACTATGTTGATCATATCTACTATATGATTCACGCTCGACTTTTCGGTCTCAGTGTTCTGAGGCCATATCTGCATATGCTAGGCTCGTCAAGTTTAACCTGAGTATTCTGCGTGTGCAAAACTGGCTTGCACCCATTGTAGATGGACGTAGAGCTTATCACACCCGATCATCACGTGGTGTCTGGGCATGATGAACTTTGGCAACGGTGCATACTCAGGGAGAACACTTTTTATCTTGAAATTTAGTGAGAGATCATATTATAATGCTACCATCAATCAAAGAAAGATAAGATGCATAAAAGATAAACATCACATGCAATCAAAATGTGTGACATGATATGGCCATCATCATCTTGTCCCTTTGATCTCCATCTCCAAAGCCTCGTCATGATTTCCATCGTCACTGGCATGACACCATGATCTCCATCATCTTGATCTATATCAATGTGTCGTCACATGGTCGTCTCGCCAACTATTGCTCTTGCAACTATTGCTATCACATAGCGATAAACTAAAGCAATTATTTGGCGCTTGCATCTTATGCAATAAAGAGACAACCATAAGGCTTCTGCCAGTTGCCGATAACTTCAACCAAACATGATCATCTTATACAACAACTTATATCTCATCACGTCTTGACCATATCACATCACAACATGTCCCTGCAAAAACAAGTTAGACGTCCTCTACTTTGTTGTTGCAAGTTTTACGTGGCTGCTACGGGCTTTAGCAAGAACCGTTCTTACCTACGCATCAAAACCACAACGATAGTTTGTCAAGTTGGTGTTGTTTTAACCTTCGCAAGGACCGGGTATAGCCACACTCGGTTCAACTAAAGTTGGAGAAACTGACACCCGCTAGTCACCTGTGTGCATAGCACGGCGGTAAAACCAGTCTCGCATAAGCGTACGCGTAATGTCAGTCCGGGCCGCTTCATCCAACAATACCGCCAAACCAAAGTGTGACATGCTGGTAAGCAGTATGACTTATATCGCCCACAACTCACTTGTGTTCTACTCGTGCATATTACATCAATGCATAAAACCTGGCTCTGATACCACTATTGGGGAACGTAGTAATTTCAAAAATTTCCTACGCACACACAAGATCATGGTGATGCATAGCAGCGAGAGGGGAGAGTGTTGTCCACGTATCCTCGTAGACCGAAAGCGGAAGCGTTAGCACAATGCGGTTGCTGTAGTCGAACGTCTTCACGATCCGACTGATCAAGTACCGAACGCACGGCACCTCCGAGTTCTGCACACGTTCAACTCGATGACGTCCCTTGAACTCCGATCCAGCCGAGTGTTGAGGGAGAGTTTCGCCAGCACGACGGCATGGTAACGATGATGATGTTCTACCGACGTAGGGCTTCGCCTAAGCACCGCTACGATATGATCGAGGTGGATTATGGTGGAGGAGAGCACCGCACACGACTAAGAGATCAAGAGATCAATTGTTGTGTCTTTGGGTGCCCCTGCCCCCGTATATAAAGGAGTGAAGGAGGGGAAGGGCCGACCCTCTCTATGGCACGCCCTAGGGGAGTCCTACTCCCACCGGGAGTAGGATTCACCCTTTCCTAGTATAACTGGGAGCCCTTCCAATTAGTAGGAGTAGGAGGGAAGGAAAGGGAAGGGAAAAGGAGAAGGAAGGAAGGGGCGCCCCCCTCCCTAGTCCAATTCAGACCAGCCCATGGGGAGGGGTGCGGCCACCCTTTGAGGCCTTTCTCTTCTTTCCCGTATGGCCCATTAAGGCCCAATACGAATTCCTGTAACTCCCCGGTACTCCTGAAAATACCCGAATCACTCGGAACCTTTCCGATGTCCGAATATAGTCGTCCAATATATCGATCTTTATGACCATTTTAAGACTCCTCGTCATGTCCCTGGTCTCATCCGGGACTCTGAACTCCTTCGGTACATCAAAACACATAAACTCATAATATAACCGTCATCGAACTTTAAGTGTGCGGACCCTACGGGTTCGAGAACTATGTAGACATGACTGAGACACGTCTCCGGTCAATAACCAATAGCGGAACCTGGATGCTCATATTGGCTCCTACATATCCTACGAAGATCTTTATCGGTCAAACCGCATAACAACATACGTTGTTCCCTTTGTCATCGGTATGTTACTTGCCCGAGATTCGATCGTCGGTATCTCAATACCTAGTTCAATCTCGTTACCGGCAAGTCTCTTTACTCGTTCCATAACACATCATCCCGCAACTAACTCATTAGTTGCAATGCTTGCAAGGCTTATAGTGATGTGCATTACCGAGTGGGCCCAGAGATACCTCTCCGACAATCGGAGTGACAAATCCTAATCTCGAAATACGCCAACCCAACAAGTACCTTCGGAGACACCTGTAGAGCACCTTTATAATCACCCAGTTACGTTGTGACGTTTGGTAGCACACAAAGTGTTCCTCCGGTAAACGTGAGTTGCATAATCTCATAGTCATAGGAACATGTATAAGTCATGAAGAAAGCAATAACAACAAACTAAATGATCAAGTGCTATGGTAACAGAATGGGTCAAGTCAATCACATCATTCTCTAATGATGTCACCCCGTTAATCAAATGACAACTCATGTCTATGGCTAGGAAACTTAACCATCTTTGATTCAACGAGCTAGTCAAGTAGAGGCATACTAGTGACATACTGTTTGTCTATGTATTCACACATGTATTATGTTTCCGATTAATACAATTCTAGCATGAATAATAAACATTTATCATGATATAAGGAAATAAATAATAACTTTATTATTGCCTCTAGGGCATATTTCCTTCAAGAACACGTTGAGATCGAGCTTTGTTATCTATAAGCTGATGAAGAACACGAAGAGAGCAACATGAACCCGCATGAACCCTAATGGATCTAGAAAGGGAAAAGGAAGGGCTTACAGTAGCTGTTGAGGAAGGGGAGGTGCGCCGCGTTTATCTGGTGCGACCAGGTCGATGCAGCGGCCGTGGGTGATGCAGAGGCGAAGTTCGATGACGGTGGTGGCGCTCGGAGGTAGGGGCGTCGCGAGGAGGAAGAAGAAGCGAAGAGACGAAGGGGGAAAAGGAAATGACCCTTGGCCCTATTTATAAGGTAAAGGGGGAGGTGACAGGCGTGAGAATCGAGGAGCCTGAATGTTGGATATCTAACGGAGCGGTCTCCTCGATTGTCGGAAGGTCATTAACTGAAGGTGAGATGTATCATTTTTAAATAACAAAGTGACGTCATGGTGATTTATCATGATCCTGGAGTATGACGTCATGGCGGTTTACAAGATCAAGGTGAAGATGCAAGGGAGGAATTTATCTAAGTGTTGAAGATTGACATGAACAAGTTCAAACCAATCTAGGGCCTAATGTTGGGGATATTACTACTGGACGTAAACCGGCCAGGAATAGCCGGGTTAACTCTATGAAGATTAGAAGCCCATGAAGACATAAGTATGATGGCGCTTTACGAAGGCCCAAGGTCCAAAGGCGGGTTAAGGCCTGTAGGTGTAAACCGACTCTCTCATGTAACTTGTATTGTAAGTTAGAAGGAATAGAGACTGAGCCGGACACAATTCTGATCCGGCCTCGGGACTCTATAAACCGGCGGGCGTCAACCTATGTATATAAAGGGACGACCCGACAGCGGTTTAGGGACAATACAACACACAACAACTCGAGAGCCAGGCAAAGCGGATTCGCTCCCTGGTCATCGAAACCCTAGCAATACCAACACAACTAGACATAGGCTTTTACCTTCATCGAAGGGGCCGAACTAGTATAAAAACCCTCGTGTCCCTTGTCTGGTTTAACACCTTTAAGCTAACCCGTAGTGATGGCTCCACGACTAAGTCCTTTCACGAGGACATCTGTCGTGACAAAACCACGACAGTTCTTGCTCAGCCCTTACCAGCCATGTAAAACTTGCAACAACAAAGTAGAGGACATCTAACTTGTTTTTGTAGGGCATGTTGTGATGTGACAAGAAAATAAAGTTTCTACGATCTGATCGTGGAGGATAATATTTGAGTTACGAGTTTGGTCTACATTTGAAACAATGCAGAATAGTTTGGCAACTCACGCCACCCGGAACACCACAGCGTAATGGTGTGTCCGAACACCGTAATCGTACTTTACTAGATATGGTGTGATCTATGATGTCTCTTACAGATTTACCGCTATCATTTTGGGGTTATTCTTTAGAGACGGCTGCATTCACGTTAAATAGGGCACCATCGAAATCCGTTGAGATGACGCCTTATGAATTGTGGTTTGGCAAGAAACCAAAGTTGTCATTTCTTAAAGTTTGGGGATGCGATGCTTATGTGAAAAAGCTTCAACCTGATAAGCTCGAACCCAAATCAGAGAAATGTGTCTTCATAGGATACCCAAAGGAAACTATTGGGTACACCTTCTATCACAGATCCGAAGGCAAGACATTTTGTTGCTAAAATGGATCCTTTCTAGAGAAGGCGTTTCTCTCGAAAGAAG
Source organism: Triticum aestivum (assembly GCF_018294505.1). Lineage (NCBI taxonomy): Eukaryota > Viridiplantae > Streptophyta > Magnoliopsida > Poales > Poaceae > Triticum > Triticum aestivum. Next base: position 508,346,490 of record NC_057794.1, read on the forward strand.
TGAGTGGGAGGAAAGTAGAACTTGATGAGGTAACTGTACCTGCTCCCTTATTGGAAAGTAGTTTATCACAGAAACCGGTTCCTGTGATACCTACACCAATTAGTGAGGAAGCTAATGATGATGATCATGAAACTTCAGAACAAGTTACTACCGAACCTCGTAGGTCAACCAGAGTAAGATCCGCACCAGAGTGGTACGGTAATCCTGTTCTGGAAGTCATGTTACTTGACCATGACGAACCTACGAACTATGAAGAAGCGATGGTGAGCCCAGATTCCGTAAAATGGCTTGAGGCCATGAAATCTGAGATGGGATCCATGTATGAGAACAAAGTGTGGACTTTGATTGACATGCCCAATGATCGGCAAGCCATCAAGAATAAATGGATCTTCAAGAAGAAGACTGACGCTGACGGTAATGTTACTGTCTACAAAGCTCGACTTGTTGCGAAAGGTTTTTGACAAGTTCAAGGGGTTGACTATGATGAGACTTTCTCACCCGTAGGATGCTTAAGTCTGTCCGAATCATGTTAGCATTTGCCGCATTTTATGATTATGAAATTTGGCAAATGGATGTCAACACTGCATTCCTGGATGGAATTCTGGAAGAAGAGTTGTATATGATGCAACCAGAAGGTTTTGTCGATCCAAAGGGTGCTAACAAAGTGCGCAAGCTCCAGCGATCCATTTATGGACTGGTGCAAGCCTCTCGGAGTTGGAAAAAACATTTTGATAGTGTGGCCAAAGCATATGGTTTTATACAGACTTTTGGAGAAGCCTGTATTTACAAGAAAGTGAGTGGGAGCTCTATAGCATTTCTAATATTATATGTGGATGACATGTTGTTGCTTGGAAATGATATAGAATTTCTGGATAGCATAAAAGGATACTTGAATAAAAGTTTTTCAATGAAAGACCTCGGAGAAGTTGCTTATATATTGGGCATCAAGATCTATAGAGATAGATCAAGACTCTTAATTGGACTTTCACAAAGCACATACCTTGATAAAGTTTTGAAGAAGTTCAAAATGGATCAAGCAAAGAAAGGGTTCTTGCCTGTGTTACAAGGTGTGAAGTTGAGTAAGACTCAATGCACGACCACTATAGAAGATAGAGAGAAAATGAAAAGTGTTCCCTATGCTTCAGCCATAGGCTCTATCATGTATGCAATGCTGTGTACCAGACCTGATGTGTGTCTTGCTATTAGTTTAGCAGGGAGGTACCAAAGTAATCTGGGAGTGGATCACTGGACATTGGTCAAGAACATCCTGAAATACCTGAAAAGGGCTAAGGATATGTTTCTTGTTTATGGAGGTGACAAAGAGCTCGTGATAAATGGTTACGTCGATGCAAGCTTTGACACTGATCCGGACGATTCTAAATCGCAAACCGGATACGTGTTTATATTGAATGGTGGAGCTGTAAGTTGGAGCAGTTCTAAACAAAGCATCGTGGCGGGATCTACATGTGAAGCGGAGTACATAGCTGCTTCGGAAGCAACAAATGAAGGAGTTCATATCCGATCTAGATGTCATACCTAGTGCATCGGGTCCAATGAAAATCTTTTGTGACAATACCGGTGCAATTGCCTTGGCAAAGGAATCCAGATTTTGCAAAAGAACCAAGCACATCAAGAGACGCTTCAATTCCATCCTAGATCAAGTCCAAGTGGGAGACATAGAGATTTGCAAGATACATACGGATCTGAATGTTGCAGACCCGTTGACTAAGCCTCTTCCATGAGAAAAACATGATCAGCACCAAGACTCCATGGGTGTTAAAATCATTACTGTGTAATCTAGATTATTGACTCTAGTGCAAGTGGGAGACTGAAGGAAATATGCCCTAGAGGCAATAATGAAGTTATTATTTATTTCCTCGTATCATGATAAATGTTTATTATTCATGCTAGAATTGTATTAATTGGAAACATAATACATGTGTGAATACATAGACAAACATAGTGTCACTAGTATGCCTCTACTTGACTAACTCGTTGATCAAAGATGGTTGAGTTTCCTAGCCATAGACATCAGTTGTCATTTGATCAACGGGGTCACATCATTAGGAGAATGATGTGATTGACATGACCCATTCCATTAGCTTAGCACTTGATCGTTTAGTTTATTGCTATTGCTTTCTTCATGACTTATACATGTTCCTATGACTATGAGATTATGCAACTCCCGATTATCGGAAGAACACTTTATGTGCTACCAAACGTCACAACATAACTGGGTGATTATAAAGATGTTGTACAGGTGTATCCGATGGTGTTCGTTGAGTTGGCATAGATCGAGAATAGGATTTGTCACTCCGATTGTCGGAGAGGTATCTCTGGGCCCCCTCGTAATGCACATCACTACAAGCCTTGCAAGCAATGTGACTAATGAGTTAGTTACGGGATGATGCATTACGAAACGGGTAAAGAGACTTGCCGGTAACGAGATTGAATTAGGTATTGAGATACCAACGATCGAATCTCGGGCAAGTAACATGCCGATGACAAAGGGAACAACGTATGTTGTTATGCGGTTTGACTGATAAAGATCTTCGTAGAATATGTAGGAACTAATATGAGCATCTAGGTTCCGCTATTGGTTATTGACCGGAGACGTGTCTCGGTCATGTCTACATAGTTCTCAAACCCGTAGGGTCCGAACGCTTAAAGTTCTCTAACAATCGGTATTATGAGTTTTTGTGTTTTGATGTACCAAAGGTAGTTTGGAGTCCCGGATATGATCACGGACATGACGAGGAGTCTCGAAATGGTCAAGACGTTAAAATCGATATATTGGACGACTATGTTCGGACACCGGAATTGTTCCGAGAGGTTTCGGACATATACGAGAGTATCGGGGGGTTACCGGAACCCCTTGGGGAGTATATTGGGCCTATTGGGCCTTAGTGGAGAAGAGGAGGGGCGGCCAGGGCAGGCCGCGCGCCCCCTCCCCCTCTAGTCTGAATTGGACAAGGAGGGGGGCGGCGCCCCCCTTTCCTTCCTCCTCTCTCCTTCCCTTCCCCCTTCTCCTACTCCTACTAGGAAAGAAGGAGTCCTACTCCCGGTGGGAGTAGGACTCCCCCCTTGATGTGCCTTCCTCCTTGGCCGGCCGCCTCCCCCCTAGCTCCTTTATATACGGGGGCAGGGGGCACCTCATAGACACAACAATTGATCATTGATCTTTTAGCCGTGTGCGGTGCCCCCCTCCACCATAATCCACCTCGGTCATATCGTAGCGGTGCTTAGGCGAAGCCCTGCATCGGTAGCTTCATCAACACCGTCACCACGCCGTCGTGCTGACGAAGCTCTTCCCGGAAGCTCTACTGGATCGTGAGTTCGCAGGACGTCACCGAGCTAAACGTGTGCTGAACACGGAGGTGTCGTACGTTCGGTGCTGAGGATCGGTCGATCGTGAAGATGTACGACTACATCAACCGCGTTGTAATAACGCTTCCGCTTACGGTCTACGAGGGTACATAGACGACACTCTCCCCTCTCGTTGCTATGCATCACCATGATCTGGCGTGTGCGTATGAATTTTTTTGAAATCACTACGTTCCCCAACAGTCTATAGTCAGGAAACATAACCATCTTTGATTAACGAGCTAGTCTAGTAGAGGCATAGTAGGGACACTTTGTTTTGTCTATGTATTCACACATGTATCAAGTTTCCAGTTAATATAAATCTAGCATGAATAATAAACATTTATTATGATATAAGGAAATAAAATAATAACTTTATTATTGCCTCTAGGGCATATTTCCTTCACTAACAAAGTGTGCAAGCTCCAGCGATCCATTTATGGACTAGTGCAAGCCTCTCGGAGTTGGAATATACGCTTTGATAGTGCGATCAAAGCATATGGTTTTATACAGACTTTTGGAGAAGCCTATATTTACAAGAAAGTGAGTGGGAGCTCTGTAGCATTTCTAATATTATATATGGATGACATATTGTTGATTGGAAATAATACAAAATTTCTGGATAGCATAAAAGAATACTTGAATAAGAATTTTTCAATGAAAGACCTCGGTGAAGGTGCTTATATATTGGGCATCAAGATCCATAGAGATAGATCAAGACGCTTAATTGGACTTTCACAAAGCACATACCTTGATAAAGTTTTGAAGAAGTTCAAAATGGATCAGTCAAAGAAAGGGTTCTTGCATGTGTTGCAAGGTGTGAAGTTGAGTCAGACTCAATGCTCGACCACTGTAGAAGATAGAGGGAAAATGAAAGTCACTCCCTATGCCTCAGCCATATGTTCTATCATGTATGCAATGCTGTGTACCAGACCTGATGTGTGCCTTGGTATAACTTTACCAGGGAGGTACCAAAGTAATACAGGAGTGGATCACTGGACATCAGACAAGAACGTCCTGAAATACCTGAAAAGGACTAAGGATAGGTTTCTCGTTTATGGAGGTGACAAAGAGCTTGTCGTAAATGGTTACGTTGATGCTAGCTTTGACACTAATCCGGATGACTCTAAGTCACAAACCGGATAAGTATTTATATTGAATGGTGGAGTTGTCAGTTGGTGCAGTTCCAAGCAGAGCGTCGTGGCGGGATTTACGTGTGAAGCGGAGTACATAGGTGCTTTGGAAGCAATAAATGAAGGAGTTAATATCCGATCTAGGTGCAATACCTAGTGCATCGGGTCCAGTGAAAATCTTTTGTGACAATACTGGAAAGGAATCCAGATTTCACAAGAGAACCAAACACATCAAGAGACGCTTCAACTCCAACCGCGATCAAGTCAAGGAGGGAGACATAAAGATTTGCAAAATACATATGGATCTGAATGTTGCAGACCCGTTGACTAAGCCTCTTCCATGAGCAAAACATGATCATCACCAAGACTCCATGGGTGTTATAATCATTACTATGTAATCTAGATTATTGACTCTAGTGCAAGTGGGAGACTGAAGGAAATATGCCCTAGAGGCAATAATAAAGTATTTATTTATATTTCCTTATATCATGATAAATGTTTATTATTCATGCTAGAATTATATTAACCGGAAACTTGATACATGTGTGAATACATAGAAAAAACAAAGTGTCCCTAGTATGCCTCTACTTGACTAGCTTGTTAATCAAAGATTGTCAAATTTCCTGACCATAGACATGTGTTGTCATTTGATGAACGAGATCACATCATAAGGAGAATGATGTGATGGACAAGACCCATTTGTTAGCTTAGCATAATGATTGTTAAGTTTTGTTGCTATTGCTTTCTTCATGACTTGTACATATTCCTTTGACTATGAGATTATGCAACTCCCGAATACCAGAGGAACACCTTGTGTGCTATCAAACGTCACAACATAACTGGATGTGATTATAAAGATGCTCTACAGGTGTCTACGAAGGTGTTTGTTGGGTTGGCATAGATCAAGATTAGGATTTGTCACTCCGAGTATCGGAGAGGTATCTTTGGGCCCTCTCAGTAATACACATCATGATAAGCCTTGCAAGCAATGTGACTAATGAGTTAGTTGCGGGATGATGTATTATGGAACGAGTAAAGAGACTTGCTGTAACGAGATTGAACTAGGTACAAAGATACCGACGATCGAATCTCGGGTAAGTAACATACCGATGACAAAGGGAATAACGTATGTTGTCATTGCAGTTTGACTGATAAAGATCTGCGTAGAATATGTAGGAACCAATATGAGCATCCAGGTTCTGCTGTTGGTTATTGAGCGGAGATGTGTCTCGGTCATGTCTACATAGTTCTCGAACCCGTAGGATCCGCACGCTTAACGTTCGATGATGATTTGTATTATGATTTATGTGTTTTGGTGACCGAAGATTGGTCGGAGTCCCGGATGAGATCACGGACATGACGAGGAGTCTCAAAATGGTCGAGAGGTAAGGATTGATACATTGGACGATGGTATTCGGACACCGGAATGGTTCCAGAATGTTTCGGGTATTTTTTGGAGTACCGGGAGGTTACCGGAACCCCCCGGGGAAGTAATGGGCCTATATGGGCCATAGGGGAGAGAGAGGGGAGCCCACAAGGAGTGGTGCCCCCCATGGGAGTCCGAATTGGACAAGGGGGAAGGGGCGCGGCCCCCTTTCCTTCTCCCTCTTCCTCTCCCTCTCCTTCCCTTGTCCCCCTTCGAAGGAAAGGAAAGGGGGGCCGACTAGGACTAGGAGTCCTATTCGGTTCCCCCCCATGATGCTCCCCCTGTGGCTGGCCTCCTCCCTCTCCTCCTTTATATACAGGGGCAGGGGGCACCTCAAAGAAAAACAGTTGTTTCTTAGCCGTGTGCGATGCCCCCCTCCACAGTTTACTCCTCCGATCATATTATCGTAGTGCTTAAGGCAAAGCCCTGCGCGGATCACATCACCATCACTGTCACCACGCCATCATGCTGACGAAACTCTCCCTCGACACTTTGCTAGATCAAGAGTTCGAGGGATGTCATCAAGCCGAACGTGTGCTAAACTCGGAGGTGCCATACGTTCGGTACTTGATCGGTTGGATCGTGAAGACGTCCAACTACATCAACCGCGTTAACCTATTGCTTCCGCTTTTGGTCTACGAGGGTACGTGGACACACTCTCCCCCTCTCGTTGCTCTGCATCTCCTAGATAGATCTAGCATGTTCATAGGAAATTTTTTGAAATTGCATGCTACGTTCCCAACAGATTTGTCACGCTAAAGTAGGGTTAATGCCTTATGAAATTCTAATGTCTGAATTTATCATATTGTCATTGACTAGAAGGGCTTCCAGAGATCAACAATCTTGCCGAGCTCCAGTATTAAAATCTATCAGATGCTTAGGTTATCTCCTAAAATCTCAGCGCCAGTTAGACTAATGGTTTCATTGACCAACGCATCACAAACTTATCCAGTCTATAGTATCTGGATTAGTCTTTTTTTAAAAGGTATAATGCGAGATAGGGGATGCCCCTATGGAGTATAGACTTTCAATGATGAACTCTACTAAACCTTCAAGCTCCCTTAAAATGCAGCTCTCTGGTGCATTTTGGTTGATGGCGGCGCCTAGGGCCCGCATGTAATTGAGTGTTTCGCTTGTGTACTTTTTTGAGTGCTCATTTCGCTTGTGTAATGTGTTGGGTCCCGCCTGCATGTGCTCGTGGCAGCCATAAGGGCTTTTGGGGGCGGCCCGTCTGTAAGAGGGGCGAACAATGTTCCTGCCCAGTTTCACTGTCGGGTTGGGAAAACCCTATGTGCTGCTTGTTGTGTCAAAATGTCAACGCAACGCACAGGCGAAGCACCGCATCGCTAGCAATGGGCCGGCCCATTATACAAAATCTACGCAGCCGGTTTTGGGAACCTTTTTTATCTTTTTGACCGGTTTTCCTGTTTCTTCTTGGGTTTTTTGGTTTTTGGTTTTTGGTTTTTTTGTTTTTTCTATTTCTTCTTCTTCTTTCTTAATTTTGTTTTTTGTTTTCTAATTATTTTCACTTTTATTTTTATTTTATTTTTCAAGTTTATTTATTAAAATATCATGTTTCGAAAATTGTTCAAAATTTTCAAAAAAATGTTCCTGTTCTAAAGTGTTCAAAATTTGAAAAACAAATGTTCGTGTTTTATTTTTTCCATAAATTAAAAAATGTTCCTGTTTTAAAAAAAGCTCAAATTTGAAAAATGTTCGTGTTTTAAATAATTGTTCATAAATTGAAAAATGTTCCTGTTCTGAAAAATTGTTCGCATTTGTCAAAAAAACCGAAAGTGAATTTAAAAAAATGTTCTTGTTTTACAAAGAATGTTTGAATGTTTTCTTTTCAAATTTTTTACAATGTTCAAAAAATGTTCTTGTTTTTAAAAATTGTTCATGTTTTCATTTTTTTCAGGAGTTTCAAAAAATGTTCACAAGTTTCTTTAAAATCATGTTTTCAAATTTTATTCAGGAATTTTCAAATATGATCGCGTTTCCCAATTTTGTTTTGGAATTTGGAAAAATGTTCCCATTTCAAAAAATTGTTCATGATTTTCAAAAATTCCTTGTTTTAAAAAATGTTATAGTTTTCCATAATAATTTTCAAAAATTTTGAAATATTTTGTGTCTCACGGAACATTTCCATTTTTTGAAGAAAAAAATTGCTTTCGAAATTCCTAAACCAATTCGGATCTGCGCAGCGTATTTGGTTCTTTAAGTTTGATGCTCCAACACGGTCAGGTGCAGCTCCCAGTTCAGCTGGTAGGAACTTGTCGTTTATAGCTATCGATCCCATGTTTGAATCCCCCGGTGCACATTTTTTGTTTTTGAGCTACAGTTCGCGTCGCTATCTTCATGGGCCGGCCCAGTCGAAGACATGCCTGTGCGAATCCTCAGCAACTTGACGCAGAGAGTGTCACATAACAGGTCTCGTCTGGTTGGGCGCGGGGAGGAGGTGCGTTGTTGCTTCTTCGTTGAAGGCAGTGTGCGGTTGCGACATTGTCTTCTTCCTCCCGTTTGGTAGCACAAAGGGGTTTCGGCGGGAGGCTCATCTCTCTCCACCTCCCCTCTCGGGGTGCCCTGAGCTCGCCCACTTTTTTCTAAATTGAGAGAGAAGGGCTGACCTTATAGGGAGGCGACGTTGTCAGGCAGTGGATGTGTGTGGCGACGAAGGGAGCCGGCGCTGGTCGTGAAGAGGGTGCAGGGACCAGGCGCTGGCTGGGCGGAGAAACCGGGAGCTGGGAGGGGCGTTGGCACAGCCAAGGCGGTCGGCGGCATGAACGAGCGCGAGGACCGAGGAGGGATGGTGTCGTGCTGAGGCTGGACTTTGTGCGTGGAGGCAGTCGGACCTTGTGCTGATGCTGGACTTGTGCTTTTTTTTTTTGAAAAGGAGGTTAAGACCCCCGACCTCTACAGCAATCGATGCATACAATCATCTTTAATTATTATTCAACATAGGTCTAATAAGAACATACATCAAGCCATCCGAAGCCACCACTCATACCTACAAAACTTGATAATGTGGAGTGCTCTCACTCCCCATATCTAAAATCGGTGTTGTCGCCGATCCATCCAAGGGCCAGTTCTTTTGGGCGATTCTACCAGAATCGCCCCCCTCCCCAGCTTCTCCCAGAATCACCACTCCATATGTTTTTTACAATCCTAGTTAATTAGACCTTAACTAGATAAGATTGTAAAAAAAATGGAGTGACGATTCTGGAAGAAGCTGGGGAGGGGGCGATTCTGGAATAATCACCGAAAAGAACTGGCCCCAAATAACATATTGGAACCCACAGCCAGTGTAGCAGACCTAAAGCGTACACCACATGATCACGTTTTAGACGCCGTCATCATCATCGAACCGCTGACCCATCTTGGGAGAAAGATCTGCATCATCCTTGCCAGTCCGTTCATCCGTCGACGCCACCACGGCGCCACCGCCCCGCGCTCGTCCGTCCAAACGCGGTGTCGTGCGTAGCACCTGCCGACCAGGCATGACACAACATAGCACCTGTCAGCCACGCATGACTTGACATCTCCATCGAAAGCTCCGTGCAAGACGAAGCTGCTCTACCTCCTGCCTCTGTCTTCCAGCTCTGCTCCACAAACGATGCTCCCAAGAGAGAAAACGACACCGCAGTACCGCCATCATCCGATCTGGAAGACCAGATCCTAGGGTTTCCCCCGGAGCAGCACGAGTGGGTCGATAGTAGTAACACGACGATGCCTTCATCAAGGTAACGACACAGAACGCCGCCATCACCTCAGTTTTCACCGGCAACTATGTCTTCCCGACTCGCAACCGGAACTAGATGGCGGATCTCGAGATCTGACCATCCAGCCTCGGGCCGACCACCCTGACGGAGGAGATGGCCACCACCGCCAGCGGCACCGGCCAGATCAGATCAGACCGGAGCACCGTCGACCAGTCAACCATGGCCACATCCCCTCCTGATCCGCCCCCATGAAGCCACCGGAGCAGCGCCGAACCGCCGGGAAAGACGAAGACCGAAGGGCGATCTCGCGCCGCCGGTCCCTCCAGACCACGGGGCTGCAGCCTAGATCCCCGTCGTCCCCATTACCGGCGGCGCCCAGGCTTAGCCGGCGCACGTCTCTGGGGACGACGAGGTGGAGGAGAGGGGGAGGGGGCGACGGCCGGGGCGCTGGGGTTGGCCCCCTGACCGCGCTGGAGGGAGCGATACGAGGGAACCTTGGACTTGTGCTGCCGCTGAATAATTGAAGACAAGGGCTTGGAGGGGCACTAGGAGGTTATGGACCTATTGCTGTTGCTGACATGTGTTGCGTTTCTGCTGAAGATTGAGCGGCGAAGAAAAGCAGATGAGAAGAGTGCGGCGTTTCTGCTCCCGAGCTTATCTGCACCCCCCCCCCCCCCCCCCCCCCCCCCAACCCGATGAAAAAAATCAAAAAAATACTAAAAGAATTCAAAAAAATTCCATTTTTTTGTGTGTGGTAGATAAGTTTATGCGTGAGGTGCGCTCCAAGTTTCAACTCATTTGGACATCTGGGCAACTCTCAGCGAAAAGACAAAATCAGGGTCTGTAAAAAAGTTTACTGTTCACACACTGTTCTGACCCGGTTTTTTTTTTTACTGAGAGCTGCTCAAATGTCAAAATAAGTTGAAATTTGGAGCGAACCTCACACATAAAATTGTCTATCACACACAAAAAAGGTTTTTTTTGGATTTTTTAGTATTTGTTTTGAGTATTTTTTCTGGCCGGGTGCAGATGAGCCTAGGCATCGACTTGGGTTTTCGATGAGAATATGTCATTGATTGATGTGTGTTGCTGCTGTGTGCTACCGTCTGGGTAATATTGGGGCACTTTTGGACCAGGTTTATTCATAGAGGAGAGATGGAGAGACATTGAGTGAAATTTGTTTGCTTTATTGTGTGTTGCTCTGCGTTGTGTGGTGTTGCCATTGCTTTGTTTGCTCATCCTGAAGTGAGATATTGAGAGATACTGGCATACTGCTACTGTCAATGATTGTTTTTATTGTCGCTAGCCAATGCAGATTGTTGTGGAGGAAAATCAATAATTTTTTCAAACTTTTGCAAAGCAATGTCGGATTGAATAATTTGAATTGGAGTCAACAAGTCTACCATCTCAAAGATGGGACTGAAGAACCTACCACTCATGTGGGAGGAAGCTCGAAGAGGCAGATAAATTTCAGCAAACTTGAAGACAGAACTTCGATGGATGCATATATAGAGATAACTCACGATCCAGTCATAGGAGTCGATTAATCTCATGGTTGTCACTAGAAAAGAGTCCATGATTTCTTTCATGCCAACAAGAAATAAGATTTCAACTAAAAAACAAGAAAACAGATTCACATCAATCTCACAGTTCTCTTCAGATCGTTAAGTTGTTATTTGAGAACAAGTGAACAGATTTTCTGGAAGATAGACGTCCCAGTGAAGAGCGGCGCAGCAAAGCGCGCTCACATTACTAGTTCATGCTATACCTGAAAGTATTACCGGCCTTAAAAAGACTACTTACTGCATCAAGATTAAGAAGCTCCCAGCAGGCCAGCACTTATGGCTGACAACTGATCTTGGAGATAATTAATCTTGGCTATA